>NW_026585698.1:9769375-9875284 GCF_907164565.1 Psammomys obesus | reverse complement strand
CTTTCTTTCTTTCTTTCTTTCTTTCTTTCTTTCTTTCTTTCTTTCTTAACAGAGTGCCACCTTGAACTTTGTTTTATAAAAGCACAGAAGGTGAAGTCATCCTGGGGGCATCTTTGAATGTAATTGGGCTGCTGTAATGTTTAAATAAAAGTAAACAATCAAATATTGAAATACACACAACTGAATGCTTCTGACCTGGGCTTTTTTCCTGGCTCATATACTTCCATAACTAAAGTCAACAATATGATGGATGAGCCACAAAATGGACCGTACTCAAGCTCTGATCTTTGCTCCATGTGCCTGCCACAGTATGATCTCCAAAAGACCAGAGACCAGGCCCAGTTTTCACTTTCAATCTTGCACCTGACCTGGGGCCAGTTACATAAATGGATAAATAATTGGATTTTTATAGCACTTGCTAATACGTAATCTATATGTAATATTCTTGTCCCCCAGGATTATCTAGCTAGAGAGGAACATTTAATAGTATTGCCTGTGTAGTTCAAAATCTAGACTCTAAAAATCTAATTGCCATCACACTTCTTTAAAATTCCAGAGATGAAGGATTGACAAGCATAGTGAGGGTCCTTCATTCCAAAGTCACATTCTTAGATCTTGCAGCTTTTACCTGATTTTCATGAAGGCAGGCTCTCTCTGTCATAGTTCTGTCATCTTGAGGGGCTGTTGTAGTGGGTCTATCTGGATTTTAACTCAACTCGGCAACTCAGCTCAGTCTGAGTTGTATGACTTTAGGCAGCCAATGTTATTAAATGAGATCAGCCTGATAAAGCAAATATAATTCTCAAATCACTTTATACATATTAGCTACTGATAATTATATTATCTTAATACTCCCCTTTTTAATACTATGGTATGGATAAACTTAGATCTTTCATCTTGCCAGAGAACCACAAATCATAGTTCACTGGCAAAATACAACCCAACAACCCACCACCCATTTTAAAATGCTGCTTTTTGAAGCACCTCCATACTTGCTTGTATAGGCATCCTTTTACAGCTCCTGGTGTGCTGGTCCTGGAGGACTAGAGATCTATGGTTGCTAATCTGTCATCCTGTATTCATGAAGTCTAGGAAGAAATGACTTATATTCCCAGAGGCTGGGGTATAGGGATCTTGACTCCCTAGCATGAACTCATTGCCTCACGGTGCATCCGTGAATGACACAGAATTCTGGATGAAGCATGTTCTGTGAGGTGTACGCTTTTCTTCCTACCATTTAAATGTTCACTCCAGACTTTGACTGATTTTAATACTTCAATAGAAGTGTTTTCCTTCCTTTGACTAGTTTATAAAAATAGCATTAAAGGAATTATGCAAAAACTAGTTAGGACACAGGAAGATTATATCACAGTACATGGTCAAAGCTATCCTAACCTGCACTCCACACCCCAGTATCATCTGTTTCCTCATTGTCTCAGCTGCAGGGATGCATCGAGACCACAGACAAATAATCCCACTTAGAAGGCCGGGATGCAGACTGTTTTGCTAGATCCGCATGTATGGTACTGTCATGGTGCTTTGGATGAACAGATCCATCATTGGACTGCAGTAGTAGAATTGCTGACCAAAAGTGGCTGGTAATGATGTAAAAAAACTATAGAAAAGAACACCTGATTTTTCAGAGTAATGACAGTATATATCCAGTGCTTCCTTGACACAAGTGAGATGTGTCAATTAATTTCAAACACTGTAATTATTTCTCCAGGTAATATTTATGCAAATGGTCTTATTATTCTCATTGGGATCAATTTCTCTCCTCCAATGTCTCCTTTGTGCCCTATTCTAGTACCTGGTTGTATCTTGCTACAAAATACTCTCCAGGGAGCTAAGGAGGCAGCCTGCCTTTTTTCATTTGCATATCTTGCGCCTTGTGAGTCAGTGGGCAGGCATATACGATGTAGGTTCCTCAATGCAGCGAATGATGAAACAACAGTTATCTTCATTCAGAACTGGTGCTTGACACCAGTAAGTCACAAAGTGTGAACAACTGGGATGTGGTGGGAAGTGAGACAGGCTAGCCTCTCCTAATGCAGCCGAAGGAATAATGTGAGTCTAAATATCTAGACATTTAAGATTGAGGAAAGTTGGAGTAAATGTGAATCAGCAAGCCTGATCTTTAGAAAGTGCTAGATGTTCCTTCAAGGACAGTGGTGGTGGTGGGAGTTGAGGACCAACTCAGGGAGAGCTAAGACTGTGTTTAAGATAACCATCTTTTACTTGGTTCTTACTAATAAGGCAATTCATCTTCCTATTCCCCCCCCCACTTGCCTTGCATTTGTTTAAACACTGGCTGTTCTGTTGGAGAGACATGCATAAAACAGTTTTAAGGAATCTGCCTTACTTTAGTACCCCTTGACTTCTGCATAAATTTATCCAAGCACCTACCCTGAGTACACCCAGGTGCCAGGTGCTGAGAAAAACAGTGAAGAAATGCTTCAGTCCCGGCACACACACACACACACACACACACACACACACACACATTCACTGTATGTATCAGTTAAGCACAGAACCAAGCAGGCACATTAATAATTGCCAAACACAGAGCTGTGGACAATCAATCCTTCAGATATTTATAGCAGTGAGAGGTCAGGGGAGTATAATCACTAGTTCTCAAACGGATGTGCAACTGGAGACCTCCATGGAACATAGACACGAGGTGCGATCTCAGATTCTATATTCGTAGTAGGCACCAGGAGGTCCACTGAGTCACTCACAAATGTGTGCACTTGTTCACGACTGAATTTTTTTCATATGCCATGCATGTTACTGTGAGCCAGGGATCAAAGTTTAAAATACAGACTTTCCTTTGAGAAAAGAATTGCTGGAAAGGCGAGAGATTCTAATGCAGGCTAATAATTGATGGACATAGCCCCAGGGTCCTCTATGAATGTAGATCTAAGATAGAAAGGGAATCAAGAGGGATGGGTATGTCTGTGATCAGAGAGGGGGTGAACAGATGCTCAGGAAGGACATTTGGAGCCCTGGTGGTGTTCTGTACCCTTAGTAATGTTTTCACAAGTTCTGTTATATGAATAAAGTGGACTCTGGGGTGGGGGACTACATGGGGAGGAAGAAGGAGATGTGTGGTGGTCAGGGACCAGGCTATGGAGGGTCTCAGAGGTCAGCTCAAGACCTGGTATAATCCTAAAAGCTAACTACTTGTATAAGGAAATCCACACACAGCTTTAATGTCCCCATGTCCTCAGCCTTGACTTTTTAGTCTATAAATGACAATACCAATCCCTCTGTGAGACATAAGTCCTGGAGTGTATCTTACATAATTGATACTTGCCACTTTACCCAGGGCACATGATCTATGCCACAGCTCCTCTAGTGTTGCATTTCTCTTATTTGGAAGTGGTTAACAATGTTGAACGAAACAAAACAGATTTGTTCCAGGCAGAGCCCTCAGGGAGTTATGTGAAGTTCTTTCAAGTGCTGGAGTCTGCTTGTTTATTTAAAAACAAATGTAAAATAAGGTTATCCTAGTTAGTTTCTATTGCTGTGGTAAAACACCATGACCAAAGCAACTTAGGGAGGAAAGGGTTTATTTGGCTTAAAGATCCCAAGTCACAGTGCATTGACATAAGCCAAGGCAGGAACTCAAACTGGGCAGGAAGCTAGCGACAAGAGCTGAGACAGGAGGACGTGGAGGCATGCTGTTTACTGGCTTGCTCCCCATGACTTATTTACCTTGCTTCCTTACAGTAACCAGCACCACCAGCCCAGGGGTGGTACCATCCATAATGGGCTGGACAGTCTCCCCTCAATCACTAAGAAAATGCTCTACAGGCTTGCCTACAGTCCAACCTTATGGAAGCATTTTCTTTTTTTTTTTAATTTTATTTTTTTCTTAGCAGTTACATTTTATTAACTCTGTATCCCAGCTGTATCCTGCTCCCTCATTCCCTCCCAATCCCACCCTCCCTCCCTCATCTCCACCATGCCCCTTTCCAAGTCCACTGATGGGGGGGACCTCCTCCCCATTCATCTGATCCTGTTGGAAGCATTTTCTTAATGAAGGGTCCCTCCTCTCCAATGACTCTAGCTTGTGACAAATTGACATAGAGCACAAATGTGATAATGATTTAAATGTTTGTATTGATTAAATGAAAAGTTTTCCACTATAGATACATTGCATGAGTATGCTATTTAGAGTCACCTGTGTTTTGTAAATATTAAGGTACATTAAAAGACAAGAGACATGAGACTAACAGCTGTTTTCAATCCCATAAGCATGTGATCACAGGTAGGATAGATGGGAAAATGTGCGGGAATTTATAAGCTACATGGAAAAACAGGAAAACTTTCGCCAGCCTGAGGCTGGGCCACACTGGCATCTCCACCTCCATTTTCCCCAGATACCCATCCCAACAGGAAAGTTATGGATACCTTGGAGACTCTCTTTTCTTGAGTATTTATGGAGAAACGTGCCAAGAGTTCTGAATGCACATATTGTTGGCCTTTGTGCGTCGGTTGAAGGAGTCCAAGCCCCAAACATCGGTAAACTTGCAAGGCCACTGTGAGAGCCAAGAAGTCCACTGGGCTCATCTAACAGGACCCACGGGAACACGTGCAGTGTGTCAGGTGACCAAATACCCAACAAGAAGCAGTTGCAGGGAAGAAGTTCATTTAAGCTCAGGATTGGAAGAATTACCATTCATCGTGGTAGGGAAGGCAGCATATGGCTCTTGAAGCCTTCCTATCCCAGCTGAACTGGGAGAAGAGATGGGACTGGAAGTGGGGATCTGGGCAAGAGAGAGAGAGAGAGAGAGAGAGAGAGAGAGAGAGAGAGAGAGAGCCAAGTTTGGTCTGCAGAGATCTACTTTCTCCAACTAGGCCTGGCCTCACAAAGATTCCACACCTCCCAGAACAGAATCACCAGCTGGGGACAAACTCTTCACACATGTAAGGCAGCAGGGGAACTTTTATATTCTAAACATGCAAGAAATAACAAAAATTATCAAGCAGGAAATTATCGGCTGGTCCCCTGTCACCACCCTTGTTTTGCTTTTTCTGCTTTTTCTTTTGTTTTTATTTTGGCTTTGGCTTAGTGGACAATTTCCTGATTTGAAGAGACAGGTTTATATTGGAGATAGCAAGGCACAAATGAGTACGCAAACAGAAGGCACATCTGATAGCCTAGGGAGCAGCATAAAGAACAAAGACACAGACCAAATTTAGGCCCCATTCAGCAGAAGAAATGGCTACTGGGTGCCTGGCGAACCACACAGAGCAGGCCTGTGCATCTCTGGGGTGTGCTGTGATCTTCACGTTGCAGATCCTTGTGAGAAATGTTCTTATGCTTGAATGATTTTCCTAGGAGAGAGAGAGAGGAAAAAAAGTCCAACCCACAAGCTGTAATCTATATGTTGTCCCCAACAGAGAGCTGACTGGGCAGGAACTGTACCCTGGGTTATGAAAATCAAAGGGACATCCAACAAAAGAAGATTAAATGACTGTCTAGTTAGATTAAAATTGTCCAGCCTGGCACAGACTTGCCCGGCCAGATTTAATTTGGGTATGAAATTTTATGGTGATATCTTTTAAAGCCGTGTAAATTGGCAGGCATAAAACCAAGAGGACCTGGTAGATTTCAGCAGACGGCGCCATCCTTCTCATTTCTTTAAGGGAACTTTGGCCCTGCTCAAAGACCTGCAGTAACCGGTCCCTGTGTATGTAGCTTAAATAAGGTCCAGTGGGACGTGGGGGTATCTCAGGCTGCATTTAAATGTAGCTCTATTCTCTGAAAGTAAAGGGCCACAGAGCAGCAGATACAGGCCTGGGGAGTCAGTATCTGCTGCCCTTTTGAATGTGGCAAGGCATCTCTGGCATGGCTGAGCAAAACTTCCACCTTCTTCCCTTGAGAATCCCAAACTTTTGGTGTTGGAGGCATGTTTTCATGGCCTGTCAAAGCTGCAAAAAGATCAAAGCAAGCTGATGGTTTGACCAATCTGGGTTTCATGCTGTGTAGGATGTAGAGTCAAGTGTCTGTTCTTGACAAGAAGGAGATCGGAAACAAGTTGGCGTGTAGAGAGGCCGCAGGCTATGAGGTACCAGAGAAGAGATCTCTACTATCAGTGTGGTGAGATGCTCTTATTTCTAGAGATGACCCACAAGGAGAGTCCCCACATGATCTGCTGATGACCAACAGCAATGCGTTGCTAGGGTAGCATGTATATAGCAAGGAAAACTCCTGACTAGCGTGAATAAGATGCTTTGCCAAAGGACTTCTAAACCTCTTTCTCACTCTCACTCTCTGTATTTGAGTCAGGGTGTCAGTTTGCAGCTCGTCTCATGCAGGAGACTCAGGGTTTACCACCAACCTTTATTCCCTGCATTTTCACAGAGCTAGCTTTATGACTGTTTTGAACACAGCAGAAGTGACATTGTTCAAGTCAGATGTCTTGCTTTCTTCTGCTCCTCCTCATCTCTTGCCCTACAAGCTAGGACCGGCCTACTAGAGGGAGAGGGTCTACACCAGAAGTCCTCAGGTTGCCATTACCTGTGAACAATAATAAGGATGTGGCTAATAAGGATGCGGTCCTGAGGCCCTCTGTTCTGTGTGGTTTGTTTACAGCATTTGTGTGGCAATTGGTGGGTAATGAGCAGCTGGCCATGAGTGGAGGAGAAAGAAAGCCAGATAACCCAGCAGTTAGGCCCTGCATTTGTGTCATCAGAGACAACGGACAGTTTAAGAATGGGAAATCTCTAAGGAGAATTCTGGGAAACTCCTTACTGTAGCGCTGGTGCGACCTAAATGAAGACATTTCCGAAGCATTTCTCATCACACTCTGGAGCTTCCAGATGTTGGGGGAAATCCAACCTGATTTTATAGCTGAGGAAGCAGAGGCTTGGCAGTCTTCAGACATCACCAGATTGCTCCACGGGTGATACGAATGTTAGATGACATGGAGTGCCTTCTTATATTAGTGAGAACTTCAAGGTAGGAAAACCATACATTAGCCAACAACAGGGTCCTACTATGTGTGGGTCCTCGTGATAGCCTAGGTATACATTTATATAACTGGCCCAGGGATAGGCAATTGGCTTAAAGATACTGTTTCAAAAGATAAATCTATCTGGTTTACCTTCAATGACAAACAATGCAGCTCAGCTCGGCATATTTGTTAATGGCTAGTGTTTTTTATTTTTTTATTTTTTTATTTTTCCAGATCACGATTGCACAGCAATCTGCAGCTGTCCCTTGAGGATAACATCGAACTGAATCTTTCTGCCCTAAATTAAAAGCTGTATGAGCCTCTAACATCGTGTCTTCTGATAATGTCTATTTTCTTATCATCTAATTTTTTTCTTGTGTGTTCCTCTAATGCTGGGTACTCTAGACACCTTTCCCTATATATTCTCTACTTTCTTTCACATGACCCTGAAAGACAGAGTGCTGATGAGTGCCCTCC
Organism: Psammomys obesus; assembly: GCF_907164565.1. NCBI lineage: Eukaryota > Metazoa > Chordata > Mammalia > Rodentia > Muridae > Psammomys > Psammomys obesus. Next base: position 9,867,842 of record NW_026585698.1, on the reverse strand, counting down.
GTGCTTCATTTAAAAATTGCCATAAAATTTATAGCTGACTTAGGCTGGCCATCACCAAGCCCCTGGATGTGCTTACTGCCATGTGCTGTTTTGTGATTATCTACTGACTTATTTATAACAAATACAACCAGGTCATTGTTGACGTATCCCGTAATGCTTTTCTTGCATAACATGCAGCACAAGCCACCTTTCACCTGCCCCCCTCTCCCGAAAACCCCCAATCTACATTTTCAGTTCTGGATTAGATTTTGTTTTGCCTTTTTCTCTGCCTCTTTATATTTAATGTAGCATTATGTATTACAAGAAGATTAGAAACTAGTTTGCCCAAATCAACTTAGATCAACAAAGATGAAAAATCTGGGTAGATAATGACACAGCTCTCTCGGGGGGGGGGGGGGGGCAGGAGCCAGAGTTTGAATTTCCTCCCCTGAGGAGATGTCTACAGCAAGCACTGACATTCACAGGCAGCTGACAAGTGCCATTCATTTGTTCAGGTACTTTTATATTAATTGTGCCAGAATAATTGTGGTTTATCTTACATATTTGGTATACCACCATGAGTGGCTTGCCCATGTTTGCATGGCTGGTAAAGGGCAAAATCAGGTCTTCTAAGCCTCACTCTCTTTCCACAGCTTGTTCCCTTAGCATCTCCCCATGGGTAAGTGACACCAAGACCACAATAATCACCTCAACACTAATGTCTAAACATAAGGAATGTAACTTAATTGCTTTCTTTTTTTTAGCTTAAATGAGCCACTTGGACCCAGATCTGTATTAACATACTGATTACCAAATATTAGATACTTGTCTACAAATTAGTACTAGAATGTTCTAACTACAAGTGCTTGCTATTTAGAGGGGGAAATTTCAGTGCCTTGTCATTTGCAAGACTAGCTACTGTTCTTGGCTAAAAGATGACAGAAAGTTCCATAGCCTGGGGTTAATGTCTTGAGCAAGGTATCCCTGAGTGCTTCACTCATTATCTATCTCTGTCTCGTTTGCAGTAAGGACTCGGGAGAGAGATTAGGAGCTCATCAGAGCATGACAGGTATGAGTGGTCCAGACTGGGAGATGTTCTGAAATCCACACACAATCACCATCTCCACTCTTCAGTGAGCCTCCTCAAAATTGGTCTTGGCATTATATCTCTCCTTTTTGAACAAAGTCCCCTCTGCTACAAGTGTTTCCCTCATCTTTGTCTAAAGACCGGAATTGAAATGATCTGCCTCCAAAGAGGTTCACCATGATGACTCTTTGGTAGGCCTTAAAGCCACATTTCCCACTGTTGTCTATATTGGCAAAAGCCTCAACTGAGTAAATGCCCTTGAGTTAGTAACTTTCACTTTCAGTGTCCCGAGGTAAGTTAAGTCAGAGTTTTAGCAGTGAGAGTTCCTTGACTGTTAAATGTTGTTACTTCTCTTAAAATTAGGCTTTGGGCACTTATACGAAGGACTTGAAAACAGGGAATTGCAAAGGCCAGATGTAGGCCTTTGACCTTATGGTGGGAACCTGGACTTTCTGGGTTCAAATACCAGAAATTAAAAGAGAGAGAGAGAGAGAGAGAGAGAGAGAGAGAGAGAGAGAGGGAACCATTCTAAGCTATCTGACTAATGTTACAGAAGCTGTTTGTGGGATTATTATAAGAGCTCACATCTCTACCTATTAATAGGTAGAGTATATCATGTACATGTACATGCATGATTCATTTTTTCACACTGAAATAGGCACTGTTGTAATCAATATTGCAAGCAATTGCTTTGGTAACATGTCATTCGATCTGACAGTGTGCACTGTCTTAGTCCACAGGACAACATAGGCCATCTATTCAATTCTCATCAGAAGACATTTATAAACCCTGATATCAGAAAAGAGTTCCTGGGAATCATTAACCTAAATAATGGTGGTTCTTACGCAACCATCAAAGTGGGGAGAAATGTGAAAGTGCTCAGAAAGATGAAAGTGGTAATTCTACAGGGGGAAAAAAAGATAGGACGCTTCTCCCACTAGCAGTTAATCTCTGTAGGGAAGCTGGCCTGAGCATCCTCGCTTTCTCTTGGAGCTATAGAGCGATGCTGCTTGATTTAACATGGGCGTTAAAGTACCTGCTGTCAGCACACTCAGGGGAGGAACTTGTCAGGACCGCTGATGACCTATTAAAGCTTCAAAGTGGAATCGTCCTCAGGTACCCACAGGAACCAAGATGAACTTAGATGCCTTCCATAAGACACTCAGCAGGTCTGGGCCCTGGGTAAGGGAACCAACAGCTGCAAGGCTGTGTCTGTGAATGATCTGCTTCTGTCTCATTCAGAACAGCAAACAGGATAGACAGCAGAAGCAGTGGAAGAGGAAGAACAGAACAGGAACCTACTGTTGAGCGTCCTCTGAGAGGCTCTACCCAACAGGGGATTGAAGCAGATGCTGAGACTCACAGCCAAACTTTGGGAAGAGCCCAGGGAGTCTTATGGAAAAATGGGGGGGGGTGCGGATCAGAAGGATACGGAGGGGACAGGAGCCCCATAAGGAGACCAACAAAGCTAAAACTCCTCAGCCCAGGGGGTCCTGCAGAGACTTAAGATCTGCTTCTGAATAAACCAGTGGATCAACCCAAGGGCCAGTAGGCATACGATTGTGTTGGGATCTCACCATCACCCTTCTGGCACTAGAAGCTTGGTTTCCCTTTAGAAAACCCTGACTATACCCATTACTATACACATGGCTTCAACTTAGTCCCAAGTTGGTCACTGGGGCTACTGGGTGTGTGAATTCTTTAAGATGAGACAAAAATCTCATCTTAAAGAGTAAAAGGATATTTAGTGCATTTTCTGGTCGTGTTTGATCTGAGTGTGGAGAGCCAGCTTGAGAATAAAGCAGCTCAGAGGATAGCTGGCCAGCAAACAGAGAAAGAACCCCCAAAACATTGCACAGCTGTGTGTTTACACTCTTAATTGGGGGGGTGGTTGTAGGAGTCAGTCAGGTTACTTTGCTGCATACACGTTTAATTTAGGGCTCAGTTACTGGCACCCAGGAAATTCATTAACACGGGGCTGCCCTTCAGCTTCCAGTGAACATCTCCACTCACTTTGTATTGTTTCTTTCCACATTCCAGTTCCAAGAAGACTTTGCCATATCCTTGCTGTAGGAGTTCACTGGTCTGTGCCCTTAGGCACCTTGTCAGTAGGGACTAAAAAGACTTGTTTGTTTGTTTGTTTGTTTGTTTGTTTGTTTGTTTCTGCAGTCTAGCAGTGGTTTCTAGGGAAGTGGCAGTCCTTTTGACTGAGAGGGTCCCAGAAAAGGCAGGAAAAGGAGACCCTATAGTCCTGCTGAGGAAGTTGGCTCCGAGACAACACTGAAGAGTCATCTCAAAGCAGAATGTTCCAAAATACAAATCTAAGCATCCCTCTGGCTGGCAATAAACAGCGAGTGCAGCACTGCAGTGCTCGGAGGTTGCCAGTTCCTGACAGAGCTACCCAGCCTCCGCTGGGGATGCTCAAGTGGTAGGGCCTGAACAATGCTTTATAGAGATGAGTGTCTGGATGCCAATCCTTTGATTTTTGCCTCTGTTCCTTTGTCATTCTTGTTTCACTGGCCATGTTCTTTTCCATTATAGTTCCTTTCTTTGTCTAAAACTGGACCCGCAGAAACGAGCTGTAATCAGGGGACATGAGGATTCCTAAATTACTCTCCTTTGATTTTTCTTCTTTATTAATATTTCAGCATGTGAAACAGAAAGCAAGCATCTAGATCACCAGCCTTTCAATTTAACAACGGGACTGTCTAATCTACTGTGTGGAAAATCTGAATAGGCATCACAGTATCTAAAGCCGGCATTTCTAAATCCATTTGGGGTACATTACATAGGAAATTACTTCAGTCTCGCTGGTGCTGGGGAAAACCTTCTGCAGACATCACTCCAATATGCTGGAGTGTAAAGGGGAAGTGTGAAGATTCATTTGTACACCAGGGAAATTGGGAATTAGCAACACTGCATCCTATTGATAAAGATGAGGCTTTCTCAGGCTTGATTGGCTTCACAACCCTCCTTGGCTACTTAATATGTCATCAAGTAAGGTCATTGTAAATGATCTTTTCTTTGCATAGAAGAACACTATAAAATTAAAGGCTTTATAGCAAACAAAGCATCCCCAGATAGGAACAGGCAATCAGTTACTTGAAAACAGCATACACAACACTTTCTAGTCATTTACTTTCTCTGGTCCAAGTACCTGGGACTGGAACAATTAGTTTCCTCATTTAATAAATAAAGATATGGAGAGTGAGAGGAACCAAGCAAACTGTTCAGAGCCAAGAGAGCAAGGCATGTCTCAATTTCAGAGGAGGAGGGAAAAAGATTGGTGAGCTATCTGTTCTATTAGCACCAAGGGAATTCATTAGATTCATAAAGATCCCAAAACCAAGAGCTGGGTGCAGAGGAGAGAACAAGGCAAAATCATTTCCTAAGTTGTTGGTTTCAGATAGCTCAGGAATGGGCAGGGCGTGATAAAGACTGAATTGTGGGCGTTGGTTAGGAATGCCTGAGGCATATTACAGTGCGCAGTGGTGTGGTGTCTTCTTACTGATGGCCTGACAATGGCTAGCATGATTAAGACACTCTGGCGCCTTCTCCAATTCCCTCACCCTTACACTCCAACCAGGATGACCCACAACACCTTGAGCTGCTTCTTTTTCTTCTTTCCATGACTTTACACATTCTTTTCTCTGACTCAATACATTCACCCATTCTCTCACCCAGTATCAGGTTTAAGCATAAGCAATCTTTCTTCATGGAGCGTCCTTTCTGACATCTGAACAAGTTCATTATAGTTTTCCCCTTGGGGTGAACAGTTAGAAACAACCGTGTCTTTTGTCCACTACAGAATCCTCCGTGGCTAGATGAGTACCTAGCATAGAATGAGCACTTCATTGATAATTACTAAATAAATGAATGGATTAAACTGCTTGTTGGTCACTGTCGCTGAATATCACAGTCAAATTAGTAGGTATTGGGCTAAATGTGACTAAATGAAGCTAAAAAACAACACCTGTATGATCAGTCCAGCCCTAAAGGACCTGACAATATCAAATATTGCCCAGAAGGGGGAAACAATGATACCTTTTGGAAGCTTATTATCTAGAAATAGTGTCTTGTGGGGCACTTTAGCTTTTTCATACCTTATAATTGGAAATGTCTTACGTTATGGGGGCTGGACAGATGGGGGCTCAGCAGTTAAGAGTGCTCACTGTTTTTCCAGAGGTACCAAGTTCGGTTCTCAGCACCCACATCAAGTGGCTCACAACCTCCCAAAAGGCCAGGGCCACGGAATCTGTTGCCTTCTGGTGTCTGACGGCACCTGCAAGCTAGCAGTGCATGCAAACCCAAGTAGGCGCACACACACAGAAAACTAAGTAAATATTCTTTGAAAAAGAAATTGCTCATATTATGACCTGTTCTCACACACCCACACCTAAAGTAGTTTTTCATATTACATCCATCTTTATTATGTGAGGAATCAGAGTATTTTTAAATTTTACCCCTATTTTGTACTTTTAAAAAATTCCATTACAATGCAGCTAAAGAGCCTCTAAATTGAATCCATGTCTTTCTGATGGGTTTGAACACCTGCGTGTACTAGAGCATATATTCTGGAATCAGACCATTTGGCTGGTTCTCCCACTCACTGCTGGCACAACTTTGGCCCAGTCATCCACGATCATGGTCTCTCCGGTATATTAACCGAGAATATTCAAATTCGGCTCCATGAAAGTGGCAGAGCTTGAGGTAGTGCTCGTAAAATGAGTGGTGACATAGCGGCAGGTGCAGGTAGTTAAAGGATGGGCACAGTTTGCTATCGGCGACACCAACGTCTGCCCACCACTCCATCTCTTGCCAGCTGAACAGCCGTATGACTTCCTTTAGCTGTGAGCCTCGGTTTCTTGAGTTTGCATAAAGTGGACTCCGCGGTTCCGTGAAGAGTGACGGAGTGCATGGAAGTACATGTTGCGTAGCCCAAGTAAGTGTTTAACCGCTGGAAGTGATCTTTCTTAGACAGGATTTGCTTACAGACCAGCTGAGTCAGACCTCAGTCTCTTTTTCAGGGCCTAATTAAATTTGCGATTTGTAGTCTTTAATGGAGGCAATTTGCAGTCTCGCTGAGAGTGCGAGTGGAGATGCCTTGTGCAAATGGGCTTTATTATTCATTATCTTGAGTTGTTCCAAATAAAGCGACAATGACAATGGACGTTTCAGTTATCAATGGTACTTTAGTATTAGAGTTTGTCCAACATAATTTCTTCCAAGTTACTGGCAATGCAGTTTGGCTTCCCCAGTCTAATGAAGAGCAATCTTGCCTCACCTAGGCACCATCAGACTTTCCTGTTGGTATTTTGACAAGTACCGTAGAATATCAGATGGGGCCAACTCGGCAGCACTGTTCATTTCCAGTTCAGCTTAATTGCTAAAGCTGCCTCGCTCGATTCTGGGAACGTAATGTCTGCTTCTGTTTGTAGTCCCTCGTATTTCTGTCACTGTGGACTTAAAAAGAAAGTCAACATCCGTGCTCCCTAGGGAGCCACAGAAGGTATGTTTTGGGGGGACTTAACTTGATGTGTTGCTTCAGATGCTATTGAGCTCTGGTTAGTCTGAAGTCACTCCATTTAATACTTCCCCTGGGGACCCTGCAGAGGGTTCAGTGGTTACGAAGCCTGTGAGTCAGAGGTGGAGCACAGCTGTGGCGGTACAGGGTTCAGGTAGGTGGAACGGGGGGTACAGAGCCAATGAAGTCAGAAGGACTTGTTAAGACTGTCAGCTGCCAAAACAGCTTTGGCTAAGACCTGTCCTGCAAGTGAATTACAGAGACACAGAGAGAATGAGTATATCATTTTAGACTTTGGACAATTAAAATATTCCTCAAACAGAAATATGAGGAGCCGGGAAAGTGTCAGAAAGGCAGTTGTATTGCTACGGTTGCTGAAGAAGAAATGTAATTCCACATACCAAGGAAGTTCCTGGGCAGTTTTAGTTATACTTATTGATGTGAGAAAAACACTTTAGCAAAACACATCCATTTGAAAAGTTATTTATTAGTGGTTAGTAGGAATTAGAGCTGAATTTGAGTGACTCCCTCTTCATGTGTGATCCCTTTTCCTCATTTGTAAAATTTACACTTATATTTAACAACACTACGTCCAGGTCTCACGTTATATTGTGGTTATAAAATCATGTGACTGAATTCTGAAATTTTATTATGATTGAATCAACATCTCTTTTAAATTGGGATTTCATCCCAATGATCTTTTCTTCTAACAGAAGGGACATTATGTCTGAGGAACTCTAACTCAAAAAGTTAGCCTGGTTGCTTATGAGAAGATAGAAAAAGGAATAGAATACTTCAAGAAAACATATGCTTTTAAATATTATATTCAATAATGAGAAATAAGAAAATTAAAAAGAGAAATTTTAATTTTAATTTTTTATTCACTTTACATCCTTGTTGTAGCCCCATCCCTCCTCCCTTCCCTGTCCCACCCTCCCTTCCCTTCTCCTTTTTCTCAGAAAAGGGGAGCTCTCTTTCCCATCCAGCCCGGCTCATCAAGTTGCATCAGGACTCTGAGCATAATCTTGTCCCCTGTGGCCTAGCAAGGCAGTCTCACCAGGAGGAAGTGATGGAAAAGCTGGCAAGTGAGTCTGTGTCCCATGCAGTCCCTACTTCCCTTACTCAAGGACCCACATGAAGCTTAAGCTGCCCATCTGCTATGTCTTTATAAGGGGCCTAGGTCCAGTTCGTGCATGGTCTTTGGTTGGTGCATGGTCTTTGGTTGATGCTTCAGGCTCAGCAAGCCCTTCTGGACCCTGGTTAGCTGGGCTCTGTTGGTCTTCTTGTGGAGCTCCTGTTACCTCCAGCTCCACCTTTTCTCTTACCTCCCACTTTTGCACAAGACTCCCTACACATTGCCCAATGTTTTGCTCTGAGTCTTGGTATCTGTTCTGAGGTGCTGTTGAGTAGAATGTCTCAGAAGACAACTCTGTCAGGCCCCTGTCTGCAAGCTTAGCAGAGTTTCATTCATAATGTCAGGGGTTGGGACTCACCAACAGGGTGGGTCTTTGGTTGGAGCAAGCATTGGTTGGGCATTTCCTCAATCTCTGCTTTATCTTTATCCCTGAACATCTTGTAGGAAAGGAAGACACTACTCCATGGCTGGTTTAAACTTTAGAAGTCAATTTCGTGCTTTCTCAGTAAATTGGGAATAGCTTTACCTCAAGAACCAGCTATACTTCTTCTGAGTATATTACCAAAAGATCTCCACCATGCAACAAGGACACTTGTTCAACTATGTTCACAGTGGCTTTATTCACCATAGCCAGAATCTGGAAACAACCTAAACCCCTCAACCAAAGAAACTGTGGCACATTTACACAATGGGATACTACTCAGCTATTAAAAACAAAGGAATTATGAACTTTGCAGGGAAATGGATAGAATTAGAAAAGATCATCCTGAGGGAGGTAACCCAGACCTAGAAAGACACACGTTGTATGTATTCACTTATAAGTGGATTTTTAGCCATATAGTACATGATAAGCATACTATGAGGTACAGATGCAAGGAAGATAAGCAACATGGAGGATCCTAGGGAGAACTGCATAAATTTTATTCGGAAAGGGAGGTAGAATAGACAGAAGTAGTGGCTGAAGAGAGGCAACAAGGTAGGAGAGGGGGTGCAGAGAGTTAAGAGGGTGGAGATCAGACCTAGAGAGAGAGAGCAAGAGGACAGAAGGCCTGGGGGAAAAAGAGAAACTGAGGGTGGGGGCATTTCTGTGACAAGCTGGGGGCCTAAGTCGGGGTAGGCTCCTGGGAGGATATGAGGGGGACTCAAGCAGAGACTCCTAGTAGCAGAGGCCACAGAGACTGAAGAGGACATCCTCTAACTAGACTAGTCTCCTAGCAGAGGGAGGGAAACACCAACCCACCCACAAAAACTTCAATCCAAAAAACAGATTTAAAAAAAAAAAAACACAAACAGAATTTTTAAGGTTCTCGTGTGCTGTCACTTTATCTGCATGAAAAATCTGTAAGTCATCATTACAGTTACTAAAGGAAAGAGATGATTTAAAAAAGGGCCATGGGCTGAACCAGCAGATGTCATCTTCAGGAGTTCAGGCAGGCCTTCTTTTGAAAGATCACCCCAGCTGGGCTTGTTGACTGTTGACATCCCTCAAAGGAGCTGGAGAAAGTGGGAAGGGTCATGGAACCCTCACCTGAGTATCCAACACCCCTCCCAGTTGAATGCAGTCCTGCCCTAATTGCACATGGCGTTTCGGAGGAGCTATCCCTTGGTTTTCAACATATAGATTGAAATCCTTTTGTGAGTCAAACGACTCTTTCACAGGGGTCACCCAAGACCATCAGAAAACACAGATGTTTACATTACAATTCATAACAGTGCCAAAATTACAGTTATGAAGTAGCAACGAAAATAATTTTATGGTTGGGGGATCACCACAATATGACAAACCATGTTAAAGGGTTGCAAAGCTGAGGAACACTGAACTAGAGAGCATAGGCTGGGAAGGTCTAAAGGAGGAGGCTCTATCTATACAGTCTTGAAGGAATCCTCATTCATGCTGGGCACAGACTGCCTAATGTGGCTGTTTTAAGGTCACCCACTCCTCTGTCAGTAAGCCTACAAATCCAATTGATTGCCCAGGGTGAATTTTTGTGGAATTGAACTTTGGTTTGTCATTGGGACCTCAGAGGGTGAGGACAAATGATGCCTTAGTGCCTCCTAGGAAAAAAAAAATCTCCCTATACTTACCTAATTCACAAAAGGGGAGTAAATTTTTAGCTCACTGTAAACTCTTTATGCCAACAGTTTTAATAGGAGGATATACTTTATACTTTATCATATACTTTATGACTTCCAAATGTGTGCTCATGAAATTTTGGGATAGCTAAAGCAAAAGCTGTTAAACTGTGAGATGAGTGGAAAAGTGGGAGGAAAGGGAAAAGGACCTGTAGGTGACAGGAGCGCCACAAGAAGACCAACAGAGCCCAACTAACCAGGGCCCAGAGGGGCTTGCTGAGACTGAAGCATCAACCAAAGACCATGCACCAACCAAAGACCATGCACGAACTGGACCTAGGCCCCTTACAAAGACATAGCAGATGAGCAGCTTAGGCTTCATGTGGGTCCTCAAGTAAGAGAAGTAGGGACTGCATGGAACACAGACTCATTTGCCAGCTTTTCCATCACTTCCTCCTGGTGAGACTGCCTTGCTAGGCCACAGGGGACAAGATTATGCTCAGAGTCCTGATGCAACTTGATGAGCCGGGCTGGATGGGAAAGAGAGCTCCCCTTTTCTGAGGAGAAGGAGAAGAGGGGGGAGATGGAATGCAGGGAGGGTGGGACAGGGAAGGGAGGAGGGATGGGGCTACAACAAGGATGTAAAGTGAATAAAAAAACAAAACAAAGCAACAACAACAAAACTGTGAGATAAAAGGTGACTGGAAGGGTCTGCCTAAACCAATGTTTCTAATCTTCCTAGGGCTGCCACCCTTTAATAAGAGTTCCTCATGTTATGGTGAACCCAACCATAAAATTATTTCATTGTTACTTTATAACTGTAATGTTGCTACTGTTAGGAATCATAACATAAACATCTGTGTTTTCTTAAGCGACCCCCGTGAAAGGGTCATCCAACCACCAGAAGCTGAGAACCACTGATCTAAAATATTTGAATCCTCAGGGGCATTAAGCATTACCTATTCCCCAGGGATGCAGCCTTTCAAAAATATTTGTCTACCATGTTTTCTTTTTCAAGCATTTCAATAAAATTATGATTATCAAAACAAACAAGTATGGTAAACATTCCTGAACAAATAGTATCTTTGCCAATGTGTACCTTTTCAATCAACAGAATCTGAAAGTGCAATGAATAGGGCCTAGAATAAGCAATACTGGGTACTAAAAATTGTCCATATGAACAAGTTATGATTAAAGAAATAAATGTTCTAGAGATCTTGATTAGGGTACTTGCTACTCAAATGCATTTTTTTCAAAGTCATTTAACTATATAACTAAGTTTTGCTACTTATTATGTTATTACATTTTTCTTTTTTAATTAAAAATACTTTTTTCATACAATATATTCTGACTATAATTTCTCCTTCCTATATCCTCCCAGATTTCTCCCCACCCATTCAAAAACACACCTCTTTCTCTCTATTTAGAAAACAAACGAGGCAAAAAAAACAAACCAAGACAAACAAAACCCAGAAAAGAGAATAAAAACAAAGAAAAATCACAACACACACACACACACACCCATAAAAAACAAAAAATAAGAAAACATAACATACATGCAAAAAAAAAAAAGTAAGATTAAAAAAAAAAGTTCAAACAAGGAAATATGGGTCATAAAAAGCCCAGGAACAACGCTGAGTTCATTTTGTTTGGGCCATCCACTGCTTGTCATGGTGCCTACTCTTAAGTGTGGTTTATATACTCAGTGGGACTTCGCTGGAGAAAAGTAATTTTCCCTTTGCAAGCAGTTGTCAACTGGAGGTAGCTTCTTGGTTAGGGATAGAAGCTCTTGTTCACACCTCCCTCTCAGCACTGAGACCCTATCTGGCCTGAACCTGTGCAGGCCTTGTGCATGTTGCCAAAGTCTCTGCGGGTTCACATGCATGTCACTACTGTTGTGTCTGGAAGATACTGTTTCTTTGGTGTCATCCAAGAGACTGACTTTCTGTTTCCTCTTCTGCACAGCAGAAGAGCTCTGAAAGAGAGAGTTTTCATGAAGACATCCCATTTAGGACTGAGTGCTCCAAAGTCTCTAACTTTCTGTACACTGTCCAGTTGTGGCTCTCTGTATTAGTTCCCATCTACTACAAGAGGAAGCTTCTCCGATGGTGTCTGAGGAAGATATTGGTCTATGGGTATGGCAAAATGTCATTAGGAGTCGTTTATTGCTGTGTTCCTTTAGCAGAACAGTAGAATTTGTTTTTTCCCCAGGCCCATGGCCTATCTAGTCTCAGGTCCTTGGCCACCTGAGCAGTGCTGGCTATGTGTTTCATCTCATGAAGCAGGCCTTAAAGCCAATCAGATAGATTGCTGTTTAGTCCCAAAATGTTTGTGCCACTATCACACCAGCGTATCATGCAGGCAGGCCATAGTTGCAGTCTGCAGAGTTTGTAGCTGGGCTGGTGTTTACCTTTCCCCTCTGGTAGTGTGCAGAGTACCTTCCAGTTCCATGAAGACTAGTCAGTAGAGATGAAGGCTCTAGTTAGACATCACCTCGACTTCTCTGTGTTCAATGAGATATGTTAAATACTGTCTTCAGCAATAGGGTCTTACTATCAGTTTTTGGAGAACAACCAATAGCCTTGTCAATAGCCTGGAGTAGTTGGGGGTTCCTTTGGGACCCCTTTGGTCAACAATTCAATTAGGTGTAGCCAGTTCCTGGTACTGAAAGCTTCACTTAGTGGCAAAAGAAGTCTAGTTGGGGCATTGTCTCCTGTGTTATTTGGTGACTCCATTTAGATTTCTTTCATATATATGTATATATTTTAAAAGTCTTCTACAGTATTAGATTTCTATATGACCCCTAAAATGGCTCTTAGTACTAATTGTCACTCCTAATATTTCTCCCCTTATTCCTCTCTTCTCTCCCCTACTGGTTTAATCTTCATTTCAGCCTCCAGCTTCTTTATAACTATATTCTATTTCACCTTCCTTGGGAGATTGACCCCCCTCTTAAATTTAACTACATGTTAACATTAAGGTCTCAGGCACTTAGAAAGTTGACACCTGAAAAGCACAGGATGTCTAATCCTAGCCAGCCTTCCTCTCAGGGGAAGTACTTACCAGGGGAAGTGAGCTCATCTACTACAGAGCAGCCTGAGCAAATTAGATTTACCTGGAAGTGCAGATATAGAAATCTCATATATAAAAAAGATTTATCTTCGCCCCCCTCCATTCAGCCAGAATATGGGTGTTTCTGAAAAAGGTGCCTGTCCTAAGGGCTCTAATCCATGCAGTTCCCATGGAACACATTTTCTTCAGATTCATTAGTCAGCACTTTCTAAGACCTTGATTCCTCTCCTACAGACCATAGCTTGAAAAAATGGCCTGGGGATATTATATGTGGGAAAGTTCTCTGGATGAGGGCAGAAATGAGTACTTCTTGTATTTTAGGTAAATAACAATGTCTGTCAGTCAGTTGCTGTGTTCCTGTCAGTTCCTCCAGCCTGTAGGCTAGAGAGAAGACAGAGAGCAGGACCCAACTCAGCCAACAGTGAGGAGGGGTAGTGACTTTGTGTTGCACACCAGACACTTAAGCAGCTCCTGGACAGTGAACAAGGATTTGCTGAGTTGTTCCACTTGGAACCAGGCAGATGGACTCATATAGGGACAGTGTTAAAATGGGTGTAATGTCAACGCCAATGATCAGGACTGACTGAAAAAGCAATAAGAGATAAGAGAATGAGACTCTGATTCAGGAAACAATTACTGGATGTTTGGGGGAAGGAAAGAATCAAAACAATTGATTAGCTTCCATGAGCAGAGGAGCAATGAACAAATCATTGATCTGAAACAGAGAAAGGAAACCTGAAGATTATGTCATACAGTCCAGAGAAATGTTCTCAATCTAGTAGGCTTAAATTTACCTTTCTTTTAGACAATGTGGGTCACATGGCTTAGTCTTGGTACAGATGAAATTATCTCAATGGGTCACTGTTGTTTGTTCTGACCCCCAGTCTTGCAGCACCTTTTCTTTGCTGATTTGGCTCTTCAACCATCTAATTCCGGTAAGTAGACACCATAGGAGGATGGCATTGCTACTTTTGATATCCAAAACAGTCTATTAAATTACCTTATGTTTTCTACATCAGCAGTGACAGGTTCAATTGCATTAACCTTTGTGTCTGATATTTCTAAAGTCCTTGCTTTATGTTTATGGACCTGAGAGAGTGTGGTCACTCCTTGCTTTATCAAGAATTTTGGGATTTTCACATAGCGGGGTATATAGTTCAAACTTATTCACACAAAACAAAAAGTTTGTTGGCTTATTTAATGTGCATGTTTAAAGCGACGGACATTCCAGGGAGTAAAATGCAGAAGCTTTAAACATTTACCTGAGGGTACCACACTGCGCCTTTAGGTTCTGCCTTGCTGAGGATGCTGTACTCTGATGTCAGGCTTGGCTAAGACTATCACACTCGCCGCTGTTAGGCATCACCCTATGGCATCATTATCTCCATTTTCATTTAAGCTTTCTTTTTGTCTTGATAAAATGGCTGCTGTAGATCTAAATTAGTTCCAAATTATTAATTATCCCACTAAGAAAGAAGAAAATCCATTTTCAAAACTTTCCCAAATCTAGTCCAATATCTAATTGCTTTGTGTCAAATGATTAAAATCAAGCTAATTGCTGGATCAAGAGAAACTGAAACTGGGTGTGATGATCAGCGTGAGATGTGGGTCCTGGTACCACAGCGGAGGATGGTGGAGAGTGGCTTGGCCCCTCCTGATTCATGAGGCTGAAGAATTTGGAAGAGATGTTTCCAGAACAACCTGGTGAGGGACTAGCATCTGAGGGGGGGGGGGGGGGGGAAACGGAAGCTAAGCAGGAAGGTGGGACAAGTGGTCCCCAAGCATTCCTGAGGGTTTTCTTTGGCATCAGCCAATCACTCCTGACTCATCGTTACATCTCCCTTTACTCCTTCAAATTCCCAGGCCAACCTAGTGATTAAGCAATTATCAGTGACAAGTCCTGTAGTATTTTTAAACCAAACTATTATGAACATATCCCATCATTCTGATTTTCTTTCCATTCTCCCCCTCCTCCTATTTTTAAGGATCTGTCTGACTAAGAGGACCCACCTCCACAATCTAAGATATTTTTCTCCATGTCAATATTGGGTGGTTGGCAACCTTAATGCCACCTGCAACCTTAATATCCATTTGCAGTGGAATTTAACAGTCACTGTTTTTTGCAGCCGCGGGTGTTCCATGGAATGCTTGGATCTCCCTTTGGAAAGCAGGTGATTCAGCTGCCTTCAGAACATGTTTCAACTTTTTTAAGGTCATGGCTTTTCCAAGTAGCCCAGTCAGTGATTAACTATAGCAGGAATACTATATGTTAAATAAATATATATTAAATATTGCAGGAATAGAGTTAGGGCATTTCTACCCAGGGCGGCAGCAAGCCATCTGCTGTGGCTCCCTCAGTTGTACCCGCCAAGACTGAGACTTCAGGCCTGTGCCTTCCAAGCCCAGTTGCTATCACAGGTGTCACAATGGCCCTGTGGTCTGAAGAATTCCTCTGTGCATTTGTGATTTCTCTCCCTTTATTATTCATAGATGATGTGCCCCATAATCCATTTTCCATCCACTCTACCTGTGCTTATTGTCTAGGAGCCCCAACTAAGACAAAGAGGGAACTAAGCTCAGAGGTAAAAAAGAGCAAGAGCTGCCGAAAAGTGGCTTGGTGTAGCCAGAGTACAAGATTGCAAGGTGTACCTGAGCGTGTTTTATCCCTGAATGCCCACTGGTGGGTGTGTCAGTCGATGCAGCCTAATGTTTCTAAAAGCTACATGTTTTACCAGCCTAACACAATACCTACTCTTTTCCTTCCCTCCATCCAGCAGGAATACAGGTGCTTCTGAAAGGTGCCTGTCCTGGGGGCTCTAATCCATGCAGCTTCCATGCCATGCACTTTCTTCAGTTTCATTTCTAAGACCTTGACTCCTCTTCCTACACACCATAGCTTTGGAAATGGACTGGGAACATTATATGTGGGAAAGTAGGAGGAAGGCAGAAATGGATACATTGGAAGTTTTGGTTTCTTTGTAAACTCAGTTATGTTATGTAAATATGTTTTTGTTTTAATCCCAAGTGTGGGATTTTAGTTGAGCTTTAGTTTGTCCACAGCCGATAACTGTCATGTGCAGGGTGTGGCCTTTGACAGCTTGTGTAGCATGAATCAGAGCATGGTCTAGGGCTCTGAGGATATAAATATGAGAATCCAGAAAGAGAAAGGGTGGTGTATGGTTTGGGAGTGTGACATGTGGCAGTTTGGAGAGACCAGAGACAGATGGTGTGGTGGTTTGGAGCAGACAGAAAAAGAGAGATGCTTTGGGGCTCAGAGGCTTGGGGGAGACTCTTGCCTTTGTTTGCTGTTTGTAGAGATTGCTATGGCCCTAAAAGAACCCATTGACCTTGAACAGACAGAAGTGAATGGGTCTGCGCCCACTTCTCCCCATTAACCTCTCTCCTACCTAGGGTTAGGGCTTGGAAGGGAGGTAGAGGCCTAAACACTCCAAATAAAATAGAGTTTAAAAATGAACTCTACAATAATCCTGTATCTTAGGAAAATAACTACCTCTGTCAGTCAGTTCCTGTGTCCTGATGGACTGATGAAAAGACAGAAAGAAAGGCCCAACTCAGCTAACGGTGAGGAGGGGTACTGACTTTGTGTGCCGCACAGACACTTTAGCAGCTCATGGGCAGTGAACAAGTATTTGCTGAGTTGTTGTGCTTGGAATCAGGCAGGTGGGCTCAAACTTCAGCTCTGTCAATGTCCATAAGTAAGTTACTTGTCTCTAATTGTCTCTGAGGTTTGTTGGTTTGTTTTTCCTTTTCATTGGTGCAAAGGACATAAAAATGCCCATGGCACAGTGGTTACAAAGCTCCCGTGGGCTTGAGCATATGTAAATGTAGCCAATAATTGCTGCATGCCCCGTATGTGTAAACATGTGAGTTATAGAAACCACTTCATTTCTCTTCACCGAGACGATAAGCAATGGTGGTATCATCACCCTGGACGTCATCACCCTAGGCACGGGAATAGACACATGGAGGCCTTAAGCGGCTTGCTCCAATTATGCAGGTCATAATTGATGGAGCCATGACTCATCCCAACCTCGGAGTCAGTGTTCCCAACAATGCTATTCATTAACCGAAGTAGGCTTCATGCCAACTATGGCATCTGGAGTCCAATCAATGCTCAATAAGTTGCAAGGCAGGATTGAGAGAGGTGTCTAAGAACAGATGGTGTATAGGTCAGTGGTCTAGCAGCTGAGGTTAGGAAAGTTTCAAGCAAAGATCTCCGATGCGGGGTGGAATTATAGTTCCTACAAGAGATTGACAGAAACAAAAGCAATTCTCCTTTCTGGCAATGCTTCAGAGACTATGTATGAGCCTAAAGAGACAGTAGCAGTCCCAAATAGTAGCTCAGGTCTTGGGGTTGTCAGGAGTTAGTTCAGCCTGGAGTTGACCTGGTAAGTAGGTGAATTTAGCCATAAAGAAAATAAGGGGGGGGGGAGAGAAAATGGGTTTAGAACCAACCAGTCAAGAAGAGCTGTCCCAGCCCTGTTTGATGATGGAGGTAAATCGGTGTCTCAGACATCATGTGTTGTGTAAATGTGTATTCTGTACACCTAAGCACACCCTCACTGGTGGTGCTAATCAGCCTATTAGTGTCTCTGGGCTAGTTTTAGGATGCATTCTTCATGGGGCTCTTCCAATTCTAAGGCATCCCACAGGCAGCTCATCTAGATGACAATGCAGAAAGAAACAAGCTTGGGTTTCAGTGACAACAATACAGCATCACAGTAGAAAAATAAGCTGCTTAAAAAGAAAACATGCTGGATTTGAAACTGAGCAGTAATTCAGACACTGTCTTTAAAATATGCAAAATCTGGGCTTGGAATATAGCTTAATGGTAGAAGGAGGTCCCTGGTTATATCTACAGCCCTGCCAAGAAACAACACAAAACAACACAAAAAAGCAGAACATTACTAGCGTACAAGAAACACAGCAGCATATACAATCACTAAGCAAGGGGCATTCTTTGGAAAAGATTTTAAACCAGTAGATAACTTTTTAAAAAGACCTCACATTTCCTTTTCTGTTTTTTTTTTTCTTTCCTCCTCCTTCATCTTATCCCTAACCCTTCCTTTTCTCAAGCAGAGTATGAAAAGAAAAACCGGGTCAGGAATCTTTAAAGGAACATGGCATCCTCATCCCTGGCATCCTTTGATGAAAGTATGGGCCAGGGTGAAGAACAGCTTTATTGCTCATCATGTTGTGTGTGGATAAAACTCACAGCGGGATTAAATGTCTTTTGAGGTGTTTTTCCCAACAAGCTCTTCAGTGGCTTCCCATGGATTAATTGTTAAGGAAAGAAAAAAAAAAATCTAGTTTGTGAAGGTTTACCGGACCTGATATTTCCCTATAAATGAAAGTTTTACCTATGTTCAGATTTGCAATATGCTGACATTTTGGTAATATACTAAAAATTTCATATTCATAGGCTAAATATGGAGAACATGTTCACATACAGCAAACTTATAATCAGGCAAAAAATTATGGCTGCTTCAGACTTACAATCCATGAATTAAAATGATCTGTTGAGATGGCTGAAGGACAACCAAAAGAATAACAATGTTAATGAAGTGCTAAAAATGAGACGGGGGTGGGTGTCATCCACTTTCAAGTCATTTCTTTTAGGAGGTCTATCGAGTTAGACATTACATTTTCCCTTCTACATGTCAGCAAATAGTTCTCAGACACAGGGCCAATAGCAATCATAGTAGACAGTTCTTGCCATGTCACTCACATTGTTCACACCATTTTACAAGGCAAGAAACTGGGGCCCAAGGAACACAACCAAGCTAACATAATGGTGGCTATGAGGACTGACTTGGGTTTTGAAAGTCTGTGTTCTCTCCACTAGGCTGTAAGTCTCCAACCTTGGAAATAATTCTTATCCCAGTAGAATGGCAAGAACATAATTTTGGAATTAAAAAGGAACATAGGGCAGAACAAAGAATTTTCCTATATTAAATTCTTTTTCTATTTCACAAACCACTGAAAACACTCAAAAATCCTTAGCAAGCATCCAAGAAGCACAAGATAGTTTCAAAAGGCCCTTTCTCGATGACTTCAAGTCAAGTGCCCTGGCAGTGTTAAACATGACTTTTCTAATCTTAAATCAATTTAATATTCATATAGAAGCATCCCTGTTTTCAGAAGGTCAGTTTTACTTTTAACTCTAATCTCCAACAAAACCCTTGGAGGTTTTACATGATGACACGGGCCTTTACTGGAGAGGAGTGAATTCGCTGCCTATTTTCTTAACCAGATTCTGAAATCTAGCTCTGTCACAGGGTGACCCTGTCACAGGTTCAGATGTTTTGAGATGTTTCTGGCCTGGAAGCGCACATGCATTGCTGTGTTCTCAAGAAAAAGAGTATGCATATACCCATGCGTGTATATATGCATATATATAATTCTCTTTTCCTCTTTTTTTCTTTACATACATACATGCATGCTCACCTGTATCACAAACTTACTTTTAAAATGCACACGCATATCAGAGCAACAAGGGAGGATAGAGAAGGCCAGAGGCAATATATAGTCAGGATTTCCAGGCTTGAGCTACTATGTGGCTTTCATGGGCCTCTAGAAGCATGACCTCCTCTTTGTATAATGCCTTGTTGTTATAAAATCAGGGAGATTTTGAATTGAAAATTTATTCTTCAAAAATGTGATCGCTCTGCTTTCCTTTTGGGGATCCACTGTAAGTGTCAAGTGCCTGACAGAGCAACATAACCCCAGACAGATAGACCTGACCCTGTGCAGATTTGTTCGTTATTTTTACTTGTCAAACAAGAAAAGGCCAGGAGTCACTTTTAAGTTTGCAAACCGTGAGTTATTCAGGAAAACCATTAGGCAGTATTGCAAACCTTTTCCGAAATAGGCTTTTAACATACATGAATATGCGTGTGAAAGACTGTTCTCTTTACATGGTTGTGACTCAACAGCAACCTATGGCTTCCCCCACATGTATCTCGCTGCTTCCCATACACAATGGGACATTATTCTTTCATTTGGTGATTTCAAGCAGAGGAGGACAATGGCAGACATCCCCTTAGAAAACAGAGAACTTTGTTTCAAAATCTTCTATTCTCTTTTTGTTGTCATAAAAACAGTGAGCATGATGTGGACTCTGGGAGATGAAGGGTGACGCTACTCATGGGAGACCCTGCAAGTCTTAAAACCTGCACAGTATGTAAGAAATAAGCTGTGTGTGTGTGTGTGTGCGCGCGCGCGTGTGTGTGTGTATGTGTGTGTGTGTGTGTGTGTGTGTGTGTGTGTGTGTGTGTGTGTGTGTTAGGGGAGGGGGAAGGTGGGTGCACAAGGCCAGTGGGAATCTCACATTGAGCTCTGGTTTTGCGCTCTGTCTTTATTTGTTTGTTTGTTTGTTTTGATTTTCGAGGCAGGGTTTTTATGCGTAGCCTTGGCTGTCCTGGACTCTCTTTGCAGACCAGGCTGGCCTCAAACTCCTAGAAATTCTCCTGCCTCTGCCTCCCGAGGGCTTCGATTATAGGCATGTGCCACCGCGCCCAGCTCTTCTCAATAATTTTTAGTGGTTCTGAAAACTGTATGGCCAACATTATCTCACTTTACCTTTTGAGAAAACAGAGGCCTACAGAGATCTAAGTAGTGGCTTCAGGGTAGATGCTACATTAGTGAACAGATTTCTCAGTTCCAGAACCTTGAAGTAGTCTTTTGGTTTCACCATACCGTAGCTCTGACAGGGGATCAGATCTTAAAGTCAAGTCAGATAAAATGTCTCACACGACCTCATAGAGAGAGTTTCAGAAGGGTGGAGTAGATACTGAGGCCATGGCAGCTCAAGCTGAGTGACATGCAGCCCACTTATTTTGGGTACTGGGAGGGACCCAGAGTTTTTATAGACCCTGTATTATCCTAACAAGTTGATATGTTGATTTAGGTAGTATTCTGATCATAGAGTGTTGAAGTCTTTTAGCACACAGCAGCCAAACATCTCTTTCAATACTTAAGAAACTTGGCAGTAAAGTTTTGGACATTAGAAAATAATAATTTCTTAAAAATATTTAAAATCACGTTATTTGTTTGGTATTTTCTCCTGTTGCTTTTGCTAACCTTCGCTTTCCAGTTGGGTGTAACTTCCTGCCATCAGTAATAACCAGATCAAGTACCCCAGTGAGTGAGCGCCTTTACAGGCCAGTGACCAAGCCATTTTCAAAGTCCACCAGCGACCAGCTGCCCATCACCGCTCCAGAGGTTCTCTCAACCGGTGCTGGTGGCAGGCATCCCATTAATTCAGTTTTTCATGTGGATGACAGTGCAATTACAAGTCTCTCGTCTTAGATGGGAGCCTCCTTCAGAAGAGCACCAGGCCCAAGTCACAACCGCAATTTTGGTACCTTGCAAATAAATACTAATTTAATAGGCAGATGGATGGAGGATGGATGGATGAGTGAATTAATGAATGCCATGAAGTAGCTGAGAAACAACTTGTAGACGATGAGGTAATTGTACTTAATGGAGCAGGAAATAAAGCTAAAATGGTAGTTTGAAGGTAAATTCTACTGGGACTTCTGTAATAAATAACGTATAATGGCCTTTGTAAGAAATATGGATCCACTGACCTTTGGGTTTTGTTTGTTGAGTTTTTATTTTAGTATGTGAACAACCTTGGCTAGTATGTCTTTATACATAATTCTGGTAGGGTCGAGAGGAGGACTAACAGTAGCTAGGGGTGGTTACATCATATGAAGAAAGATTTTTAGAAAACTACAGAAAGTTATTCAATTGTGAGACGACAATGACTGAATGAATTGCAATGAAAGGACAAAAATCAGAAACAGACTGAAAATAGCTCTGTAAACTGCAGCTGGAGAGACTGGCAGGAATATAATCTCAGAAGGGAAGGAGATGCTCTGAGAGAAAGAAGAGGACAATATGTATAAGTTAGTCTGAGTGGTTTAGGAATATCAGCCAAGTGGTATGGCAAAAAATAAATAAATAAATAAATACAGATTTAGATTTAAGTATTAACTGAAACCAAAGAGGAAGTAAGATTTGCTGGGAATGGATGGAGAGATAGACTGAGCAAAGACTTTCAGAGACTACCTACATGTAAAGGGTAGTAGGAGAAATGACGTAGTGAGTGTAGATAGAGAAATAATCAGAGATACAGAAGAACTGAACCATGGTAAGACAGAGATCTCAGTGATAATGAGGGCGCAATCACACAACTACAGAACACTTAGGAGAAAAACATCCAGTGGCAAGGCACAGAACCCAATTGGAGCTAATGTGTGTGGAAGAAGAATGTAATAATTAGATTCAAGAGTGTTCTACTCAACCTAAAGGCTGACCTTGGGGCTGCATCTCACAGGAGTCCAGAACTGAGAATTAGAAAGTTGGTAGGAACCAAAGTAGACATGTGACCAGTTCTGACATGACCGTCTTACTCTTCTCTTTGAAGATTATGTCTTTGCTCTAGCTTCTCTCACTGTTCCTGACTTAAATACTAAGCGGATCTCTCAATTGCAGTGTATGTCACAACTCAGAGAATCTGGTTGATCCTGGTTAGGGTGGGTATCCCTTAGTTTCAGTGAAGTTTCCTGGAGGAAGATGGGAAATAACATGGAACAAATATGGTTTCAGGACTCATTTCAGTAATTTTCAGAGAAAGACCACTCTGGATTGATCAGGTATTCCCACAAATGTCTACTACCAGATTGATGGAAACAACTCCATTAAGGCCTGGTTGATCTTTCTTGGAGGCATCAATTACTGGAAAAGTTTAAGTACCTTGGCTCCTTTCTTCTTTACTCCCATTTCCTGCTAGCCTAGAGGGAAGCTTTCATTAATGCCTCTGTTGATTTCTCTACAGCAGGAACATGAGTAAAAGAAATTGCTTGTGAAATGCCTTGACATCTCTAGGTCAAAAGGCCGAAACAAACACAAAGGATTTTTTTTTTCTTTCTAGAGAAGCTAATTTTTTTTTTTTTTTTTTGGCCTGCATCTCATCAATTTCCCAAATTATGTTAGATGATTTCTGGCTTTCATTAATCAAACTGCCACCTGTGGTAGACTGCTGGACCCTCATCTTATTTTGATTAATTCTATTCTCTCATTCATCTCTCTAGCACAGTTTTCACTAGATAATTTTTTGAGGGCCGAGAGGGATGGGATTGACTAAGGATTTGAAAGTGGAAGTGTATCTCCCAAATCTGACTGAGTCTGTCTGTTCACAGAAGTATTTTTTTGTCATCTTTTCTAGCTCTAAGAATAGTGGTGCCAGCTGTACTTGCCTGAGCCATGTTTAAATTAATAAAACAACGTGGGATTATTGACATTTTCTTGCTTCAACTAGCAAATGTGCATCTTTGGATTTTTGTCAACTGAAATGCTCTTATAATGAAACATTCGCACAAACAGGCTCAACATAAAAATAATAATGCACATTTTGCTCATGCTAATTATGATTTAAGTGCCTTTTACTTATCTTTCTTGCGTCATTTCTCTCAGAAATTGGAACTAAGATGGGACAGTTCAAAGAAAAGAAACCTGATAGTATGAAAGGGATATGTGATCATTGATCATTGTTGTTCACAGCTCTATTACCTAAAACTCATGAGACCTGGGAATGACTTACCCTTCCTGAGCCCACATTGTCATACCAATGCAATTATGCTACGCTGAGGAGTAAGTGATATTTTAAGGATGCCACATAGCATAGCATGCCAGGCACACCGTAAACGCTAATTAACTTGAGTTCCAGAATACGAGGTATTTGATAGTGAGAGGACATTTTAATCATTGTACTCACAATGTCTGACTCAGACATAGATGTGGAAGAGTCTAATGTGCACATGGACCCATGAGAGACACACAGGATAGACATCATGAATGTGGTCACGGGTTGCTGTTGACATTTGTATTGACAGCATCTCTGTATCACATAGGGCATTGATAACATTCATCTTTGAGAATGTAAGGGTCCTCTGCATTTGACATTGGGTGCATCTGGAGTAGCCATGGATGATGCCCTATTCTCTATTAACATAAAGTCTCCTAGACAAGACATATTCTAGGTCCAACTGAAGGCTACAGGACATGTTCAGTAAAGGGAGGGATAATTAATCACCTTGTCTACTACTCCAGTGTCCAGAGGTTTAGGGTCTAGCATACATACCTGGAGCTTGTGAGAGAACCAAAAGATTTTTAAAATTAAAAGGAGAAATGGTCTCCACTCATACTTCAACAGGCCATTCAGAGCACAAGTTCTCATGGATTGTTTCTGGCTTAGTAATACAAGTCAAGAAGAGGTAAACCTCCCTCTCTTGAGATGACAGTTAGAGCCGATAAGGTTGAGGACAGTGGCCTGAATGGCAGTTCCAAATGCCGAAAAGATGAACCAGTAGCAGAAGAAACAGCTGAGGTCTCTTGAGCCCTTCGAAGCCTTCAGACACAGAAGGCGAAGGCACAGGGATGGGAGTGCTTGTGGAGAAGGAAAGTAAAAAGCATCCTTTGTGGCTTTTGCTGAGATACCGGTCTTACTCTTTTGCAGCATAGCTTGGTAAATGACCAGTGCCTAACAAATATTTGTGGAATAAATCCCTACTAATTAAGCAATTTATATGCATCCTACTTAGGTATTGTCTTCTTTTATTTATTTTGCTGTAAGGGATTAATATTGAAGTTGAAGAGTTTGTAGGAGTCTGTGCAGTGAAAACACAGGCTTTGGAGTCTGAGGCAGACTTGGCAAGTAATTCGCGCCTTCAGTACTGTTTTTTAATTTCATCTATAAAATAGGATTATTGGGAATCTAATTGAACTTCCCACATAGAGTGAATGGATGTCTACCTGACCCTAATCAGGAAGCTCCCCACACAGCGATAATCAGTCGTAAATTGCTTAGTGAGGAATTTGTGTGCATACTTTCATTCCCTGAGTCTTATAGCTGAAGATGGAAACATACAGAAACTGCATTAAAAAACTAACATAAAATCAATGGGGGGAAAGACATCTGCAATGAGAGGAGCAGTTTAATTTGTTTTATAATGATAATAATTTGATGGTAAAAGATGTGTTTTCTATTTTCCCAAGTTAGCACAGCTTTAGCTATACTAGGGAGATGCCCAACAGATACATGCCAGTGCTGATTTGGGAAGTCCCACAATCTGAAATAATGTGTCAATTTTGCTGCTAGTCAGTCCTCAGCTTGATGCAGAAGAAAAAGTAATAGAACTGATGCTATAAAGAATTTGCTAATGGATGTGCTTGAGAGACAATGAATCACTCAAAGTAGAATTTAGCTAAGAGAGTGATGCCACCATTCCCATACCCCAAAGATAAGCAAGTTGTGTGCCAACCAGGCCTGTTAGAGGTGAACAAAACTTAGGAAGTGAATGTTTGCTCACTAGGATTGACCAGCCATTAGGCTCTGCTCCCATAACAAAGCAGACAGCCTACTTAAACCCACGCATTAGGCCAGTTGCCATAACAAAAGACACATCGCTGAGGGCAGCTCAAGACGGGCAGCATGGAGTCACAACATCATTAATTCTCGGCAGGCACGATGATCCAGGGTAACAATTAAACTTAAAAGATAATTCTGGCAATATCTCCACTCTGGAGATCTCTCATTTGCCCAGGTGGTCAGACTTGCAGTTTCTTGTCTCTGTTTAAATTATCCAAATTGTAACCTGGGACCAGGAGCTAAAAGATTTAAGGATGACAAAATATGCAAAATGTACAAGCTTAAGGTATATATAAGCTAGCAGAATCTCCTATTTAAGACTGGCTCTTCCTTGGGCATTAGCCAAAAGTCACACAAAGGATATTAAAGAGCTTTCTCCTTATCTCTCAGTGTATGGCATGAGTTTTCAGTGGGAGGGTATATTATTTCTGTAACAAGCTTTCTTTTTCAATTTTCCTTTAGAATCCTTTTGACTATTGTGCCTATATTTTCTATAGACATTCTTGAGATATAGAATGTCCAATATGAGAGACATATTCATGTTGCTCTACATGCAAATGACACAAGGAAGCATGCCTGTGAGAATCAGAGAAATGTCAACATCATCAAAGGCCCATGGATGCAGCTCAGTGGTGGAGCAATCATCTAACCCACACAGGCACATGTTTGGTCCCCAGGACTTGAGGGAGAGGGAATGAAATGCATTTGAGGAAATTGTTCTTCTACGTATCAAGTCTTAAGCATTGCATTGAGTTCTTTTCAAACATGTCATTTAATCCCTAAGATAACCCTGTGAAACAAATATTTACATCCCCAGTTTTGCATTATGAAGTTAGCTAGTGTGGTGGTGACCTGAGCGCTGGGTTTGACTCTTATTGACAAAATGAATTGGAATTTTATACTGGGATTATGGCTGTAGTGTTTGTTTGTTGTGGCTTTTAACCTTTATTGAATTACAAGTTCTTTAGGGAATTGTATAGTAGCAGAAGTCATAGACCCTGAAGAGAACATTTTTGGTTAAAGAGTATCTCTTCAACAAAGGTCAACTTTAGCTCACAATCTTCATCCTCAGCACCGGCCTAATGAGATCACAGAGCATCTTGAACACAGTCTGGAGCATGCTTCGGAGGTATAGCAGGGCAATTGAAGTCTTCGTGAGGCCTTCCTTTTCAGGATGCTGAGTTTCCTCCACTTCTGAAATCTGTGCCACCCACATGTCTATTTCCCGGAAGCTAGAGTACTTGCCTTGGAACAGTAAAAAGCAAATGTTCAGCCTGGATTTCTGCCCTGCCTTCCATCTCCTGCTCCCTGGGCTCCATGCTGGATCCCCTCCCGTCTCCCATTCTGGCAGCTGATGGGTAGCAATGCCTAGTGCTTGCATGGTTCTCGTGCTAGTTCTTCAGGCTGCGTGTTTATGCAACCTGCAATCTGCCCAGGTTGCGTTAGGTTATGTGAGGTTGCCATCTTGCCCACTTAGAGATGCTTCCCAACTGAATTAGTTATGAGGAGAACCGTGGGGGAGGGGGGGGGCTGAGGATGTGAAGGGTGTAAGTGTTGGTCTGTGTGTGTGTATGTGTGCATGTATGTGTATGTATGTGTGTAGATATGTGTATGTGCATGAGTGTATGTGTGCGTATGTGTATGTGAGTACATGTGTATGTGTATGTAGATGTATGTGTGTATGTCTGTGTACATGTGTATGTGTATGAATATATATGTATGTGTACTTGTGTGTATGTGTATATGCATGTATGTATGTGTGTATGTCTATGTATGTGTGTGTGTTCTTACCATGTTTGTTTCTTCAGAATGGTACTGTGACTTCAGGAGATCTAGGTTTGAGCACATGACCTGATAACAGTAAGCAGGAGGGTTATGTCATCTCCAGCTGTCCCCTGAGCCTCTGCTGGCCATGGTCATGCCCCAGGCATGTAGTACACACTGCACAGAGCTTAGCCAGTCATGTGCTGAGTGACTAAAGGACTGCACGCTCTCTGAGTACTAGCATGTGCCTACTAGTGGTTTACTTATGAATCATTGCTCCTCACTAAGTTAGCCATAGTGCAGTGTGGCCAACATCCCTTGTAGTCAGTGATAAGCTACTTTAAGTCACCAGCCCACAGCCTTTCTTTGCATGTCTGCTTATCCTTGTGGGCACCTAGCCTAATTATTTGTAGACACCTATCAGGCTATCACTAATGCTTACTGATTGAAAATTCCATGTTGGCTGGAGAGATGGCTAAGTGGTTAGGAGCACTGAATGCCCTTTCAGAGGACTGGGTTCAATCTCCAGCACCAACACGGCAGCTCACAACTGTCTGTAACTCCAAGATCTGACACCCACAGGCAGAACACCAATGCACATAAAATAAAAATAAAGAAATTATACAAAAGAAAATTCCATTTGCAGACTAAGTGGGTGTTGTGTCTTAAGCAGACTGTTTAGACAATCACATCTACAGCCTTTCTACACTTGCACTGCCTTTAGAGAAATTATAGAGAAACTAGTTTGGGAATTTTAACTAGGATAGCTGGTAACAGCAACAGCACAGAGGGCTTAAACTAGAGGACATTTTTAAAAGTCACCGGGTCAGTTCCCTACCTGACATGGAGCAATGCTGCAGACTATGGGGTGGGGATAGATCCCTATTTCTCTCTACTGGTTGATCCTTTCTGATGTCACTGAACCCTGGGTCTCATTTTGTTTCAGCCTTGGCTAGTATACATTTGCACAACTGTGCTAAACCCATTTCAAGTGTAAAAATAGGATGGCCTTCATGTGTGACCCAGTGAAACCCTTAATTCTGGCTCAGACCAGTGGGGTTTAAGTCCCCTTACAGGAAGGCCTTCTTGGTCAGGAGTGAAAATAGTGCCATTAGCTTGTTTGTGGCATGTTGGTGGCACTTTTCGTATGCTTGCTCCTCTCAAAGCATGAAAGAAAAATGTAGCCAGGGTAGCCCTGACAATACTAAAGTCACTATTTAATTACATAACCAACAATTTCCATTTCTAGGGCCTTACTAGAATTCTGATGCCACCTATCTGCTTATAAAATGCATGCATAGATCCGGACAGCCAGGCTAGCTCTTTGCCTAAATTAGCCAAGTTGTCCTCAGAGGCAATAGGCTTCAGTATCTACCTCTTCCCTATGTGTGTTCAGTCAAGGCTCCTTGCTGTGATGTTTATGCATGTTTATCCACGTAGAAGCACAACACAGCCTGGTTGCATGATCTTCATAATAATTCTTAGATTTTAATGTTATTGTCAATTTTTGGTTTCTTTTCTCAAGCTAAAACCCCCAGTGCTTTCATCTTCTGGGATAGCATCCCAGCTTTTGGTGTTGTTTTACCTCCTGGGATCACTAGAAGCCTCTCCATGTCTCTTTTAATACTTCCTAGCACCAAATTCAGGGAGCAGGTGATCTCAGTGTTCTGATTAAGGAAGTAACAATGACACATAATTAAAATGCTTGTTATAAGTTAAGCATCATGGAAGGCAATCCTACTGCTAAACCCTTTAATACTCAAAATAAGACAAATTAACCACCAATACCTCCATTTATTTATGTGAGGTTCTAGGGTCAGCAAATGGCTGGGCTCTTAACCCAGCTCAGTTGTAGCTCATTAAGTTGGAGATCATGACAGCAAACAGATGGCTTGTGATGAAGCCCCAGCGTGTTCCTTAGAGAGCAGCACTGTTCTCAGTTTGCACCCTGGAATTTAGAAGTCACAGGGAGAATCACAACATGGTCCCCCAGAAATGGAAAGGGCTTTTTTAAAATCTTCAAACACTCACATGCATCTCACATTTCTGTTGAACGAGCTACATATGCTCATCCAAACATACAAACTGGGACTTACAAATGGCAGGTAAGACTGAATAAAGGTACACTGTAGTCTGTTCAGGTTCCTAAGGGCTATGGAAAGGTCAACTTGAGAACCACGGCCGCAGCAACGAGTAAATGTTAGCATGAGAAATTTTTCAAATGATTTTTATCATTGCCCCATTCTCACACATTCACTAAAACATCTTTCCTCAAATCTGCTTGGTAAAACAGCATAAGAGATTGCACATCAAAACTCCGTGCTGGTGGACCTTCCAACACATGCTGTTTGTAAAATGCCGGATTCTCTAATTTGCTTGCAGTATGTGTTATTCAGAATTATCCATCTCTCCCACCCCTGCAAAAAAAAAAAAAAAAAAAAAAAACCTGGAGGTTAACTACTTAGAAGAGCAGTTTTCAATTTAAAATTGTTCATTTGTTGTCTTAATTTATGGGAGTAAGTGTATACAGGAGAGAAGCTGTTGGTCATTAGTCTATTCTGTGTTTGTGGCAACTGGGCAAGGCGTGCAAGAGAAGCCTGCTTTTATTCCTTTACAGTTCTAGAACCTGGGGGCAAAGGACCATACAGCAAACCCACATAAAAGTATAACAAAATAATTGTCAGATAAAGCTAAAGGGCAGGGAATGCTCTCTGCTTCATCAACAGAACTTTCTGGGCATCATTAGTGCCATCAGTGACTGATGCGATGCCAGCTGTAGGGAGTGGAGCATTTGTTTGCCATGGGATCCTGGGCAGAGTGTATAATTTATCATCTCAACTAGAGCGCTCTGAAGGAAGAAAGGGGGCACTATTAATAAGTGAACAGAGAAAGTACAAACAGCCCCTGCCCTGAGCAATGCAGGTCATGCAGTTGCTCTGTTTGCAACCAATTCCTCAAAGAGACAAAAGCCAAAGACCTGTCAGTTATATTAAAACCTAATGTTATCCTGCCTAATTTTTGTAATGTGTGTGTGTGTGTGTGTGTGCGCGCGCGCGCGCTCGCATGCACATGAATTCATGCATGCATCCAGGTGCATGTGTGACATAAGTACTGGTGTTTTAGCTAAGTAATTTCCTGGCTAAATTTAAAAACCTTCCTGTCCCCCCAAATTCCTTTATCAATGTGACTTTAATCTTCCATATTTTAGAATGTGATATGGTTTCACTAATAGTTACTAATAATTATTCCTGTTTGATAAGCATTCCATTTTGATAGGAAGACATCTTTTACAGAAAAAAATTATCAGGTCAATTTTCTTCTTCTTTTTTTTTTTTTAGTGTGTTATATTTCCAATTGTATTCTTCATTACCATCAATGTTTCACTTTGTTTGAAGGACTTCCCATAAGTGGCTGGTGGTAATTCTGATCTCTGTCCTGAAAGGTGGTATTGGCTCTCGCCAACTTGACCTGGCTGTTCCCTTAATTAATGGCTGTTGATAATAATCCCAGAGCTGCTTGGCGTGATATTATTACAAGTTCTCAAGGTTACCTCATGGCTGTGCAAGCTAAACAACCACTGTGGTTCAGTGTGTTCTCTGGGACCCTGCGCCTGAGTTGCAGATGGCAGTACCTTGAAGAGGGAGGCCTATGATGATATAATGAGGTCATGAAAGGTCCTGACCTTGGGAGTGATCTCATAGTCACAGGACCACTGTTTAGTTCTAACAAGAGAGGAAGGCTGGTCCTTGAATTTCTTTGGCTTCCTCTCTGGCCATGTGATCTCGTCTGTATAAGTTCTTGTCATGGTGACATTTTGGCCACGAAGCCCTGATTGAAGGCTGAACGAGGGGCTGTTGAACCTTGACTTGTAACCTTCAAAATGTGAGCTGAGTAAATCTCTTCTTTTTTGTAGACTACCCAGCCTTAAGTAGTTTTCCATAGCAACGGAAAATGGACTGGTGCGCCTCTAAATCTCAGTCACTGAACAAACCAGGAATTCTGTACGTATGTGTGTGTACACTTGTGGTATGTTTCACTCTGGTCAGAACCCACTGGGCATTCCTAAACACTAGGACATTTCTTCTCTGATCCTTGATTTGAAACAATTTCCTTCCATCTCTTTGTTCATAGCTAAGCCAACGGTCTTGCCACTTACAGCCAAGTCCACCCATCTCCTTTGGCCATACATGCCTCATATGACCAGACCTCACTGCAAGGAGCCTTAGAATGCAGTGAGGCAATATTTCCAAGAGCGAGAGAAAGCAAATCAGTGCTTAGCCAGCCTGGGCCACATGGTGCCACGTGGTGATTTTTCTGTCCCATTCGTTTGACACATCAAGCTAGTACTGTTCCAGCACAGTTACATTCACAATCTAGTTTCAGCTTCATTTTCTTCATGTGAGAACAGTCATCCTTGCAGAGGAAATGGGTCAATAGACTCAAATGTGGTTATAACTCTTTCGAACTTTTTACATCTTAGTGCCCCCACCCTTAACTTTCTGTAAGCACTGGGTACCATTCCTGGCACGGGAGACACTGAGGCAGTGTTTGGTGCTATCTTCATGCCTAACAACTTTTAAGTACAATCCATCTTGTTTATTAATGCATTACTCCATTACTCAGCTCTTTCTTTATTCTAGAGATACCGTACATTTTGCCTCATGGCAGTCGGCAATTCTGGGCTATTTGAAACCCTTCATCAGATATTTTCTCAGGGCATAATAAGTATGGTTTAAATAATTATTGGTATGAAAGTTACAAGTTGTTTAAAACCCAGAAGCATCTTCAGGCACTGGACACCATTTTCAAGCCCTGTCACTTTAATTTTGCATTTGTCTTCAGGTAAAATATGTCATGGGCTACATACCTATACCAGATGGAAGGAAAACACAGTCACAGGCACGTGCATGCATTGTTCCATGCGCACACATTTAATCCTATTAGACAAGTGTTGACGTACTACTCACATTAATGAGTAAACTGAATTTCAGCCACCAGCTGACTTGTGCATTTTGAGAAGCTAGGGCCTTCACAGGAAACCCATGCTATGTCCTGAGAGTTTCTCAAGGTGTAACTGGGACTACCCACTTGAAAATCATCAGCCCCAAGCAAGGTTCACACTCAGTGCCTGAAGATGGCCCTCAGAAACCGGCAGTTTAAGAGATCCACCATGGTTAATGTTGGCACCTCACTATAACATTAGCACCCCACTATAATCAGCTGAAAGCTACCCCAGCTACCTCTGTATTGTAGGGACCACTCTGGCTGACCTGTTGACACTGACAACCTGAAGAAGCACTCCCATCTCAGTGAGCCTCTTGCTTCTGGTTTTGTTGATTGCTTCCTCCCTGAGGCTTTAACGCCCTTGACCCTTGTAGAAGTTCCTGCTCTATTTTATTTCTATTCATTCCTTCCAGTCTTCTTCCTTACTTCCTGCTCTGCCCCACAGAACTGCTTTTCTCTGGAATTATGTCCAGTGTCCACTGCTGTCACTCACTGTCCTCCAACAACACGGCTATATTTCCGCTGCTTCTTCTGCCCCATGTCCACATTCTCAGTGATCTTTGTGTAGTCTTGTCTATTTCAAGATCCGGCATACCCAGAACTGAACTAAACTTTACACACACTACTACTGATAGGCCTTTGCTAAGCTTTTTATTCACGCACCACACATGTGCTAGAAAGAACACAGAGCGTAAGGAAGCAATTTAATGGACTTCCAGAAAGATATTTACAGCTATGTTGGTAGAACCCACATAAGAAATAGGATAAAAATTGCTACCCTTCTCACACTGTTTTCCAATCACTATCCTACCACTCAAAATATGACACTATCTGGACTCCTAATACCACAGATCAATTTATATGGCTGTGAATGTTAAAGAAATGGAACAAGATAGTGCTCTCTTTCTGTTTACCTCGTTAGCAAAACATATTTATGAGATTCATTCGTATTTTCTATAGCTGTAGCATGTTAATTTATAAAACTGTGGTATCCTATTACACTAACCCATTCCCATTTCCTCACTCTTACCATGGTGTCATTGGTCCAATTTTAGTCATTTAGGTGCATATATGACTTAATTTATAGTTCCTGGGAGGAGTATTCACTGATTACTTTTGTATACTCCATTTCATCGGGTTGGGACCATCATTTACTCAGCCACAAGCTAGAAATCAAATTTAACCTGCTCTTTCTTTAAAAGTGTTTCTCAAATCTCTAAGAATACTATGAATGATCTCCAAATTCTCTATGCAGGGCCTTTTTTGTTGTTGTTGTTTTGTGTGTTTGTATGTGCTTGCATTTTGTTTCTCTTTAAAGTTTTTTTTTTTTTAAATTTCACATCATGCACCCCAATTCCACTCATCTTCTCCTCCTCCTGTATCTACCCTTCACCCTTGCAACCTCTCCACAACAGAGAAAAAAAAAAAAGACTTGCTGTGGAAGCTGTAGTGTCTCAGAGCTGGTCAGCCTGCTCTCCTGCGCTCATGTCCTTTGGCCAGCTCACCTGGTAACCAGGGCCAGCTCTTCCATGCTGCCCAGGTGGATGAGCCTCATTGTTATTCCTTAACTGGTTATAAGTAGATTCTTTTCCTTTTGTCTCCAGATAAAGATCCATCAAATCAATGACCTCAAACCAAATCTGCACATTCCTGCCATGTTCAATGTTTCCATTCTGTCCTACCCCATCGCCCGACTAGGGAGCAACGGAGCCCTTAACAGGCACATAGGACCTGCCTGTACCCGCCTAACACTTCACATGTGCCCAGCATCATCTTCCACTGGCTTCACACTCCATCATTGCCAGATTCTCAACTCAGCGTTCCTTTCCCTCCAGAAACACTGTATCATCTGCCTTCTCACTCCAAAATACACTTTACACCTCTTACATTGCTCTCTAAAATTCCCAGCTTGCATAATGAATGTCTGCCAAACTGTGAGATATTTCTTCTTCATCAGGTATTTTTATTTTAATAGAGGATATAGAATAACAGTTTTTGTAATCATGAAATTTCTAGTATTAATATATAGGAAAAAAGAGACTTATATCATAAAGCGTTACCCAATGCACAAAACCAACCCTTAAAATTTCAGCTCTTGAAAATATTTAGGAAAGAAAAATGTTTGTATATTTATGGAAAGCCTTACGTTAAATTAAATTCCAGATGGATCAATGGTTTTTAGAAGAAAGTATCTTTTGAAAATAAATTTTATGTGGGAAAAGCCTTTCAAAGCATTATAAAGAAGAAATTACGAAAGAAAATATGAATACATTTAATTCCATTGAATAAATACCAATTAAAAATGAAAACTGTTAGGATAAATAAGTTTAGAAAACAGAGTAAACTGGACATGGTCACTAGGTTTCTATAGATTATTACTGCTGCTGAAATGGATATGACCTTGTGGACAGCAGCGTAGCACTTGTGTCAAAATGTAGAACTGACAGATGACATATGATAACACTGTTTATGACATTCTTGAAAAGAGAAGTACATTACATTCTTTTTTAAAACTTGTTTTTAAAATTTGTGTATACACATGCATGCCTGCTCGTGTGTGTGTGTGTGTGTGTGTGTGTGTGTATCCATGCGCATGTGCACCATGTCTGTAGGTACTAGAAGAGGCCAGACAGAGGGTGTAAGATCCCCTAGAACTGGAGTTATAGACAGCATCAAGTGGATGCAGGGAAACAAACATGAGTCCTCTGAGAGGAAAGTGCTTTTTAAATGCTGAGCCAATGCTCCAGCCACACATTCTGATTTTAAAAGTTTTAATTGTAGAGAGGTAGATCTGGTTTGGTCACAATTTTGAACATTGTACTTCTATTAAAATATGTAACAAGTCTTTATGCAGAAATAGATATGTCAGAGGCCACAGGCTCTGAGCCAGGAGACAGTGACATTTTTCTTCCACATCCATTTGAATCCATGGTACCTGTCATATGGCAGATATTCAATAAATATTTGGAGGAAGAAAAGGTTCAGCAAAGAGTGAAGATGGGAAGAATAGAAAAACATTTCTGGGGCAGAACTATTCATAGTCTTTGATCCATTTAGGGTCACTTTATTTTAAAATTGTATTTTTCCTGTACTGCTGATTATCTTTTAATGTACATTTAAAGTACATTGATAAATAAAAGAGTTGCAGCTAGCTGTGTGTTATCATCGAGTAGCCCAAGGAGAAAAAGCCCTCACATTGGCAAAGAACAAGGATGGATTTGAATTTCATTTGCAGTTTCTCTGTCTGTCTCTCTCTGTGTCTCTCTGTCTCTGTCTGTGTGTCTGTCTGTCTCATTCTATCCTCGGTTAAGAATGGAGACTGTGGACTCTAAACTTGACTGATGGTGCTGAGGTTCCCCCGGCAGCTTTTCTCTGGCAACAGAAGTTCCTGGAACAAGCTGACCCTACCTGAGCCTTCCTGTAGAGAATCTGTCGGGTCCAGCCTGACTTGCATTTTCTGTTCTTTGACCTAATTGCTTTTCTTTGCCTTCCTCTCCCCCTGGCCTCCTCAAATAGCCTTTGCAGCTTTCCCCCTTGGTTGTTGATTTCCATCTTATTGGTTCTCTAGGCACATGATCCAGTTCTAGTTTCTGAAACAGACAAAAAGAAACATGTCTGTCTGCCAGGAGAGGAAACAGGATGCTGAAGTGCTGGTTTGTCCCACACAGAGTTCTTCTGTCTGGATCTCCTCCCAGAATTCTTACAAGAGGCCGCTGCCAGTGGGGTATGCTTTTTTCAGAAGGGATTTGGCAAGACAGAGTTTGATTTCTCTCTGTGCTGAGGACTCACTCAGGCCAGATTACAGCAATGCAGCCACTTTGGGGTTTGCCCTAAACGCCTCTAGGAGCCAAGACTGGTGCTCAATGTGTTATCTAGCCAGGTTGGAGCCAGCAAGTCTCCAGCCAGGCTCCAGCCAGCCCAGCCAGATGACTCGTGCTTACAAAGGTCTTCCAATGTGTCCTCTAACATTCACACAGACTACCTATTTCTCTGAGTGAGTGACTAGAAACTAAGTTAGCACTGGTCATTTTTTTCCCCAAGCAGTTGGCCACAGGCTTAGATAACCAGTGTACTTGAAAACCTCAGTCTGGCTGGTTTTGTGGGAGAAGTAAGTAAGGTCAGGGTTCTGACCATACACTGGACTCATTCACTTTATGCCCACTTTGGACAACTATAACACAGGATTCTTCAGGTGTCAGTCTGAAAAAAATTAAAATACATCTTTGATTGTATTGCTTCTGCAGTGAAAATTAAGGCCATGGACTTAACCTCCTAAACTGTCTGTATTCTCTCCTAGCCAGAAAGACAAAATAGGAGGGGCTCCCAAATAGCAGGGTCTCAGAATTCCCATCTGCTTTGTGTTTGGGAGTGAGAAAAGTTGCTGTATTTGATATTTTATGAGTCTGGCTCACAGTTCAAGCAAACGTTCTGGGGTGTCCTTCCCACAAAAACTCATTTTTCTCTTAGTGGTCTCCTCCAAGGACAGCGTTTGTCTTTTAATCTAAGTAAAAGCTCTTTTCTGCTCTGTGTGTTTTGACTATGGATCTATTAAGACGCAGAGAGCCACTTTTCCTATATTTAGGGGATCCTGTGGGCATTTCTGGTAGGAGAGAGGTAAATGTGGGCCTCATCCTTAGTGTTCTTGGCTGCTTGTAGCAAAAATCTGATACAAAGTAACTAATGCAATTACAAGGTTGCTGGGAAGCACTGATCAGGAAGAGCAGCACCCCAAGGAGCTATGTTTTAGGAAGACGAGCTGAACAAGCGCAGCTTTGGAGGATTCAGTGTCCAGAAACAGAACATCAAGAGCTGTCCCCATTCTTTCTCTTTTCCAGTGGCTCATGTTTGTGCCCTCTGTGTTGTATATAACGAAGGTCTAAATCTGGCCTTCACTATTGGTGTGGGTTGGCTCTAAGGCTTCCTGAGGATACTCATCTGAGAATGCCCAAGCTCCTTAGGTAAACTGTATAATCTTGTGCCCAGTCTATTCAAATTCTCCTACATACTTGAAATCATCTCCAGGTTACACCTAACACTCAGGGCCATGTAGATTCTGTATATTAAATATCTGTTTAGGGGATTGTGACCCTGTTCAGTAAAAGTATTTTGGTCCGTGTTTGATTGAGTCCTGTGGGTTGAAGCCACAAACGACATGCAATCTGTGGCTATGATTCCGTTCAGTTTGAGCCAGACACGGTACTCTGTCATGCTGCATCCTCGGGAAGCACAAGCCTTCCTGCCATGCATTAGTTACCATGCCTTGGCCAATCACTGGTGCGAGGGAACTAGGTCCTTTGGTCTACTTCTGGCTAGTTCTTCACAGCTACATGGATGAGTCTGACAAGAGCTACATTCCTTCTACAGGGTCCAGCGGTTCTTCATGCTATTGAATGTTCCATTGATGACCTGAGTCCACCTTGGTACTTTCACACTTTGCTCTGTATTCCAAGTGGATCTCAGTTTCCTAGTCAAGTTGCTCATCGACTCTGTCTGTTCCTGACTCATCTACAGAGGTGAGAACCGCTTAATGTCTAAGATGTCCTTCCGTTGTTACATCCTTGAAGAGCTAGCCCCTCATCCTTCTCAGGTGTTTTCTTCTTCCTATGGCTCTCTACAACCTCTTGCTCAATTTGATGTAGTTCTTGGTCCTACTTAACATTGGTGTGGCAGAAATAATGTGTTTTCACAACCAGCAGCTTTTCCTCCTCTGGACGTTGAGATATGCTAGGGTTGGGCTGTCTTCACTTTCACAGCCAAGGTGCACCACAACCCCTGCCACTTCACAAACGTGTGCAGAATGAATGGGTGAATATAAGAGTGGTAGACAAGGAGGGAGAGAAGCCAGTTAAATCCCGCCATGTTTACATGTACTTTTAAAAAGACTTTGCAGGTTTCTCTAATTCCGAAGACTCTATCATCAAAGCAGTTTGTGTTGGAAACACA
The DNA here is from genome assembly GCF_907164565.1 of Psammomys obesus. Classification (NCBI taxonomy): domain Eukaryota; kingdom Metazoa; phylum Chordata; class Mammalia; order Rodentia; family Muridae; genus Psammomys; species Psammomys obesus. The sequence continues at coordinate 9,829,804 of NW_026585698.1, read as the reverse complement.
TTTGTAAATCTGAGGGCAGCAGTTGGGAGCAAATCTCAACATTGTATTTAAATTAATTAAGCTACACCTAGCAGCTGGTGTGCCAGGAGGGCACTTAGAAGAGCTGAATGATATAACAGAGGATAAGAAAATCACAGGATTAAGAGCAGAAAGAAAAAACCTGTTTTGCATTTTTCAGGCAGTAATGATTTTAAACATTCTGTCTCATTGTCTTAAGCCTACCAATGTTTGTAGATTCCTATTCACATATCTGATGTAACAAGATATGGAACAGTATGTAAAACTAATATGTTTCTTTGCTAACAGAGAAGAGAGAAGAGAGGCAGGAAAAGGAAAACTCAGGAGGACAGAATAGAACCAAAAGGGTTTTCACTGACCTGAATCTGTGAGCTTAGAATAATCATGAGAAAGACAAAGTGAAGCCAACATGGATGATATTAAACAGCCAGCATTACCACGCGTAGATAAGACACCAGGATATCACATTTTACTAATATTTTATGTCATATAAACACATACACACGGAGAGAGAGAGAGCTTTTCTCTCTCTTTTCACACGTATGGAGACTCAAGATATCAAATCACATGAGTAATTCTCAAATGTTCTAATTTTAAGAAAAATAACTAAACTTAGTTTTTGATGCTAGAGCAGTGGTTCTCAACCTTCCTAATGCTGCGATTCTTTCATATAGTTCATGTTGTGGTGACCCTCAACCATAAAATTAATTGCATAGCTACTTCATCGCTATAATTTTGCTACTGTTATGAATCATAATGTGAATATTGGATGTGTAGAATATCTGATATGCAACACCCCGGAGGGCTTTCTAGCCACAGGCTGAGAACAGCTGTGTTAGATGATCTTTTCTATCTGCTGTGTTGATTGGCTACTAGTCTCCTGCCTTCTTTCCTCTTTAGAATCTGACTTGAAATAGCTCTGAAGTGAAAACTGTATGAGGGTTTTTTGAGAAAAAGCTTCCGAGTAAGCCCAGATTTAGAAGTCTGAGCTTGTGAAGGAGTTTCTCAGGAAAGGGTTCTGGTCTAATCTAACCAGAGTCCTCCGGAAAATCCTGGTTCTCGGACCCTGCGTTGAAGACTGCTGAACCAGAGTCCCAGGATGAAAACAGGATTTTAAACATTTCTCAGATGTTTCCCATGCACACACCATGGAGATTTATACTCAGTTTCCGACTTAGGATATATATTGAGCATCTCCCTTATTATACATTTATAATAATACCCTGATTGTGTAGGATGTTCAGATAATTGAGGATTCTTGTGTTCATTTTGTGTTTTACCTTGGAAAATCCATTTTCAATACCTAATCATAAGTACTGACTTTGTCAAAGAGGCGACATTAAACTTACTGTGAGGGATGGGATGATTTCTCAGTGGGTAGAGAACTTTGCCATACATGTGTGAAGACTGGAGTTCAAATCCCCAGCACCCTCTTAAATATGGGCTAGGCATGGTTGCCTGCCCATCTTTAACCCAGCATTTGAAAGCTAACACAGGGATCTGTGGAACAGGTTGGATGGCTTGATTAACTGTACGAGTAAGCTCTGGATTCAACGAGAGACGCTGCTTTGATGTATAAGGTAGAGAGAAAGTAAGGAAGATACCCAATATCAGCCTCTGGCCTCCACAGTCATGTGTTTACAACTGTACACTTGTGTGCCTGCACACAGAGAACTTGCCTAAATAAATCACAAACACATGCAAAAAAAAAAAAAGTTTTTTTATTTGCATACAAGACCCATTAACTTCTTGTAAAAGATTCCCTAAAGAGAAGGCTGTCGAGATGGCTCAGCTGATAAGTGGAGCACTTACCTTGTGAGAACAGGGCTTAGTTTGATAACTCTTATAAAGGGTTGTTTAAGCCAGGGGAGAAAATAGATCCATGGGATTCATTGGCCAGTCAGTCCCACAACTCGCCAGGAAAAGATGATGGTCCACCACTAATGACAAAATGAGATGTTCCCGTGGAACAATTTCCAAGGTCTTCCTCTGCCCTTCACACTCACTCATACGTGTGCTCACATTCACACATGTATGAGTAAGTTTGGAGTTTGGAGTTGTGGTGTTCCCCCACCCCACAACTCCAAACACACAAAGAGAGGTAGAAAAACTATGCTTCTACAAAGACCATGATGACTACGCGTTAAGGCCAGAAGAGACACCAACCACAGATCTAGAAATAGCAAAAAGAGAATTTTGTACAACAACAACAAAACAAACAAGCAAACAAAACAAAACCACTAAGAATTCCAGAAAACTCAGCTTAAAAAGCTGGTTACAGAGTTCCCGTAAGCAAAGAGGACAGTGTCTTTCTCTCATTTATAATTTTCCTATAATTGAGAAGCACAGAGGAGCCACATTCAAGTATACTGAGGTCAGAGAGAGACCCCCACCCCCACGACTGCAGCTGAAGAGGAGGAGCATTGTGTCCCAAAGCATTTGTGAGGCCGAAAGTCAGCCTACTCCGGATAGGAGGTACAAAAGCTGGGGCTTGAAATCAGTTCAGTTTTGGAATGGATACCTTTTTAGTAGCGTGCAGATGAAGGGCAACTGAAGAAACTTTCCTGCAGTGATGAGAAACAGCACTAGTCCTGGGAGCACAGCACTAGTCTTGGGAGCACAGGACTCTAGTGTTTGGGTCCAGTCTATGTTGTGTGGTTCTGAGCAAGCATTAGGAACCTTTGCCAACTGCTGCCTCAGGCTCTGCAGTGCTCTAGTACATCATAAATGGAAATGTGATACACAAGTGTAGGTTGGTTGATTATTCTAATTGAGTTTGCTGTTGACTGAGGAGCCTTGCTGGTTGATGACCTGTTCTACAGAATAGTTGTTCCAGGGACTGTACCTAAAAGCATGAATAATATAATATATATTATATAATATATATTATATTTATTATATATTATATAATATATATTTATTATATATCATATATATAGACATATATATATTATATAATAAAAAGTGTCATTGGGCCTGATCCAAGACATTGTAGAGCAGTGATAGGAGGGTATCTATACAAGTATTTAAATTTCTTTGGAGTGAGTCTTAGAGACCCCAGAGGCTGAGAACCATGATTGAATATGGAGTGGACAGAGCCTTGCCAACCTGAGTCTTGTCGAGGAGCCTGACTTGACGTGTGCCCTCTGCCTTTCGCCTACCCTTCTGAGTTTTCTTGCCAACTGATTTCTTGCTAGATTTGCTTAAAAGAACACACTGGCGGGAATTTATCAAAGTGTAATGGCTTATTTCTTTTTCCATTTTGTATGTGTTTACATGTTTGTGGTTTGCATGCTTGTGTGTGCATGTTTGCATGTGTCTGACTGCATGCATGTGCTTACTCAGTAGGCATTTATGTAGGTTTCTGGGAACCTGAACTCTGACCCTCATGGTTTCATGGCAAATGCCACCTCCCCTGTCCCTGTACTGACTTCTTTTAAAGCTACTTACTGGAACTTTGAACTTCAACCCTCATCAGGGCCCTCTATGGTCTGAATCTGGCATGCTAGCCAATTCCTTGTGGAAGGATGGAGCTGTATTCACTGGTGCCTGAGAGTCTGCACCAGAGGTTTGGAGGAGAATGCTGGCCTTGTTCTCAGAGTGGTAGTTGGAGACAGATGATAAACAGTGCTTTTAAAAACCATTTCTGCCCAACATAGAATAGCTTTAATCCCTGCGTCCTGTAGAAAAGGAGGGCTCACTCTTGCTGTGTTGTGGTGATAGGTGCTTTCTGGCAAAGGCAGCTGCTAGTGATGGAGACTTGCACAATGACTTTCCCACAGTGGACTTTACCATCGAAGGGGATTGAAGGCCCCTCTTGAAGTCCCTGTCCTCAGATCTGCCATCAACAGCTCTCCTTACATCAGCTATGTAGAAATTGCTGAATTGAACATGTTTCTGGTTTCTTATTCACTTGTACCTTTTGTCTAGGAGAGGAAACAGTGTGTATGAATCTCTCCACACCCAAACCCATGTGTCAGCATGGCAGAGGGGAGGTCATCAGTCACCTATACCTCTGTGGTTCAGCCACGCCTAAGTAGCTTGCTTAGAGTCCTCATCTCTAACATGAAGGCAGTGCCTGTCTGCTCTATGGTGGAGCTGTGACGAGTGAATAGAACAATGCAACCATGTTTATGAAATATTTCCTCGTTGTCAGACTCGGTGGCAGTATAAACCAAGGTGAATTTCAGACTGTGTACGGCAGAGGAGGGAAAGCTGACCACAGATTAAGCTGGATTATTTTTCAAGAGCTGCATTTTGCTTTCAAATTCTCAAAGCCCTCTGCTTAATACGCTGAGGTCACTGCAGCACACCGGAGTGAAAGAAGGTGCCCTGGTAATCGAATGTGAGGTATCATACATGACGCTACTTCCCCACCAGCCACGAGTTCTCCTGATAGCAGGAAGGTCCACCCCCATCAAAATCCCATTCAGGACAACAGTCAAGGGGTATATACTCCTACCTCTGGTCAAGACTTGGTTCCACAGTGCCTCCTATTAAGACTACAATAAGTCTCCACTATTACACAGTTAAGATGATCTTCCTTTTCTTTAAAAGTTGCCCTCATTTTCTCATGGAATTAAAAAGGAAATAAACATGTAAAGAAGGAAACCTTGATTATCTGATGAGCTCAGTAGCCATTCCCTCCCTCCTTCTCTCAGGCAGCACTGTGTTTTACTGTTCTTGTCCCTCACTCAGGGAACACCTGTACAGACCGATGTCCTCCTCATCTCTAGACTGAAGAGGAACCCATTTGAGATGTAAACACGGTGGAGACTTTGTACTATGGCTGCTAAAGCTGCCTTTTGTCTTCACTGCCCCATCCCCTCTTTCCCACTGTCTCCAGGCTTGAACTGTCTTTTCACACAGGCTAGCTCAGTCTTCCCTTCCCTTTTCTCAGGTCCCAGGCTCAGTCTTCTCTTCCATCCCACTATGTCCCACCCTGATAAACACCTTTAACCTCTCCGATTCTCTGATTTCTGCCAGTGAAAGAATTCATTCAAGAATTTGCCCCTTTAATCTGCCCTTCAATGGCTTCTGTCACCCTGAATCTCCTGTAGAGATACTTTTGGTTTTTCATTTGAATTCTGCCAGTGATACTTTGACTGGCAATACAATGTAACTGTCATTGCACTAGGATTTCAGTCTATGTAAGTAGTAGATCTTTTACTGCTCACATGTCTCATGATGCACCTTGCAGATAACCGCGGCTCAGAACAGTTCTACCCTCAGCACACTCAGACTTTTCCCACTCTGCCCCATCAAGCGCCTTCCTTTGTTCCCTGTATAACTTGTGTCCCAGTGACAATGCTTGATAGAAACAACATAAGGAAAATCTAATTGGCTGCGAGGATCCCCGTCTACCACAGTGGGAAAGGAGGGTGGTGCGAATATGTGGAGGCTCATCACATGGAGACAGGCCGGGAAGCAGAGCACGGAGTCAGAAGCGGGGCCCTGATGACTGGCTTCCTCCAGCGAGGCTTCCATAACTACCCCCCCAAAACATCCGCATCTGTGGTGCTATTGAAAATCTAAGCCCGTGAAGACCATTTGAGATTCAAAGCATAATTAACATTCTTATTAAATTATGTTCCACTGTCTGAACAGAATCAGAGGCCTCTTCTAACATCATCTCTCCTTCATAAAAATCATACTTATTAAAAATAAACAGAAAGCATGCATGATTGTGCCTCCTAAACTTCTCTAGATGTCTAGTTACACCTCATCATTACTCTGTTTACCATTTCTAGCATGGCCATCCCTCCTACCTAGACTATTTCAGAAACTTACAAACTCTGAACTTGCTTCCTTCAATGATTGCTCCTTTTGAAACTAGGATGATCTTTCTTACATTCTCATACTACAGTTTCTCTTGGTGTTCTTACTCCCTGAGTAAACCTTTTGGATCTCAGAATATAAGTTACAACCATTCAGATACCTTTCGCGATTATGGCCCTATCCCATTGGCCAGTCTTGTGCCTTTCTATCTTCCCATTTTCTTAGTTGGATTCTCTAAGAGAAATAAAACAAGTAAAATAAATAGATAGATAGACAGGTATATGGTAGGTAGGTAGATGATAGATATATGATAGATTTTTTAAATGTTGTATTGTGGGAATTGGCTCTCAAAATTGCAGAGGCAAAGAAATTCCACAAGGTGCCATCTTCCAGTTAGTGATTGAGAAAAGCTGATAGTACAGTGAGGTCCAGCTCCCAGGCCTGAGAACCAGGGAGGTCAGTGGATTCAATAAAGCATGAAAGGCCTAAGAATCTAGAGAAAATCTGAGAACTTGGGCAAAGGAGTTGAGGATGTCACTTGAGCTGTGTAAGCCAACAACTAGGAGCTCTAGAGTGTGAGTACAGGAGCAGATGGACATCTCAGATGAAGGACAAAGAGAAACTGTTCTGTTTGGAGTTTTAAGGGATTGCCCAGAGCCTACATTCATGCTCAGGCAGGTCTTCTCACTGTGCACTATTACAGTCTAGTCCCACCTGAAAACACCCTCACAGATATACTCAGAAATAACATTTGATCTGCTATCTGGGTAAGCCAAGATGACACACAATCTAGCTGTTACACCTCCCTAGAATGTCATCTGTAGTCATACTGAACCATATGTAGGCATGTTGACCCCTGTATTTGTTGGTGGCTCTCTGAAATGCCTATTTCTGAATTTTTACCTCACTTACTCACTGCTGGTGTGGGAGGGCTTAGCTTACACATTATCTCCCTAGATTTCTCTAGCCTGAATATTGATTCTGTGGATTTTCCTCACATCCTGAAATCACTTCTTTTATGGGTGCAGTTATACTCTGATAACAGATTCTAATCCATGGTACCTGCGAATGCGACCTCTCTGGAAAGAGGTCCTTTGCAAGTGTAATCAGGCTAAGATGGTGTCACAACAGTAGGCTCTAATCCAGTATGACTTATCTTTATAAAAGAAAAATGCCACACAGGGTTGAAGATAAGCAGATGTGGGAGTTTATAGCCTCCAGGCAAGAAATGCCAAGGATTGATGGCTACACTAGAATTGGGGACAAGGTAAGGAATGAGTCTGCCTGGAGGGAATGCGGTCCTGCTGACACTATTTTCAGGCTTCTAACCTCCAGAACTGTGACAGAATAACTTTTCTGCTTGAAGCCACCCAGGCTAGAAACTTTGCCCCAACAAATCTAGGAAACTAATATTTCTATTGTGGTGCTCATCGCTGTGTGGGAGCAGCATGGTGCCTTCTCTTGTCTTTGTTCCTCCTTGAAAAGTGGTATTGAGAGTTAGATGTGTTTGACACACAGTACACGGGTCAGACCTTAGGAAACAGTAGCTATTCAATAATTGCTGGGTGAATCATTAAACCCCATCTTATAAGAATGAATTTGAGAGGTATTTGGTGATTAACAGTTGCCTTCCTTTCCACCACCCTAAACAGGTTCAAATCCCCACAGGGCCAAGAGTTACTCTCAGTGTTTGTGTTCTTTTTTGTTGCAAAACTGCTATAGGTCTCCAGCAACATTCTCCTGCTTTCCAGACATTTAGCACTAAGGTTGTGTACTGGATTCTGGTAAGCAGGCTATGGGTAAAAGTTAGTATTAGCCAAACATATCCTTCAAACTCTTCTTGAGAACTCTCTCCATGTGGGACAATCTTAGAGACCACAAAATAGGTTGGATAGGATGGACTCCATGTAAGCAGGAAACAAATGGTTGCTATATTAATGCTGTTGGTGGAGGTGAGATCTTTATGACCAACGGAGAGCCTGGCCTATGCTTAGTAACATATAAAGCACAATGCAGATGTGCAGGAGATGCTGAACAGTGACTATTGGCTGCCTAAGACAGTCATCATAGCAAACAGAGATGTCAGAGTCTCTTGACTAAATGAAGGCTGTTTGAGACATACAGACATGCTGTGTGTCCTCTTGGTAGTTTGAAAATGTGTCTAGAGCTTAAATGTTTTGACTGAGAAGAAGCTGCCCACCTAGGACAGCGGCTTTGCTAAGGCTGCCTCACCATGACATAGAGCACTGGTTTACCTGCCTGTTCTTTAAAAGGAGTTAGTTCTGTGAGATCAAGGCAAACTAAGTGTCCTTGCTTCGCCGTGTTCTCTGACCAGCAGGAGAAAGGTGTGTGATAGTTCTATTATCAAGCATGTTACTGTAAGAAATATCTGTTATGTTGCAGTTATGTTGCAGCTTTTGCCAGAAAGTTAACAAGGATTGTAACTATCTGGAAGTAAAATAAGTGACTGGTAAGCTAAAAGTCAGAGCAAAAATGAAAAAACATTGAATGCTCGTCATCTAGTAATACACTAGAAAATTCGCCATGCAAACAGAATAGGCATTTTAGCACACCCCGCCCCCCTGCCAAGAATGGCTTCTGCAAAACCTAGGAAAAAGTCCCAGAGCTTAACAAGTGACTTGGCGCCTGGTCTGCCAGTGTACCAGTTATTCCCCGGATGAGCAAGGAAATTGCTGACCCAGAGGAGAAGGCATCAGCGTTCACTTCTGAGCGACTGGCACAGGGGCCAGTGTGAGAGTGTGAGTATGTACTCACTCTAGTGAGAAGTAGGGTGGTTTTGCACATGCCTGCAGCTCTTGTTTGCAGTTCATTTCCTTTTTCTGATGTGTAGATTCCCGTTCTCTGCCCTTTTCTCTGTCTTTAACACCTCTAATACCTCCTCACCAAAGACGCGATACAAAACAAAAGCATGTGGCTTACAAAGCCCCAAGAATCTGCCTGTTTCACAGATGTCAGTAAGGGGCACTGTTCATAAAAGCTAAGGATAGTTTCCTTCCATTGGCACTCACATTCCATTTCTACCTGTTGCTGAACCAGACAAGCCCTGTTTTCTGCCAACCCTCTTGACTTTCTTTCCTACTCTGTTAGACCTGACTCTGACGTATTTTCTTCTCATCCACCTTTGTTCATTGGCTTCTTCCGTATACCTCAGTGTTCTTGTATACACCCAGATCAATACTATTTTTTTTCTTATGGTCAACTTCCTAGCTATATTATCCAGGCATTTAAATTAAGGAAACTGAAAGGGTGGTTCAATGCTAAAATGTGTGTTCAGCAGCAGAAATAAAATGAGAGAACTGTGGACTGGGACCTTGCTGATTTTATAGCCTCCAGCCTCAGGCATACCCTCGCACTTCTGGATGAGTTCTTAGAACCATGGTCTCCAGACTATCCACCTTAGTGGTTGGTTTCTCATTTGTGTAGACAGAGGTCCTGAAATGTCACTGTGCAAGGAAACTCCTTGGGCACTGTGATGGAAGTAGAGATTCTGAGGTGCTGGATTTTGGGGGCAGTTAATAGGTCTAAGCCTACGGTTCAGGGATTGGCCCTGTAAAAAGCTTCACAGGAGAGTGCCGTGCAGATGTTCCCCTGAGTGCATTGCAGGATTTTTAAGTTGCAAAGACATAGGTCCTCCCATTTTTTCCAGTCAGCTACAACAATTTCCTTGTTTGTGTTTGTAATCCCAAATCTGTCCTGGCAAAAGTTTCACTCAGTGAACTGGATGTTAATAACACTAGAGGCGGCACTTGTTTTAAAGGACACATTCTTCCAGCCATACCCTGGATGCCCACTAATAGAAGATGCAGTAAGAGGACCTAGACTTTTGCAAATATTCTAAACACAGCTTCATTTAGAATCATGATTGTGGAGGCCAGCACCTAAAGCAGCCATGTTTATTTAATGTCACATGATAGGATCAATTTCCTTATGGGCCTGGCCCCAGAAGTAAATTGAAGTTAAATATTACAACCAAAGCATTCAGTGAGAAAACAGTTCCGTTTTATTAACGTTTGACTCACATTAAAAGAACAAGTCAGTAAGTAACAGTTTAAAATCTGTTAATGTTTTAACCTTCACAGTAGCCAGGAAGGCAAACCAAGGACTGTATTTCAGAATGGAGGATCGCTAAGTGAGGTCAGTTCTTGTGCTTGCAGTGTGCTGCCATAGTTTTGAGCCATTGCTGGATTAAAATGAAAATGACTGAGTTAGGAGCTTAATGGAACCGAAAAGGAATAATGGTGCCAGAACTCCAATATTTCAGAACAGGTTGTTCTCTAAAAATCAAATCAGAACACTTCAAATGCAACCTTAATACTTAAACTCACCTCCAGTCATGGACAAGAGTCCCCTGCAGTCTGAGCCTCATACTCTCAGAACTACAAAGAGAAGCTAAACAGTCAACATTCAACGATACATAACAAACATGGCCATGATGTATATGTATACAAAGGCCTGGCTAAAACTAAGGCTAAAACTTTAGTGTTATGTTGTGATTATCAGTTCAACTGAGCAGACTCAGCGCTTTTGATCTGAGGTAGTACGAGGCAGACAGAATAATGTATGGAGGGATCTAATCACCTACTCACTGTGTTACCATCTTTGGAACACTTTAGGATCTTGTGCCAAGTGTAATGTATGTGGGAATTTTGTATTGGATTTTGTAACTTATGGCAAGACCCTTACTTACTATAACTACAATTTCAAAAAAAAAAAAAAAAAAAAAAAGAAGTAAAGACCTTCTTCTATAAGGTTTATGGGGAAATCAAGGCCTGTACTGCTCCTTTCAGAACTGTGGAGAACAGGGTTAGACTCTCTGTTCCAGGAACTCAGGACCCTTGGTATAAAGCAGCTGGGCAGATGAATAATGAAAATCATGAAAACAAGTGAAATACTCCATCCCCTGGATTCTTCTGAGTGTTGCATTTGAACAGAAACTGCTATGGAGATCTCTCTAGAGTTCCATGTCACATACGCTGTTTCCTACTGAAGCCCTACACTGACTTGCTTCTACCCCACTAGGGTTTAATTCTTAAAGCTTATCCTCATTTCCTCATTGCTGGAAATCTTGCCATGACCTTGTTCTGAACAACATGACCCCAGCTGCACTGAGTAAGAATCACACTTTATAAAGGGCGCCAGGTCATCCATGTGTGTTAAAGTTTAAAAAGCACTGCTCTAAAGCAAAACTTTTAGTTCTCCTTCACTTATTGGTGACCACAGGAAGCCATACAAAGCACAGTAAACAGAATGTTGCTAATTCAGTAAACAGTGGGAGCCATGGAAGTTTTTAAGCAGGGAAAGGAAAAAAACTACATGCTTAAGATCTGTTAATTTTTGAAAACTAAGGATACTGTTATCACACCAAAGAATCCACACTACTTTGGGTTTTCAGATATTTAATAAAAGCTGATATTAGATAGTGAGATTTGAAGGCCAGGCATGGTGGCTTACATCTTTAATCTCTATGCTCAGTACGATAATTACAAGTTCTAGGTCAGCCAGGGTTACAAAATAAGACCTTACCTCAAAAAACAAGAAACCTCAAACAAACACACACACACACACACACAAAAAAAAAAAAAAAAAAAAAAAACAGGAAAGAGGAGCTGTTGCTATTTGACTGGAAAGTGATGTTAATTATTGATATTATATGATGCTTCAGTAAAAGCTCACTGGCTTAGATTCTTTTAAAAATATTTATTTTGTGCATGTATGTTTATGTACTATGTGTGTGCAGGAGCCTACAGAAATCATAAGAGGGTATGGGATTCCCTAGACCTGGAATTACCAGTGGTTAGGTGGTTATGAGCTTCCACATGAGTATTGGGAACTGAACTAGGATCCTCTGCAAAAGCAGCAAGTGCTCTTAACTGCTGAGACACTTCTCTAGCTCCTGGCTTCAATTCTTATAAATGAGAACAGAATACATCTAGCCAAGTTTTGTGTTTCAGCTAGGCTGACATACACATCTACCTTTTTGCCAGACGACATACCATAATAGCTTCTTAATCACTTTCAACTGCAGCTGAAGAGGTCATAACAACTGTCTTTTTTTCTGGAGGCTTGTGGCTCAGCCATATGTGTCACCCTGTTGAGCAAAACAGAAAAATGGAGCTGTGGAAACTGTACAGAAACAGATTGTGGTTCAGACCCCCAGGTTCAAAGTCTCTAACTACAATAATATCTGACTCTGGAAGCCAATAGGTCTAGGCCCCCAATATAGACCATTAGGCCTTCTTTCAGCAAGCTGACCATTCTGTACAGAAAGCCAAAGTGAAAGTACCCAGTAACCAGCACCAATGATCGGCAAAGGCAGGAGTAACACAATCTCAAGACTGAGAAGCAACAGGTGTAGATAAAGTGTATGACTTGGGCCAAACAACAGAACAAGTAGCACTGATAAACATTAAGATACGGAGCCTCCCTGTGTGATAAGAACAGTTGATATAGTCTGTATTTTTCCTGTGATTCCTCTACATGCCTGCAAAGCAAACGTCATTGTTTGACATTCACAGATGAGCACACTAAACCCGATGATGACCTATTTCCACAAATTACGAGCAGACTTAAAGTAGAAAGAGGATACTGCTTCGGATCTGACCACCTCCAAGCCATGCCTGTCCACTCTTCTGCATGGCCTCCTTGTAAAAAAAGGCTTTCCTATCTTTTCATATCTGCTAAGGTACATGCTGTCAAAGATGATGCCCCCTAAAGTGGCATTTCCTGGGTGTGCGCAGGAACTACACATTCTAAGAGACAGTCTGTGAAAAAGAGATTCCATGGCTAAGAAGTTGGGAGGCAGGGAAGGCTTAGTGGGCCCCAGCACATATTTAGAATGCATATTTAGAAGAACTTACAACTTATGTGAACTTGAGACATTTGTTATTCTATCTATACCATATATTCTATCTATAGTATATATTACAGATATATTTATTCTATGTATCTACAAAGAACACTATAAGGAGCCTCACCTTAGACTTCCTTGATATGTCAATATGTAAAATGATGCTAAATAGCAAAACAAACTCTAAGCATTATGGGAATACCAGTGTGCATTACCCTGACAACCGGACAAGGAACTAGTATATGCAAGAGAAGGGCTTTCAGGTAAATTAGCTACTCTAACCCATGTACTATATCCATATCCACTTGGACTGTTGATTTCAGATTCTGATTTTTTTTTCTCACTACTTAACATAGGACCTTCTGTCAGGCAAGTGGCCCACCAGTAAGCTACATTCTCTGCTCATTATTTTAATTTTGAGACAAAGTCTCACTAAGTTGCTCAGTTTATCCTCGGTCTCCCAGCTTTCCTTCTTCAGCCTCTGGACCATCTGGCAACAGCACTGTGCCTGGCTCCGTTTAGACCTTTGAGTCTTAGCCTGCCCTCATCAGCAGGAAGTGTCTCTTGTGTTTGTACTGTTTCGGCTTTCATTTCCAAATCTTTAATACTTTAGTTTCTCGACCAATTTTTTTTATTTCATCTAGAAATTTTCCTAAACCTCAAATCTTCAAAACTAAACCTACTTGTGCCAAATTTTGTTCCAACTCTCCCCCATTTCTCTGTTGTTTATAAGATAAAGCTTAACCTTTAACTGATCCATGCAAACTTTACAGACTAGTTCAGGAGATGCCTAGAGCAAGTGGGTGGGTGATGCCCTCCAAGAAGGTTGGGTGATGCCCTCCAAAGTTCCTTTTTGATTTCTTACATGGAGTTCCCTCTACCTAGAATGGTATTTTTTTCTCTCCCTTGCTTCGCAGATCCCTCTATCCTTCATGCCAGTTTAATTACACCACTTTATGAAAGTCTTTGTCAGTTTTCTGAGGCAAAGCACTGCTTCCTTTCCTACATTAGTACAATTTTATTTTCTCTAAAAGTTGACAAAATGGTTCTGCAATCAATGGCTTTCTTCTTTCTCATCCTCATTAGACTGTAATCTCTCTGGAAGTAGAAAGGTACATTTTTTAGGCTTTTTTTTTTTTTTTACCAGGTATTCATCAAACATAGGCAAATAAAAAACCCAAATGAGCAAAAACAAGACAAAACAAAAAACCAACACCAACAACAAAATGAGAGCTCTTCCAGGGTACTCTTGACACAAAGATTTAGCTGTAACCCTCATGTGAAGGCACATGAGGGTGTGCCTTCACCCTCGTGCTCCCTCATTCTGAAGTTAAGCTTCATCATGATGCAGGTCTCTTTGATTTTGGCGAGTCTCCAGTTTTACAAATGTTTGCTGAGAAGCATGACTGCCCATCACATTTCTTTTTCCATGTACAGCCTCTTACACCAAGCTTACCGTCCCTTCCATAGTTTGCTTCATGATGATGACTATTTCTTTTGCAGACTGAAACCCCTGACAGGGTAAACAATTCTCAAAATTCAGTCCCCAGACCAGCAGTGCCATCATCATTTAGAAAGGCTGGGTGAGCTGTCCCAACAGCCCTCTCTGGGGCCCTCAGGCTGGGTGAGCTGCTCCCATAGCCCGCTCTGGAGCAGTCAGACCACTCAGTTCAAACCCCACGTCTTCAGCTGCTGCTGGTACCACCTTGTGCTCCTTGCATCATCACTGTCACCTCAATCTTGTGTTCTCCTTCCAGCCATGGCCATAGCAACTCTCCTGACCTTTTCCCTCCCTGCACATATCTCTTGATTTTGGTTGTTATCACCCTATGAAACACACAGGAATCTGTTCAGCATTCTGATGCATGTGTAAACCTGCAGCTGAAGAGTTAGCCAGCTCACAGATACCTTTGACCACTGGGGACAGGGACAGTTATTAAATAGTACCTTACTCTGTCTCTTTTCCTCAGAGACTTGGGAAAACGGCAGGCCTCTGTCCACTCAGTGATCGGGTCACTTACACAGTTTGTACTGGCTTTCTCTGCTTCCCCCTCCTCCCCCGACTTTTTCTCGCTCCCAATCCCTGTTCCTTTGAGTCCCTTCTTACCTTATCCTTGACAGTGGGGAATGAGTGGGAAGGTGGGAGAGGTGTGATGGGGGTACAGGTGACTGGTTTGACAGAAAGGCTGTGTGCACCTGGATGCACTGTGTGCGCAGTTCTCCTGCCACAGTGTTGTGTGGCGGGTCCACTACTCAGGGTCAAGTTTAGGAGTGTCTTCATTTCTCCAACACACCTCTGCTGAATGAGTACGGTGGTCAATCACATCTACCAGATAAGATGTGAAAGTGATAATGAAAGCCAAGAGCTTATAAAAAGTTTCCGGTCTCAACAAAAAATTAAGTTTTCTCTAACTCTACAAATTTTTCATGTCTTTTTCATCTCCATCTGATACCATTTTATTTCTTAAGCTAAGTGTAAAATGTCTGGTCTCCAGAAGTTGTCTTTCTTCTTTGTGAAAAGGTATCAGCTTTAAAAACAAACCCCAGTTCTTGTCATTTGATCCTCAGAAGAGCTAATGTCTGGATGGAAAGATCATGATTCCTAAATTATGTGGAATTAAGATCCTGGCTAGATGCCGCAGCTGAGGGAATTTTTGAAAGCAATGTCTCTCTGTTTATCCAGGGACCTGGGCTAGTCCTGCCTAATATCAAACTGGTCACGAGCAGAAAGCATGTAAAGGCCAAGCACAAAGTAGGTGGCCAGTAAATCCAGTCCTTTCTTCCACTCAGACTTGAGCAGCCACCACGACCCTAGTTCAAGACTTTACACTTCACCTTGTCTCTTTCTTGACTTTTACAATGGCTTCTTGGGTTCATTACTTGGTGTTAAGTTTGCAGTTGTTAATGCACGGTGGGTATTCCCATAGACCTTTCCAGAAGCATTGCTGAACTTCTCACCTGTGATAGCTCTTCCCAACCTGCACATGTAGACATTTTATAGACACTACCTAAGCTTCTGTTGTCCAGGATTCTCCACTCTGTCTAACGCATAACACCTGCCCTCTGTGCTACTCTCAGACACCTTCAGTTAAAGCTATTTCCTTCTCTGGATCCTCATCTGCAGTGCTTGCCTCTCCCTCTTAAGCAACACCCTTTTCATTCCCACATTGCTATATTCTTTAACTGCTCTGGCTCAGCATCAAGGAATTTCATATCAACTAGAGAAAGGGACTTTTTTAAATGTGGTGATGCTGGAGCCATTTAGTTTGGTTGCAGGAGTTGACACAGTGTTCAGAAGCATCCACAGAAGAGCTGCACAGGCTGAGGTACAATTAATTTGTGGTCCATACTCTTCTCTATGTCTCAAAAGATGGCTGTATTTGCGCAGTCTGAAGGAAACATAAACCCAGTTTCTGCTTTCTTTAGAGAGGACAAAATTAGATATAATTGCAATTTCTTGGCTTTCTCCCTAGTTGTGTTCAGGTCACTGAACCCAAGTTCTATCCATCTAAAGTACAAATGATTTGTTTATGAAGTGCTACAGCACCTTACTGCAGGCTGGCGCTCCTCCAGATCCACTTTGGTTTGGTGATGGCTCTAATGCATGTCCTAGGGAGATAGCATGGTTGCTAAAATCTTGAGGCCAAATATTTATAATTCACGACCTTTCATAATTTATAATTTTTCCTCTTCCAAAAGTAATTTTAAGTATCATGAAATAAAATTAATTTGTTCCTATATGGAAATTAAAATCAACAGGAGAATGAGTTCAACCATCACCTTGAGAAAAAGCGATAGACCCCAGGCATCCAATGACTTTACCAAGAAAATCATACTTCTCCACTTGGGTTTAGATGACCCTCTGAAACACAACTACTATTTCTGAGACCTTGGCAGACCACAGGGTCAAAGAGGCAAATCTCTCCACGAGGAGCTCTTCTGTGTTTGGGGTGTTAGTAGAAACAACATAAAGAAGCCTGGAGATAAAGCAAGGTGAGTCAGTGACAGTGATTAAGTGTGCAGTTAAGCACAAGATCCCGATAGCAACCCAAAGGACAGAAGGAAATATATAAAATTATATAGAGCTCATATCCTAGTAACAAGGGAAACCCTCATCTTTCAAATAGACTAAGTTTCCTTCTGGTGTTTACGTTAATCATCAGACTAAATGTACTAAAACCAAAAAGTGGGCAGTATCTTCAGTAACGGTCTGCACTGGGTACTTTCCTATGGACATTTATAATATAAATAGACAGTTAAAATACACTATCAAATTGAGGCTTAATGCAGACAGTAAGTAGGGAAAGGTGTCATATACAGGTACATTTTCATGGTACTGTTACCGTTGGTCTTAGCACATGAAGCAGTCATGACAGTAATACCCTGTCACTTTATGAGAACTGGGGAATGAATTGATAAATCTCAAAGGCCTTCCTTATATAAACTGTGAATGGGGCATAAGAAAGCCTCAATGCGCCCACCCTTCAGTGTGCCATCCTCTGTTTGCTATACTGTTCCTAGTAAGCAGAAGCTTGTCATGTTTTGCCATCCAGCATCTGAACCCTCTTCAAGCAGTAGTAGAAGTTAGGACCTGTCTCTCAATAAGAAAGCACTTTGCTGTGGCTGTTATTAACTGCCACTGATGGTAAGATGTGGGAGTTAGTTGCTCCTGAGTCTTCTGTTTCTGCATAGAGAAAACTGAACAGTAACAACTCCTGATTTCAGAGGTACTGACATGAAAGAGCTACCTACAAACTCCAGATTGCTTCTGTGTGTCCCTAGTGGACAGATCATATGGAAACTTGGAGATCGGCTTACCTTTCCTCCTAGGTGCTTAGACACCCATCACTCCTCACAGAATTTCCATATACAGCAGTATAGCAGCTTACTTTGTCTCCTACATGACTGGACAACCATCACTTCTCACATACAACAGTGTGGACTGAGGAAAGAGTAAAATGGGTTTCTCCATAAAAGAGCAAAATAACATGTCGAGGATTATTACTCTAGAGCGGTGGTTCTCAACCTGTAGGTCCCAACCCCAACCTTTCACAGGGGTCACATATCAGGTGTTTACATTCATAAGAGTAGCAAAATTATAGTTATAAAGTAGCAATGAACATAATTTTATGGTTGGGGGTCATCAAAACATGAGGAACTGTATTAAAGAGTCAATGCATTAGGAAGGTTGAGAACCACTGATCTAGAGAAATTGAAGTGCTCTTCTTATATAATTTCCTTTTTCTTAAAATTGGATTGCAGATGGATTCTTAGTTAAAACTTGGGGATCTTATGGCTTAGTATAATGCCCCTATTAGTTATCATTGTGGAGATTGCAGCAATCAAGAGGAAAGTTAGCAATCGCTGATTAGAGCTTAAGCGACTGATTAAGAAAGGGGTGTAACAGAAAACTGAGTTCCTGTTGTATTTTTTAGAATCTATGCTGTAAAGCATAATTTTCTTGTGGGGCATATTCCCATTGCATTCTTCTATAACATTTATTGTATATTATAAAATTAGCACAAAGGCAACTCATAAGCAAGAGGTATAGCAGGCCCACCGGGTGGATGCAATGTGCTGGCTGTTTACTGTGTGACAAAACCTGATGGTTCCTAAGAATGCTCTGCTCTCTACTTTCATCACCTCTTTCCAGCAACATTGGGCTATATATAAGGTCAAGTCCCCAAAACCAAATTTTTAATTCTCTTAAAAGGTAGACACGATATTTTTGTTCACAAGATGTCTCTGAACACAAGTGAGCCTGAGGGAGAATGCCTTAGCAAGCTTTCTAAATGAGAAAACAGACAGACAGACAACAGCCTCCATGACTCAAATAGGGAAATAAAGAATTAAACTGCCCTGAATCCAGATGTGAAGCCCACATGTTGGAGAAAAAGCAGCTGTCTCTTGAATTGACATGTTGTCTTTAATTTTTATTCAGATGTTTGCCAACTCCAAAATCGAGCTGGAAATTTTTACTGCAATCTTCTTTCTCTAACTGCTGTGCAAATGCTAGGAGCAAAGACAGTGATGGGCCTGGGAACAGGCATAATAGTCGACAGCATAAAGGCTCTTAAACAGAGCTGGGAGAACTTCTAATACAGGAAAGCACGGCCATTGATTGTTTTGGACAGTGTTGCCTATGGTTTGATAAAGAGGCAGTTCCTCCGAGTTGATTTGGTAAAACAGTGCTGGGCTCTCTGCACACACTTAACTGAGGCAGGCGATTCTTCTAAGTGTGATTTCTGTGTCTTACAGCTTTGTACTCGATGCGGCCTGAATGTTACAGGCCACTGGCACGTTTCTGTCCAAAATGGTAGTGTGTACAAAAATGAAAAAGAGGAGGTAGAGGAAGCCTTCTCTAAAAGACAGCTTTGGACTGAGCTGCCATGAGTCCTCAGTGGCTCAGACAGCTACATCCATCACTGGCAGTTCCCTCTGCTGGTACCTGTGGCCAGGTAACTGAGATCAGATGAAAAAAAAAAAAAACATGAGAGGCACGAGAACAGCATTAACACAGAACACAGCCTAGTCATGGGTTATGAAGACACATGCAGGATAGTTTCTCTCCACCCCCATTTATCTACTCGGTGAAAGGGACTCTAAGGACCCATGGGAAAGAACACCAGCAAGGCTTTGGGCCTTTGGTTTCTGAATGATTACATGACATGACTTTTGTTGGACTATGATATGGGCAAGAAAAGACAACACTTCTGTTTCTGGACACATACAAATTTTCACTGTTTGGTGCAGAATCAGGCACTCAGCTCCCCAGTTTAAGGAATAGTCCTGCTTGTTCTCAGTTTTGCCATTTGCTGTCATGTTCCATTAGGTAGAAACCACTTAGATCTTCTGTGTGTGTCTTTGGATCTGAAGTTTCTTCATTCTAGGGAATCTGTACTTACAGGATCTATATTCACCAGCTAATATCCACCCTCTTCATGCTTGCCACATTCTTTTATGGTTGAAAAATAGAAGTGACCTAGAACAGAAGGTACATTTTAGTGAGGATTCCCCCATTACGCAGTGATACGTACATATGCCTGCTGCCTCCAGGAGTTACTGACTTTCTGAATGCTCTCTAAATAAGAGCTCTGCTGCACTTTGGCAAAAAGCCTATGTTGAAATCTGATTGCCCTCTCATTACTGGAAGGTGTGATTTTAGAGGTAACTAGGTCACAAGGGCTCACTGTGGGAATGGCTGTGTTATAAAGGCTCTCTGTGTCTCTGCCTCACATTTGACATTGTGTAACACGAAGGCCATTACCCTCAGCATCTCCAAACTAGGAGCCGAATAACCTCCTATTGCTTGTAATTGTGTTGAGTATGCTTCTTCTGTCTGTCTGTCTCTGTCTCTCCATCTCTGTGTCCCTGTTGTGGATCGGAGAAGACTAGGCTGCCGTAAGCAGAGCTAAGGTAACAGGTATGTTGTTATACCATTTGAGAGCTGACTGGCACCTGGTGGCTAAAAACCAATTCAGTTCTTTATGGGTCTGAGGGCTGAGTTCTTTCTAGGTGGCCATGTGTAGCTATTGCTATATGGCTTAAATGATCGGCTATCTGTTTGAGTACATTCCAGTCATTTTTCCATTACCATTGTCTTACAAATGGCTTGGTCATAAGTGAAAGAGATAGCAAATATTTGTGGAGTTAACACAGTTAATAAAATGATTTGAGAGACTGACTGATTGAGTCAGGACTGGGTAATGGGAGCAAAGCAGGGGTATATGTGAATTACATCTGACACCAAGTTACCCCCTTGAAATCGTCTTTTTTAAAGTGATTGCTATTTGCTTGGTACCAAAGGAGGAAACAAGGTTTATCTGTCTCTGCTATCATGGAGTGTAAAACTGACTAGTGGGTTCTCAGTATGCTGATCATCTACATCTTCTCCCTCACTTGGCTAGGGGTGAGGGGAAGAAACATTGGTGCTTACTCTTTCCAGTCCTTCTTTGCTTCCGAGTTGCCATGCCCACTCCTTTTCTTTTCACTTAACTTGGCTTTTATGTATCTGTCCATCACTGCCTCCTTCAACTACCAGCTAAAGTGGCCTGGCTCTTTTTTAGCTTTCAAAGGATGTGTCTGCCCTGAATGTGTGATGCTTCAAAATGGGTTTCAGTAAGTCTTTAAGAACAGTTGTTTATGTTCTTTCAAAGGTTGCCAAGTAATAAATAGTGATTTGAAAGTGAAGGGTAAAGTGGAATTTCATCACCCATCTCTCTGCTGTTCCTGTGATGACTTAAGTCATGAAACATTGTGTTCTAACCTTCAGAGGGGGATCTTGCCAGCTTGGGGTTACTGAGTGGGCAGAGACATTATTTCCTACTCAGTACCCTGGGCACTGATCCATCCTAGCCTAGTTGGAAATCCACTGTTTGAACCTTTGAAACTCTGAAGCCCATTGAAGCATCTGAGACAACAAAAGAGGCAAAGAGCCTTGTGCTTCAGCAAGGGGCTGTCCCAGTTCTTTGCACTTTCCTAATGAGGGCCAGCCCATGAGCCCTGGTGTCTCTGCTACACAGAGGGGGGTTTAGAGAATAAAAGCATCCTGCCTGTCTAGGTCACTTCCCTCTTCCCAGGGACTTTTAGGGATGGTATTCCAGCCCATGACCAATTCAATACTCCTTCATGTTTTACAGTTTTACACCGGCTTTTGTGTATGTGAATGACATCAGATATTCTAATATGGACTCTTGGCATGCTCATCTCATTTACCAGAATCCCATCCAGCTCCATTTGTTTAGACTTAATTGACCTACTAGGAATTTCAGTCTGTCATCCTAAATTTAATTTGTGAGTTACATAAGTTATAGTGTTTCATAGTATAAGTTTAGATACTAATTTTTTGGGTACCATGTAACAGTAATCTGAAAAAAAAAAAGAATTGTCTGTCTTGACACACTTTTAAACAACGGGAGGGATTTTTTTGCACATTTAGAGAAGTTATTATTTATTTATTTTGTTTGTTTATTACAGCAAAACAAGGACTAGCTCACTGAGTGTCAGCAGCTGAAATAGCATGCACATAACCTGTGCAAGCTCAAGCCATACCAAATCCCAGAATATGGAGGGGGATGGAGCTAATGGCAAGTATTAGATGTTGGGAGGGGGAGAGACTGCTTCCTCTAAGAGTACAGCCCCTGGTAAGATGACCAGGCTCCAGTGGAAGACCATACATCCAAGAATATTTGGGCAGTACAAATTAATAGTAGAGGATATTTTTTTTTAAAGGACACAAAGGTGGATGGGTATGGAGGAGGGGTAGATCTGGGAAGAGTTGGGGGAGATGAGATAAATATCAAAATAGGTTGTATAAAATACTCATAAGTGAATAATAATAACTAATAAAGAAAATGAGACTTTTAAAAGCACGGATTTAAATTCCAAGGTCCACTGTTACCTAGTGGGCTCGTATAACTTCATAGAGCTACATATGTTCATAATGCTAGTGTGAAAATGATAAGGTAAGAAGAAATGGAAACATCAGGCCTGATGAAAGGTTTGAGATTTGATCCCCATCCTCTGTAAACAAGCTATTTGGGGTCCAGGGTAAGTGCTGGGCATGAGTTGGTGTTTAA
The DNA here is from genome assembly GCF_907164565.1 of Psammomys obesus. NCBI lineage: Eukaryota > Metazoa > Chordata > Mammalia > Rodentia > Muridae > Psammomys > Psammomys obesus. Next base: position 9,807,562 of record NW_026585698.1, on the reverse strand, counting down.
GAAGACTTGATGGTCATCAGCTAAAATTCTACAAATCTGCACAACCAATGGCATAATATCCACAATAATAGAGCAATGAAGAAGATGGTTCCAATGTCTCCTGGAAGCATCAGACTCAAGCCAGACTCCATTTTTAGACCTAGTCCTACCTCGAATTTTCTATAATTTATTACATCAGAAAGCTCAAAGAGTTATTTTTATGCCAAGAAAATTGGACTCAAGTGAAAGTTATTTTCATCACTTCGTCTAATTACAAAGCTGAGCACAGAACTATGACTATTCAAGCAGACTTCAAATATAATAGAGAATGAACAGCAAGGATGGATGGTCTTGACCAGCTGCCAGGTCATAAGCTGATAGGGGAGTGATTCTCGTGACTAGAGAGGAAAGTAAGAAAGCAATACTTTCTCTGTGTGTGTGTCTGTCTCTGCCCTCCCTCCCTTCCTGTCTCACATTTCCTCCCTCTCTCCCCCTTCTCTGTTGAAGATTGAACCCATGGCAATTTCTTTGTAGACTATTGATACCCTGAGCTTGGTTTGATGTTGGACTGTTTAACTATGGCACTGGATGTTCTTCAGCACCGTGCAATTTATTGTATATTCTAGTTGTTTATTCTGGTACTTACTTACTTAACACAGCTTACTTCAAAGGCTATGGTCTTCTGTTGTACCAAACAAAAAACAAAAAAAAAACAGAGAGAGATGAGGAGATATAAATGAGAGAGACAAGCAGACTCCTGAGGGCTGGGTCATGGAATTTAAATAAAGATCTATAGAGTTTATATTTAGGCTGTATCTTTTGAATGATTCTCATCTTTCTTTAGATTAACGTAAAATTACATTAGCATTTAGGAAGGAATCACTAGCAAAAATTTAGACAAAAATCAATATATTTGATTTTTTAAAAGTGAAGCAAATGAAAATTTATCATGATTAGAGAGGGTTTATTAAATCAGCCATCCCTTTTGAGTTGTTTTTTCTTAAACTTTTTATTGATTCTTTTTGAATTTCACATCATGCACCCCAGCCCCACTCATCTCTTCTTCCCCTCATATCTGCCCTTTGCTCTTGCAACCTCTCTCCCAAAATAAAACACACACACACACACACACACACACACACACACACACACACAGAGAGAGAGAGAGAGAGAGAGAAATATCTCATAGTGGAAGCTGCAGTGTCCCAGTGTGTCCCACAGTATGCCCCTTTATCCACACACCTTTACTTGCAAATCTTTACATTTGTTCATTGCTATGAGTCACTGGTCTGATTTAAGGTCTCTGGCTTCTGTGATAACATCAATATTGGATCGTCATAGAGATCCTGCAACTTCGGGTCCACAGGTTTGGCCCTTTCACATGGCCCAACTGCTTGAAAATGATACAGAATTGTGAGTGGGCCAACTCAGAGCCCTGGATCTGGGCCTGGGTGGTACTTGAGCTGGTCAGTGCTCTGTCTCTCACTTATCTGTACCTAACAGGGTGAACTCTCCAGCACTGCTCCAGCTAGGATTCCCAATGCCACCATCAGCAAAAGGCAGGGTCAGCTCTCCTGCTCTCAAGCCCTCCTGGCTGACTTACCCACACCCAAGCCTCCAGAGCCAGCTCTAGTGTTTTACCCAGTCAAAGCACAGGACTTTCCCAAGTGCTGCAGATTGTGAGGGGCTGGACCAGTTCTCCTGTTCTCATACCCTCAGAGCTGGCTCACCTGTGCTTTCTCCATCAGGGCCAGCACCACTGTGTTGCCCAGGCGGTAAGGTGCAGGATAGACTCTCCAGAGTGCTACAGCCAGTGAGGGGCAAAGATATCTCTCCCTGGGCCAGCTCTCCCAACTACCACAGGTGGTGAGAAGGGAAAGAAGGAAAGGCATGCCCCTCCCCCACATACACACTTATACATCCATGCTAGTTCATGGCAGAGTCAGCAGGGCCAGCTCTCTCTTGCTCTCAGGGCTTATTAACCCATATCCTCTCGACCAGGGTCAGCCTTACTGTGCTGCCTAGGCAAGGTGCCAGACCCACTCTCCTGAGTGCTGCAGCTGGCAAAGGACAGGGTTAGCTCTACAGTGCTTATGACCTTGTGGGCAGCTTTCCTGACTGCCACACCCCCACCACCAGGGCCAGATCCACTATGCTGCCTGAGCATGGTGCAGGGCCTGTTCTCTCTACTGCCTGGGGAATAGCTCTAGAGAACATGAATGCCAGTGAGGGGCTGGCCAGCTCAGTCCAGCCCCTGAACATCCTGAGGTGGCTTCCCTGACCAGGGACATCCCCGTGTTCTCTAGTAAATATGAACTTCTGACATAGACACCAATCCCAGCCTCTGGCCTTTGCATAGGCACAGACCCAGACACAGCCTGCAGTGGTAGATTGGCTGTGACCTCACCATGGCCCCAGGTAGCAGGGCTGGCCACTCACAGCAGGCTACTCCTCTCCATCATCAAGTCTCCAGTTTCATCTCTCTTCATAATGTCCAAGTTGGTCTACTTCTCTTTCTCTCCCATCTGTCCATGATGAATTTGCACATTGTGGTAGTTCCCGCTGCAGGCAGGCCATGAGGCTGGTGAGCCCCTGGGTGACATCCTCCTTCCAGCAAGTGTGTGTGTCTGGCCTGCCTACATTGTGTGCACAGGCCTATGGGTGGCATGGGGTCTACAGTTCTCTGTCTGTCTTCCTCCTCCCGGTGGACTGAGAGGTGGTGGGCATACCTCTGTGTGTCTATGGCCTGCACATGCTGTGTGATGGAGGCCAGGTGTGTGAGCTTCTTTTTCTGTCTGCACCTTTTGGCTTGACTGAACACAGGTCTCTGCCTTTCTCCTCTGGCACTGTGCTGTCTGGATTTGATTTGATTTTTGTGTCCCAGGCATAAAACAGTTTTGACCACCAAGCTGGGCACCAATCTAGGATGAACAGAAAACTGCCATCTGCTCTGCTCCTGACTAATATAAGAACAATACCACCAACAAGGTATCTCTTTGTCCGTTGCCATGAGGATCTTCTGAGTTCTTAAGGAAAGCCAAGACCCCTCTTTGGCCCAAGTTGAAAAGATACAAACATACTCCTCTCTGCTACTCATGGGAAAGCTTAAACAAATAAAAGATTAAACATATCTACTTTCCTTCCTATGTTGTTGCTAAGATGCAGTTTGCAGACAAACCAGAGAAACCCGGAATTGCATCTGTTTTTCAAAATCCATATCACATAATCAACAGGTGTGTAAACAGAACAAACCACAATTTCTCTACATATTCCTCATCTGTAAACAAGATCAATGATGGCTATTTTTAGAGCTGGAGTAAGATCAAAACAATAAATGTTATTAATTAAAAAGAAGAAGATGTAGGGGGACAACCAATATATTCTCTGCGAGAGATTTATTAGGGGGATATGGAGGAATGGGTAGCAGGGCATGGTGGGGAAAGAGAGATGGAAAGGGGGGATGGGGGAAGGGGGCACAGAGAGAGAGAGAGAGAAAGAGAAGAAAGAGAAGAGTGTAAAGAGAGTAAGAGAGAGACCGCGTGTGGGTATCAGCCTTTTTAAGGGGGGCACGGTAACCATGCCTTCCAGGTGTGGTCACCTGGCTGGCTGGTAACACATGACATCATCATAGGTTGCTGGGCAACCCAGAAGCAGGTTGTGTTCCAAAATACTAACAATAAACCCAACAGATAACAGGATGTAACAGTAAGTTATTGTCTTAAACAATACTCTCATATTTTCATTATTTCTGGAAGTGATTGCAAAAGAAGCTATCATTGTGTTTGGTAATTACTGCAAAGAGCAACCAACTTAAAAGAGTTGTATCTATACAAAGTCACAGTGGTTTGGTTTGCATGAATACAAATAGGACATTTCTCCCAAAATAGAAATTATTTTAAAAAAGAAGTTGAAACATGTAATTTTGAGACCCTAATTTTTTTCACTTTAGTTTTCCTCTTGGGGATCACAAACAAACAAACAAATTTGCCAATAATAAATTGCTTCAGAATGGTCAGTGGTCAAAACTTGATACAAAACCACGTCAAGTGTTTCTGGCAGTGGCTACCTGTGTTGCATCATGTTGCCTTGGCCCTGAATATACAACATGCTCACTCTGTGCTGTGCATGCCATCATACCATGATCTCCTACAGAACACCAAAACCCCTGTGCTCAGATTTGAGGCTGTTGTCAGTTACGAACTGCAGCCTTTGCTGTTCACAAAAAAAAATTCTGCTCTTACAGAACATAATGGTTCTACAAAAAACAAAGAAAATTAATATATTTCTATTTTATTCCTCAATGTTCATCAGTTTAATGTATCTTTGGGTTATACTATTACAGTACTTAATTTTGGAAGCTGCTGAGTTCCCACTTGAGTTTCATAAACTATCAAATGAAGTTTTAGCTGAAATCAGGACACAACAATTTCTGAAATGGCCCTGAACATAATTTTGTCATTTAGTATTAGACATTTATGTGAAGTTGAATTCCTATCATTTGACAATTATAAAATCAAAACACTGAACAACTTAGAAGATGCCCTGTGACCTGTATGATCAAACATTCAACCAGGATTTACCAGGATTTGATTCTTTATGTAAATATAAATGGGCACATCCATGTCATCAGTGAATAGATTTAGCTTAGTCACTAACAAAAGGTAAGTTTATTATAGTATATACAACAAGAAACTGTTTTTAAACAAAATATTTATTATTTATCACCAATACATTTTTACTTGTATAGCTACTTCATATACTTGCATACCAGGGTCGTGTAAAATTTTTTCATGGGAAAAAAGAAGTTGAGAGTGGAAGAAGTCTTATAAACTCTGAGCGTGGGAACAAAATAGTGTCAGCAACACTGGACAACACTGTAGATATCTATGGCTGCCTACACAAGATCAAGGCAGCCAGCGTTCTAGCATGGATTTCATGGAGTAGTTCATGAGTTTCCATCCATAACTGAGGAGCTATTGTCAGTTGACTGTTTTAGAGCTGGAGTGAGTTTTCTTTAAGGGTGAGGCTTCTGGTTTGGGGTGGCCCTGCTCTAGTGAATGATCCTTGTAGGGAGCCGCCGGTCTACCAGGCTGCTTTGTTATTTAGATCTCAGCTGAAAGACATGTTTTCACCTTGGCCTTCACCTGGAGTCAGTGATAAGCTGCCAAGTCCATCTCCTTTTGTTTGAGACAGCAGGTGGGATGTCTAGTCGAGTTCACACCCTTTGTGTGAGGATCACACAGACAGGTGGTCAAGGTAAAGAAGTTTGACTTTTCTGTGAATTCATTCATTGTACTGAGGTGCTTTTGTTCTGACTTAAAAACAGATTATTGGAAAAAACGGAGGCAACTAGGTTTGTGCTGGAAGCCCTCTCAGAAAAATCCCATGTGTAGTATGTTGGTTTATTAATTTTCTTTCAATCCTCACTCTCAACTCAAGAACTCTGCCGATACTGCCAGCAGACTCCGGCAGATCCCACACCCTGGAGTATATGGGGAGCAGAAAATTGAACTTGGTGGCTATTAAAGAAAATAAAGATGACATGAAGTTAAAGGAAATAAGGAAGTTGGGTTTGGGAAAAGTTAGGAGAAGGGTGAGGAGTAAATATGATCAAAATATATCATTAAATTCTCAGATAATTAATAAAATTATTTTTTAAATAATAAATTGACCCCACGGGGCGGACAGTCCTGAACTTGAACCTTCTTTCTTGGATTGCAAACAAGATATATGAGTATTACACAAGCTTAAATTTTGGGGGGTGAATGTGTATGGGGTGGTGAGAGACATCACTCCAAAAGCATGAACGTTATTATTTAAATGTTTTCGCTTAATGTCTGTGTATTTAACACTGACAATGCTTTGTAGAAGCCATTTTCATTTTATTCCATGACCCTCGTTTGATGGAGCTAATTCTCAGCAGCTATTTTGGGTTTCTGAGCAACAGTTGCATTATAAAGTAGAGATGAGCAGAGCAGGAACAGGAAGAGATGAGCAGAGCAGGAATAGGAAGAGATGAGTAGAGGGGGAACAGGAAGCATTATTGTTGCTACTCAAAATGGCATGTTACAAAATCAGTCTATTCAGTTAAACAATAATTTATGCAAATCTGTTCTTGTCCCCTTAATAATGATCTATCAGTTAATTAATAAAGATAACACCTGAACTCTACCTAGTATGTATTTCAAAGATTTTTAGGCAGAAAGATTGAGAAGTTGCCCTAATGAAGCATGGAGTCACTGTGCTTATCTAAACATACTTTGAGATATCTGAGTTGGAACACTGAGCTTCGGTTGGTGAACACTACTTAGGCTCCCGAGGGATCACTCTCATCTCAATGGTTTACTTTCATCTGCATCACTTAATAAAAGTTGCCAATTTTATACTGTTTTCATCTAGCTGTTTCTTTTATTAAAACTCACCCTTCCCTGTAATGAGCATATACACACTTCCATACACCGCTTTAATGTAAAGGAGTATGTTCAAGATATGATTAACTGTAGATTTTTGTTTCCTTGAGGAAGACCCTTATACTATGGTCCAGACTGGTCTAAAAATTCATTAAGTAAACCAGACTGACCTCAAACTCAGCAAACTTCCTGTCTTAGCCTCCTGTCTCATAGGATTACAGGGTAAGCCTCCATAACTAGCTTCCAAGACTTACCATTAACCAGAGTGAATAATGACATGTTTACTTACTAAAAACATTTTCTTCACTGCCCTGAAGCTGGGAGCCTGCATCTCACCATCCAGTGTCTTCCACTCAGTGTTTCTCAGCTTCAGCCCTAACACTGAACTAACTTTGTTGTTGGAGATTTTCACTGTGCAGTGTAGGGTATTTCTCAGTTTTTCTAGTCTTTACCAATAACTTGTCAGTAGTAACCTCCCCATCCCAAGTTACAGCAAACTAAACTGTCCCCAGGTATTACCAAGTGCTCCCTAAAATAAAAAACTGCCTGTCATTAGAACCACAACTCCAGAGGTAAGGATTATGTGCTCCATACTCAGCTACAGACAAAGATTTTTGTTTACTGCGTGGACAGTAATTTAAAACAGTGAGGAATGAATTTACTATCATCATTGTTAAGAAAACAAATTTCTCATTTTAAAAGCCATTTATGGCCTTTGCAGAGAAAAATCAGACTATATAAATACAACCTACTGGAAAAGAATATTCAAACATATTCATTCCTATGTTCTGGGTACAGCCAGCATTATTTTTTTTATATTGAGTTATTTTATGTATATGGATACTTTGTCTGCATGTATATCTGCACACCAGAAAATGGCATCAGGCACTTATGAGCCGCCATGTGGGTGCTGGGAATTGAACTCAGGACCTTCAGAAGAGCAGTGAGTGCTCTTAACCACTGAGCCACCTCCCCAAGCCCCAGCCAGCATTATTTATATACTAATCTTGATCAGACTTTTCAAAATAGACCTCAAATACTACTTAGTGAACTGATTATATCTAAATTAACAATAGTGGAAAAATCAACTGTCCATAATATAGCAAGCCTCTATGTGCCAGGCACTATGCTAGAGATTAAACAGTGAATACAGTTCTTAAAAATATCCATCTTCATGTTGTGGGAGAGACCAACAAAGGAAATAAACAAAATAAAAGAAAGAAAAGAAAGCTTCACACCATTTAAAAAGAGAGTTCTTAAAGGCCAATGAAGGTAGATCAAAACAGAGGAGGGTCTTATGCATGCATGAATTTGATCAGGACACAATATATGAGTTCTCAATTAAATTCTCAATTAAAGAAACAGAAAAGAGTGGAAATGTAGACTAGCAATTCTGTCAGTGAATGAGCAAATTGGGGCTGGAGAGATGGCTCAGTGATCAGAAGTGCTTTCAGAGGACCTGAATATAGTTCACAGACCACACAGGCTAGCTCACAACTGTCTGTAACTCCACCTTTACAGAGATCTAGCCTCCACCAGGCTACGCATTCAAGTGCCCACACCCACATATACACAATTTAAAAATAAATTAATTTAAAAAAAATGAGCAAACTAAAAGTTCTCAAAAGATGAAGTACAAATGGCAAATAAACATATGAAAAATTACTACCATCACTAGTTATCAGAAAAAATGCAAATTAAACCTGCATTATGATTCTATCTTACCACAGTCAAAATGGCAGTCCTAAAGAAAATAAATAGCTACAAATGCCAGCAAGGATGTGGACTGAAAAGAACTTTCATACTCTGTGGATGGAATGTGAAATAGTCAATCCATAATGGGAATCAGGAGTGCAGTTCTTCCCAAAGCCAAAACTAGATCTCCTATATAATACAGCTATTTCACTCCTAGGTATTTACCAAAGGACTCTAAATCAACATATGTCAGACATTCTTGTATTCCCATGATTGTTAGAGCAGTTCTTGCAATAGCTAAGATATAGAAACAAACTAGGCATCCATCAAAAGAGCAGTGGATGTGCTTTATACACAATGGCATTCTCAGTAGCCACGAAAGAAGTTATGCTGTTTTCCAAAAAATGGATGCTACTGAAGAGAATCATGTTAATGATTTAAGTCAGTCTCAGGAAGACAAATATAATATTTTCTCTCATTTGCGGCTCCTGGGTTACATATAAATACATAAAATCACATCTGACAATGTGACATGAAATGTGGGTTCTCAAGCCAGATGAGGGACAGTAGAGCACCATTCATAACCCGTACAGCTTTCAGAAAGCACGGCATTAGTTGGTCTGCCCCCTCCTCAAATCAGACTCGTGCCTACTCAACTCCATAGAGACAAAGGCCTTGTCATGATAAGGTCAATTAGGTTTCTGTTTTCCCTCCAGAAAACTGGCTACTCGGAAATCATATGACTGGCAGTGTGCTAACCTAGTTGTTAAGCTTGGAAGCCCCTTGACCCACTCAGCACCTCCTCCTTTTTCCTTTTCCTTCCCCTCCTCCCTAACTCAAGCTATATAATCTAGTCCCCCGATTTCAATAAAAAAGCTATCCTCCGACACAGTCTCCTGGGTCATTTATACTCTGCATACTCACTCCTGCCATCTGAGATCATACTCCCCAACTTCTCCACACTCTGACACCCCAGTGGGGGGGGGGGGACCCACATGAAAAGTAGAAGCCAAAGACCAGGGAACTATGAGGCAGGACAGAGTGAGGAAGCGGAGGACAGGGAGGTATGAGAGGAATATACTCAAAATATATTATGTAATTGTATGAAAACATTCTTATAAACACAGTATCACGTGTAATAAATGCATCACAATTAAGATATTATTACAAACAAAGATATGGAAATATATTTTAAAAACAAAAAAGAGTAGCTAGTACTGAGGACAAGTTGTTACATGATTGTCTTCTGCTTCCCTCTATGTAGTTATCACTATTCTGTTTTAAAAAAAGTATTCAAGAATTTAACTTATTGAATGAGCTTAGTATTCCAAGTCAGGTAACCTTTGTGCTACCTTCCTTCTCCAGGACATGTAGAGGAATAGTTCATGTCTCCTGGATCCTTTTATCCTGTTCAGGAAGCATCCTGTAATGAAAAGTGTGATTTAAAAAAAAAAAAAAAAAAAAGTAGGGTCTGGAGAAATGTCTCAGTTAAGAGTGCTTGCTGCTCTTGCAAAGAACTTGGGTTCTTAACACCCATATGGAGACTCACAACCATCTGTAAATACAGGTCAGGGAATGTTATGTCCTCTTCTGGCATCTGTGGACACCAGGCACACACATAGTGCACATGCATACATGCAGGCAGACACATCCAAACACAAAAAATAAAAAAGTAAATATTTTTCAAGTATTATACCCCAAATTGAGAGGCAGTGTTTCAAATAGTAATAGTGACATCTCCATAATGGATTTCCTCTCTGGCCAGCTGGACCATTCACAGAATGAGATTGGGAGAAAGGTCAATGAGACTCTTGCCATTCCACTCACAGAACCCAGAGTTGTGGGAACAGCAAGCAAAACCTTGTTGAGAGGGTCAATTGGAGCAATGTCCACCTGATAAGCAAGGCCTCTCCTATTTCTATTCTTTGTCTCTTGGGCCCTTATGTTCTTACACTTTTTAGATACAGCACTATAGAGTAGTAATTAGGATTGTACACTGAATTCTGAGAAATGGCATAGTATCTTTATTAGGTATTTAGTGCTAAGGTGGCACCTTGACAGGTACTTCTATTTTTCCTTCAGGCTTGCAGCTCATTCCTGGGTGGTACATTGTGAGAAAAGATGAGTAGATCCCATTGTCATAAGCTCATTGCTGAACATTTATTGTTTTAAAGAAGATCTGAAGTAGAAGTTTGTGGTTTCTTTGGAAACTCAGTTGTGTCATGTGAAAATGTTTTTTGTTTTGGTCCCAAGTGTACAATGTAGGACTGATTTTCCCCCCTTGGAAAACAGCCCCATTAAAAGACACATATGTTTGTCATCTGGAAACTACCTTGAGCGAGGAATGTAGTTTTTTTGCTAGCTGGGAAATGTCCTTGTGTGGACTCTGAGAAGGGGTAAAATAGAAGCCCACAGACAGTGAGACAGTGCTTTTTGCATTGTTAAACTTTGCAATGGTTCCTATCACTTTGCTGATTTTCACAGAGAGAAACACTCCAGAGAACTTCTCATTCTGCTTTAGGGGACTCCTGTCATTTGGGCGGAGTCATGCGCTGAATGGTATTACTGCTGCTGTTGTCGTTTGCTCTTTGTTGTTACTGCTGTGGTTTGCTGCTTTGTTGTTTGACTGGACTGCTGGTATCCTTACGACTGAGACTGGTACATCCCAAAAGAACCCAAAGACCCTAATCAGCAGGAAGTATCCAAAAAAGGTCTACATGTAGCCGCTTTCCCTACTGATCTCCTATCTAAGGTATATGTGGGGTAGGGGGTTAAAAGAGAGTTAGAGGTGTTTAAGAACCTTAAGTGAAGTAGGTGTTTGGAAAATCTATGCCTACAAAGATATCTTCACCGGTGTAATATTATATGTTCACCGGATTGAATATTCTATAATGTAGATGATAATAATGCTGACTCAGGGCACACAAGGAAGTAAAGTGAGACTTACATAAATATGAAAAGTTATGTCTCCTCAAAATGAATTCTATCACTCTCATTCAATATTGTACTATTATGTCCTGGACAATGTAATATGGCAAGAAAAAGAAACAACGGTATTCAGAATGAAATGGAAAAAATATTTTCAGGAGTCATATTTATCTCAGTAGAAAGTCATAAAGGATTTTTAAAATCTATGGTATTTAGGAGTTAAGTTTACAAAGGCCATAAAGTGTGTATCCAAACCATTACCTTATGACATTATATAATAATGAGTCCAAACTACAGTTACAAATTAAATATGAACAAAAAGTATGAAATTAACAAATAACATTCCTTTTCTTTAATATATAAAGAATATTAATAATATTAATATTATGAATATAAGATATGTCATAATAGTTTAGAGATGAGCAAACCAACTATTATCCTTTTCCCATGTTGTAACTCACTTTTCTGTTCTTTTTCTATCTCAACTTAGGCAGTCTTCTGTCTTCAATTTGCATTCCGAACGGAAGGGCTCATTTATTTGTTAGTCTTAATTAGTAAGACCAAGTAAGAGCAGCTAGCAGAACTTACAGGAGCACAACCAAACTTTTAAATGTAAAATTTGGCTATTAAATGCCACAACAGCATATATATATATGCTAATGCACAAATAATCTAGCATACATTTATATCAAATTAATGCACTTAGTAATTTCTGTGTCATTGAAACAGAAGTGAATTATTGTCATTTGACATTATTCTCATAGACCTGTATAAGATTTACAGTATCTGATGATTTATGCCCTATAATTGGCTAATAGCCTTGGTATGCTCAGTGAGAATTTGTTTCACATACCCTAAATATAGTGTGCTCTTACTTAATACCAATGAATTAATATCACTTAATTCATTACTCTGCAGCAGACAGAATGCTTAGAACACCAAGCTTCAGGTTTTGTTTGTTTGTTTCTCTCACTGTAAAAAGGGATCAATTCATGGGCCACATGACTTAAGAAAACAGAGAAGCTAATAGTTCTGGAAATACTAAACAAGCCATGCTTTATATACAACATGGAAGTAGTATGTATCACATTTAAAATTGTAACCTGTGAAGGTTATGCTGTTAGTCTCACTTTAGTGCTTAGGGAAGCACTGAAATTTGTGGCTCAGAGAGAGGTAGTAGTTTGCTTGATATTACTCAGCTACTAAGCTGCAAACCTGGAGTTTGAACAAGATCTAAAGAAGAGCACGGGGCCTCCATGTCCAATGACCAGAGGATAGTGAAAGTATCTTGGATATCTTCAACACACTTGTTACTTAAAGTCTGCCGCTTGCTCCCCAGCTGATGAAGCTGCTAGAAGTCACTGTACATACACATAAGTGAGGAAGCTTCCTCTTTGGTCCTTAGGGAATTGTGCTCAATAGTAATATTTTGGGTTGGTTTGCTTTCTTGAATTTTATGCATCTGTTTGTAAACTGGGACAGCTATGGAAGGCTACTGATGTGCTAGGAACACTAAAGTAGTATTTAGAGGACTTGGCCTTTGTAGTAAAGAAAGAGTTCCTTTGCTAATCAAGTTTACCACTTTCCCTTAAAACACCAAATGAGGGAAACTGATTCTCTTGATTCTCCACATTAACCTGGGTGGAGCCAGACTGACAAAGCATCTAGATTTAAGGACATAGCACACTGTTTCATAATGGATTTGCTGGTGGCAGCATTTCTCTGAGGGAATTAGATTTTGTGGAAAGAAGCTTAAATTAGACTTAGGAATTCTAGTTTCACTCTACTCTCTATGACTGTCCTCTATATTCAAGGAAAAAAAACACAATCTCTGTTACCTTATTGGGCTTTTTTTCAGAGATCACATAAGAAGTCTTCTGCGTTTCAAAAGTGCAATGCACTGTAGAGCACAGAGGTCCTATCTTATTGTTATGGTTGTAGTGCCTGGTACTGCATCATTTAAACCACATGTGTTTCCTCAGACATTTTTTTTTTTCAATTCTACAATAATTAACATATTTCTCATTTGTAAGGAATTGATAGGGCCAAAGATGGAGAGCAAGACCTCTGAAGCCTCAGTGTGTGTGTGTGTGTGAGAGAGAGACTTTGATCAGCCTATGTCATGAAGTTAGTGTTTGCCTTTATTTTCAGACCTCTCCTCTCATTTTTCTCAAGTTGATAAGTTCAAACATTTAGGCATGATTCTTTAGCATTTTCCATAAGATTAAAACTTACTGATTTCACTCAGTACTTAGAATTCTAACAGTTCAAACAAGAGGAAGATGGTATACAGAGAGTGTGTAATTAGCTAAGTGTGGGTAGGGAGAACCAGCTTCAAGAGGGGAAATTTTAAAGAGTTAAACAATAGCAGAATGTGATCCCTGATTCTGGCTCCAATTTGGAACTCTAGTGATTCTACAGAAGCTTATACTTTTGAAAATATTTGTGACCCACAAATGGTTCATTTTTGTCAACTTGACGCAACCTGTATGTGTGGAAAAAGGGAATCTCAGTTGAGAAAATGTCACCATCATATTGGCCTGTTGGACATTTGAACATTTTCCTAATTGTTGGTTGATATGGGAGGGGCTAGCCCATGTTTAGCAATAGCACACCTGGGCATGAGTCTGGGAGCAAGCCAGTAGTCACCATTCCACTATGATCTCTGCTTCCATTCCTGCCTCCATGTTTTGCCGTGCTTTCCCTCAGGTGATAGACTTTGATGCAGAAGTGTACAATGGATTAAAGTTGGTTTTGGTTACTGTTTTATCACAGCAATACAGAAAGCAAAGTAGGATACCTGACCTTTCTTCTTCCCTCCCTCCCTCCCTCCCTCTTCTCTTCCTCCTCCCTAGGGAGTTTTGCTATACAACTCAAACTATTATCAGGCTCATGATTCTCCTATTGCAGCCTTCCAGTTACTGAGATTAAAGGCACCCTAACTAGTCATCCATGTCTCCTGGCAAATATTTGAAAGCTATGACATGGAACAAGTTATTTCCTTTTAAAATTTAGAACACAATAAAGTTTTGTGTTTATTGTTTGTTTTGTTTGATTCAAAAATCAGTAAAGCTGATCATGGTGTAGAAGAGTAGAGCCATTCAGGGGTGTCCCAGGAAATAAAAGACTCCTATACATGCAACTAAGGCTCTTGTCTTTAATGCAGCCCCTAAATAGGTCAAAGATGTTTTGCAAAGCTATATAACTAAAATAGATTCATGACTTTCAAATTCCACTCAGGCATACTTAATATGCAAAGGTTAATCAGTGAATAATCTTTGCAATCATGTTTGTTCAGAAAACACCCATAATAGTCAATTTCAGTTATTTCCCATCAAAACAAGTTCTCATGAACTCCTCCCAAATGTAATTCTCATTTAGTGCACACTGTCAGTCTTTCTGCAGCAGATTAAGAACACAGGCTGTACTCAAAAGATTAGTAGTTCTCAGCCTTAATTCTAGCTGAAATGTGAATATAATTAATTCTTTCAGCATTTATACTTTTCTTTTCACATTTAGAAATGTTGAAACAAGCCCCATTTTGTGGAAACTAGAATAAATAATTAAATGCTCTTCAAAAAGTAATTAAGAATCAATTGGCCAAATTGAACATATTAGTGTATGGTATTTTGTGCTATTTATAAACATCTATTTATTCCAATTTAAAATTCCTTTTAAGTTACTTTAAAGATTACGATTAAGAAGATTTCTTTTGGAAGATTTATTTATTATCAATCTTCTTAAATTCTGGAACCAAATTATTCCACCTGCCCCTTCCTACATTCCCCTCCCATTCTGTAAGTAGGTATGAGAGTAGGACTTCCTAAAATGAGATACTAGAGTCTCAAAACACTGTGAGGTATAACTGCAGATTCTTATATAAAGTTGCTCTTGAAGAGTCATTTCAATCACTGAACATAATGAAAATATTTTTAGTGAAGAAACATTTATTTCTTTTATAAAATTTATTTATTATTAATTACAATTTATTCCCTTTGTAGCCTAGCTGCAGCCCCCTTCCCCCTCCCCTCCCAACCCTACCCTCCCTCCCTCTTCTCCCTTCATGCCCCTCCTCTAGTTTACTGATAGGGGAGGTCCTCCTCCCCTTCTATCTGATACCAGCCTATCAGGTCTCATCAGGACTGGCTGCATTGTCTTCCTCTATGGCCTGGTAAGGCTGTACCCCCCTCAGGGGGATGTAACCAAAGAGCCAGCCACTAAGTTCATGTCAGAGACAGTGCCTGTTCCTCTTACTAGGTAACCCACTCAGACACCGAGCTGCCATGGGCTACATCTGTGCAGTGGTTCTAGGTTATCTCCATGCATGGTCCTTGGTTAGAGTATCAATTTCAGAAAAGACCCCTGTGCCCAGATTTCTTGGTTCTGTTGCTTTCCTTGTGGAGCTCCTGTCCCCTCCAGGTCTTTGTATCTACCCCTTCTTTGATAAGATTTCCTGAACTCTGCCCAAAGTTTGGCTATGAATCTCAGCATCTGTTTTGATACCCTGCTGGGTATAGTCTTTCAGAGGCCCTCTGTGGTAGCCTCCTGTACTGTTCCCTGTTTTCTCCCTCTTCTGATGTTCATACTGTTTGCCTTTCTGATTGAGGGTTGATCATCTTACCCAGGGTCTTCCTTCTTGCTTAGCTTCTTTAGGTGGACAGATTAGTTAAGTCAGCATTTACCCAGTCCCAGAAACTCCTCACAAATGATGCTCTTCTTTGCAATCCCATCTTTGACTTCCTGTATTTGCTAGTTATCGGTTACCACAGAGCTTAGGTAAATGCTATTTTCCTACTAGACTCATAGTGGATTTCAACTTTGTATATCAGACTCCCTTTCCCCCGTGCCAAGTGCGTCAGAGTATTGACATACTGAGTTAAAGGGCCCCAGGTGATGAACGTTCCACCACTATACTGGACAGCGGCTGGTTTTGCTTATCATTACTATTTATCATGACAAACACTCAAAGAAAACAGCTGTCAGATGAAGGGAAGAATGAGTGACTACATAACAAATAGCATTTCATGGAAACTGTTTTAGGGAGACATTTTTCCAAGTAATCGTAGCACGAGGAGTGGGAGTCAATTTTTTCATTTCATGAGGAACTTAATCCCTCAGTGTTTCCTACAGCATTTGCTCAGGATTAAAGTATTCAGATGTCAGCACAAAGCCTAAGGCAGAACATGATCCTTGCAGTACTCTGGGACTGAGGTTACTCTTGGAGCTGACCTTGGGTACTTTCTGTAGCCATCTTTGATCGAGTCTCTTCAAGGGCTTCTGGAGCGTTGAGATTCATGTGACGAAAATCACAGATTCATCTGCCCAGGTCCCATGGAAATCCTGCCACCTCTTGGAATATCTTCCTCATTCACATCTCTCATATTGCTATAAAGCTCTGTGGAGCCACTGCCCATTATATGTTCATCAATAAAAAAAAAAAAAAAAAAAGGACTTTTTTAAGGACTTAGTTCCCTAATCTGTACAATGAAGATAATATCCTATGCCCCTGTCTCACAGAGTTGAGAGAACTAAAGGGGACAGTAGAAGTAAAGCACATGACACCATGCTTTGCATGTAGTAAAAATGCCAAATAATATAAAAAAGTAGCCATTGATACTTATGTCTCTTGATAGTTGCAATATTTTTATCTTGTTTGTTAGATGTCATATCTTAGTTCTTGTGGTAAAAATCACCGAGAACAGAGTACTGATGTTATATATTGTACATAGTTGTTTTTAAAACAATACCTATTTTTACAAATGACTCCTGAGCACAGAATACATTTGGTCTAGGATTGTATTCTAATCCTATTTGCCTTGATGGCTAGAACTGACATGTGTAGAGTTATCAGGTTTTAAAACTGGCTTGGACTTGAGATAGAGATTCTCTTTCAGTGTCTGAAACCCCATGCCAAGAGAAATGTGCCCATCAGAGAGTACTGTTAACAGAGACTTGTGCTTTGGCTGTGCAAAATATGTGTCCCTGAAGGCCTGGACTGCCTGTGTCAAACTCAGTAAGTTTGCCAGATAATTGGTTTCTGAGAAGAGACTGTTCAGCTTCTGTATATCCCAGGTTCCTCTCAGACCCATCATGTTCCTCTATCCACCCAATTTTATAGAAGTGCTTGTCTTAAAAGAGAGCAGGGAACAATGAAAAGTTATAGGAATGTTCAGACTCTACAGATTCCATATTTTATCCAAGAACAACTTTCTTAGAATCTCTGAACATGGAGTCAGACATCAATACATTAAGCTCTGTCCCCTCAAATTGAATGTACTTTGTAGGCAGTTTATTTTTCTATGTGTGTGTGTACATCTGTGTATCCACAGGGGCTGGAAGAGTGCTTCAGATCCCTTAGAGCTGGAGTTATAGGCACCTTGTGTGGGTGACAGAAACCAAACTCTAGTTGTCTGCAAGAGCAGGTGGCTCTTTTAACTGCCAAGCTAGCTCTCTAGTTCCTTACAACTTCTCTTAAGAGCTTTTCAGCTGATTGTTAGCAGAGATTTCCACTCAGAAAGAAAGACAAGTAGTGGAACAGCTTCAAGTTGTAGTTGTTTAAATGGATCAGAACCTCGACATCAGTAACAGGGTGAGAAAGGAGACGTTACTGATGGCTCAGACACCTGAGTTGCCTGGCAGAAGAGTATTTGTAAACTGAAAAATGGAAACAAATCTTGCCTTGGCTATCCACATTGATTTGGGACTTTTAGGGGCTGTAAGGGGCTTCTGAGAAGTTCACATGCTTGTGGCCCTATGGAAGCTCTGTGACTACTATTTGTTTCTGAGAAGTTTCAATTCTCAGAACATCTCTTGAAGATAATGCTATTATTTGCAGTTTAAGACACTGATACTCAGAAAGCCCAAGTGGCAGCTTTAAAGACATGCCTGCCAGTACACATTGGACTAGGACATAAGCGTGCAGCCTCTGAGGACTGATATTCAGGATGCTTGTTACAAGTTTCAGAAAAGTCAGCATTCCTTTCTGTCTCTCCCCAGGTCACACAACAAGTACAAGCATCTCCATATCGAGCTGATCAGCAGCCTGACCTTCAGCCTAGCAGTCTCCTTTGAGTGTGACATTGAATTTTGTCCCTGACTTTTTATGTGTGTCTCTGGGTAAGAACCCAGGACTTCATTTCTTGCCCTTTCATGACAAGCTTTTTTTTTTTTTTTTTTTTTTTTTTTTTTTCCTTTTTTTGAAATTTTTTTTTTTTTTTTTTTTTTTTTTGCTTTTAATAGGGCATTGGAATTAATGTATGCTTTGTCTCCTTTCAAGAGTACCATTTTTAGACACAGAGTTTGAGATATCTAGACTTTCATTCCCGAAGCTCACACTTGCTTCAGTAAAAAAGAAACTCATTAACTTTATTTAATGGGAAAGTTAGAGGCATCACATGCTTGTTGAAGCCAAAGTTTTATTTTAACAGAAGAATACTGCCCAGCATATTCTAGTTGGCTTGAGATCATTTGGGGGGTAGGGTGTCTTACTGAATACTGACCCCAATTACAGGCATTTTTAAATGCTTCAGTGCTGCCATTTTGAACAGAAAGCAGTAACTAAACCCAGCAGAGAAGGCTTTATGAATGCTCCCCATGAGTGTATAGCTCATTTCTGTTTTTCATGGTCATTGAATTGATTTTCCTTGCTAATTACACATAGTATTCAATTATAGTGAATTTCCAAAATCAGATGACAATTGATTATCAGAGAAACTATGCAGCTCAAGGGGGAAGTGGAAAGTTTTAAGCTTCTCCCAGCCTCTTGGTTTCTTATCTGGAGAGTACACCATCATTTTTAGATTACTTTATCAGGCTATTTTGTCATTTGTGAGAACAATCAGCTACTGCCATTACCATTAATATATAAATTGTGAATTTTCTATTTTGTATGTTTCTAAATCATAAATGGAATATGTGACACACACACCCCCACAACTGGCCTTTGTAATTAATCTTATTCTGCCATTAAAAATGAACTAGCTGTCACTCAAAAAAAAAAAAAAAAAAAGGAGTAAGACAAAACTTGGGTCAGAACCAGATTACTGTGTATTCATCTTTAACCAGTTCAAGTTGAAAGCTGAAAGGAGCATCGAGGAGAAGGTCTCCAGGGACAAAATGAAGTGCAAAGTCACATGACAGCCAATGTGTGGAGGTGACTATCACAATGTTGGCTGTTAGGAGATGTATATCAAGCTTAACAGCAAATGTGGAATATAACTATAGTGCACACTTCAGAAAGATGTGATTTAATAACAACTAAAAGTATGTTCAGAAAATAAAATAAAATGATGTTACTTGGATCAGTCGTGACTTATTCTTACACAGGTAAAGTTAAGCACGAAGTTCTATGGAAGGATGGCAATACATGGCAGAAGAAGCAGATGAGCTATCTGAGAGAGGCTGCCTGTTATGAAAGGGACTGCTGCCACTGGGAACGAGTACACGAATTCTAGTCTGAACATAAGGTCATTAGCACTACAGCCTTCTGAAAACATGTGTGATTTTGATTAAAAATAATTATGTATTTAAAACTATACAGTTCTACTTCTGGCTCTTTTAGGAGATGATCACGTTTGGTGTGCTTCCCTCCATGTTTTGTGGTGTCATGCTAAGGGGTGGCGATACATTTCGCAGCATGTGGATTGGTGGTATGTAACAACCTTAGGACTCTGTTCTGTCTGCAAGGGCCCTGGTCTGGGTGCATTTATAGCCTCTTTAACTTTGGACTGTGCCTGGATAAATAAGATAGATTTTCTTTCACAAGGCTCTTAGGGCTGAGTTCTGAATATGAATCTGAACCCCTTGGCTGCCCCCCAGTATTGTTGCTTGTTATCTGTGTTGTGAAAAGATGTCCTCTTATGTTGCGTGTGTGTGTGTGTGTGTGTGTGTGTGTAGCTAGTGCTTAAATCCTACACTGTCAGAGTACCTTCCTGGATCTGTCCTTTGATAAATATGGAAATAAGGTGAGCACTCAGGCTAGATTTTTAAAAATGGATTAGGGGTTTACCCTAAACACTGGTCTAAAAGCAGAACTGGTTTGTGGCTTCTAGTTTATTTTTAAAGTATTTTTTTACATTAGCAAACAGGATACAAGATTGGTGGTAGAAGTGGGCTCTGAGCCACATTTTCACCCTAGGTTTCAAATTCTTCCATCTGCAAGTCTTGTCTCATGACTGACTGCGTCAGTGCTCACTCATGCCTCAGCCATCAGATGGCAAAAAATGCCTCAGGGACTGGCAGCTGTTCCTAGAGTTGAGGTATGTGACGTATTTGCTTACAGTCTTAAATATGTGGAATTACTGATATCCAAGTTAGAAATTAAGGGAGTGACACATCCTAGTCCAAGATCAGATTAAGAAAAAATGTGTTTAGGGGAAGACAAAATAATGTTAGCTAAGCATCTATTCTGTACCTAGCACCTTAGAAATACTATTTCCTGTATTACTATTCTTACTTTATGTATGAGATCCAGAGAGATAGTTACACTGTACACAGAATTCTTAGTTAATAAATACTAGAACTGGAATTTGGAGGTTTGTTTGCAACAAAAGAAACATTTTTCTATTGCCCATGAAACTCAAGGAAAATGGAAACTGGGTCTTACCCTGTTCCAATAAGACCTGTAGTTCTTAGTCCTCTAAAGTGGAGACCCACTGTTACAACATAACTCAAATCTCTTCCTGTTACTTTGCAGATTTTGAGGCATCTTCACCTGACTGACCTTAACTTCCAGTACTACTTATAGAGATTCATGAGAATTTCTAAAAAGCCTACTTAAAGAGTACATAAGGCCTGTGTGTAGTGGCACACCACATAATCTCAGCCCTTGGGAAGATGGGACAGGAGGATTTCTTGGGTTGAGGCTAGCCTGAGCTACATAATGATATCACCTTTAAAAAATATGTCAGATGATTAAATTTTAGGCATGAATGAAAATAATGGTGGAGTTGGAAGTGTTGAGTTGAGAACATTTTGAGTTGAGAATATTTTCCCACCCATTCTGATGGATCTGTGCTCTGTGTTATGTGCCCATCCCCTCTCCTTTCAATTTTACACATACTTTCTCTGTCTCTCTTTAGCCTTTGTGCATACTTTCTGCCTCTAATCTCTTTGAGGAGACTATATGACTGTCCCCCCACAAAAGCTATTGTTAGTAATATAGTGAACAGATAAAGATCCAGTAAAATATGAAATCAAGAAAAAATGGAAAACAGATAAGAACAATTTATGTCCTTGTTCATTTTTTATCAATGTGCAAATAGGCTGTGTCCTAAATATAAAAGCATAAATGACAGAACCAAAAGGGACAAAAACAGTTTATGTTTTTCCTCTGTGCCCCTTTCCCAAAACAAACAAACAAACAAACAAACAACAACAAAAAACTTGGTAAAATGAGAAACAGAAGTAAATAGGATGTTACCAGAGTGATCATAAGTCAACAGATATTAAAATAGAATACCACATCAGAAAATCAATCTGTGTCATTCAGTCTGAACTTAACAAATACTGATTGATGATCTCTACATCGAAGCTCCTAGATTCTGAAATGCTGAACTGTTTACTCATGGGGTCACCAGACATGAGTTCTGGTCTTTGTTGCATCACCTTAAACAGGTCACTCACCGCTACCACTCTTGTATCTCTACAAAAGAAATCAGCAAGCTGGATATGTCTCAGGTTCTTATAAACTCTGGGCATTTGCAAACATGCCATAGAAAAAGGCTTGGGTGGTTTAGGAGGTTTGGAGTGAGGTTGTAAATTTCAACATTGTAAGGATTAAAATTGTATAGACAGATACTTAAAGATGACAAAACAGTATTTTTTACTAATATAGCTAGTTAATACAAACCCAGTAAGATCCTCAGTCAACATCTGCTTTATGTGTGAGACAGTTCTCAAGTTTGCTATTCTGATAACAGAATGAAAGGTTGACACACAAGGTGCAAAACAGAGGAGAGAAAAGTGACTTCTCTGCATCCTAATTACCCAGAGGAAATATCTTATCTGCACACTATTGTATTCCATGTATTGACAGTTTTACAGAATTTTAATTGATTTACAAGGAATTTCATGCTTTAAAGTAAATAGTTTTATGTATTGATATATGATGTCTGTGCATATGTTCTATATGGCCATGAATTTATTATACAATTAAGATAATGAATCTACACTGCATTCCCCTAAGTTAAACTGTGCTTCCTGGTCATCACTTCCTCCCTCCCTACCTCTTGCTTATAGTTACCAGGCAACCACTGATTTGCTTTTTGTCACTACACACTAATTTACATTTCCTAGACTTGTATGCAAATAGGATTATAAGAATGCATCTCTTTTTTCCATTTGTTTAAATTGATCAACAGTTTTCAGATTCATTCGTGGAATGCATGCATCAAGTTTATTTCTTTTATTGCTAACTAGTATTCCTTTGTATGGGTCTGACACAATTTGTTTATTTACTTATTCATGAACATGAGGGTTGATTCTGGCTTGAAGTTGTTATAAATTCACCTTTTGTGAATCTTTGTGCAAAAGCCTTTCTATGGAGATAGGCATGCATTTCTCATGAATAAATATTAAGTGGAAAGGCTGGATCACACGGCAACTATGTAAAGAACTTCCAATTGCATTCCATAGAGGCTGTTCCTTTTAGAAAATACCATAATAAGTTTTTTATTATTATAACTTATTTATCTTCGAATAGGATCCTTAGCTCTGAAACCTACCTAGTGAGATTGCAACTGACAATCCAGCTATCTATAATTTTACCTATAAATTTACTTGTGCCTTTAAATTTCCTAGCTGTGTTATGCATGTCTTTTCATTCAAAATAATGCCTCTACCTGTAATTGAATATGTTTAGATCATTTGTACATGATCTGATTATTATTATAGCAAACTTTAAATAATTTCACTGGTTTTCTGTTGTTCTGTATCTTCTTTGCCCATCCTTTTCTTTTTTCCACTTTCTTTTAGATAAACATGGTTTTTCACTTTAATGAATTTATAATATGAATCAGAAGAAACTAACTTTAAGTGATATTTTACCATTTCTGATGTAGAATATAAACCTCATAGTCCTTGATTTCCATTTCTTCTCTCTTGGTTTTTGTACTGTCCTCAGACACTTTGCTTCCACATATCTTACAACTCTGCAATCTACCACTGTGCTTTTTATATAGTAAAATTTCCAAAACAGATGTTTGAATTTGACAGGACCTTATTGCCTTCATGTATACCCAGATTTCCAGTTGGTGTTTATTTTTCTGTGCCTGAAGACTTCTGCAACTACTATAGTGCAAGCTGACCTGTTTTAAACTCTTCTCACCTTTCAGTGTTGGAAATACCCTTCATATTACATTTTGTTAAAATATGCTTTCATTGGGTACAAAACTTTAGTTGGATAGGGTTTGCCCCTAGTTAGTTATTTAAAAGGTTGCTTTGTCCCCCTCCCCAGTGGTATTGTTTTTGACAAGATATCTGATATTATCTTTATCCCTAGTCCTCTGCATATTGCATGTTTTATCTCCTTATAAAAATTTTCTCATTATCATTGATATTTATTGTTTATGCCACATGTTCATGTAATATTCTTCATATTTCTTGTTCTTAAGCCTTCAGGTTTCTGTAGCTATTGTTTATTTGCTATTTCCAGGCACTATCTTGTTATGACAAGATAAATTAGTCCTACAATCATGACCCTCCCTTCTTAGACCCCATCCCACTAAGATACAGTTTTATGAAACAGATGCAGTTCCCAGAAATGAGTGTTTGACTTTATTACTAGGAGTAAAACCCAGAGCTTCTGACTTGATGGAGCAAGGATTCCTACCCCAGGTCCTTGAATTCCTTGATAGGTTAAAGTTTTCATGAATTAGAACTACTTGGTCTATTATTTCCCTATCTTCTTTGCAGTCCCCACTTTCTTTCATGAACTCAAACAGACTTGGTCATTTTGAGTTGATATACTGGTTGCCTGTTCTTTTTATGGTTTAGTCTGTTACCCTTGTCTCATTTAAACCTTTGTTGTTATGCCCCTAAGTTCACTGAACTTCTGAAACACTTAATGTGCCATTAATTCCTGTAATGTCTTATATATATATATATATGTATATGTATATATATATTACATATATATGTATTTGTGTATGTATATGTGTAATGTAACATATATTTATAGGTGTAGGTATAATGTATAATTATAGGCATATGTATATATGATTTTTGTCTACGATCTTTCTTCTAACTTTTGCCTCTGATATCTGATTGGGTCTTTTTGTTTGTTACATCTTTATTCACATTTACATGTTCAATATTTATTCTAACTCTTGCCCTGTCAGTTCATTCTGACGCATCTTTTAGTTGTGGGTTAATCTGGCTTGGTAGTATTTCTCCTACCCTATACTGAATGGTTAAGAATATATCCTAGACATTGTGCACTTTGCATTGTGCATTGTGTTTACCAGGTCCTGTGCATGGATGTTTGTATCTTATTAAAATACAACGACAAACTAGCTATTAGCTATTCGAGATCTTTGTTTTGGGATACAGTTAAGTGATTTTGAATTAGTTTTATCCCATTTACTATTTTTTAAAGTCTTATCAGGCAAGCTGTGTTTTTCTCCAGGCCTGTGTCCTCTCACTACTGAGGCAAGCTTCTTCTGTGTGCTCTCATGTTTCAGGAGCATTTTCTTCTCTGACAGAAAACAGGATTTTCCTAGCCACTTGTGGGATCTGAATCTTCTTGCTTCTAATGTTGTTGAACATTTCTTGTCAGCCTGAGATTGTTTCTGCCTGCAGGTATCCTGAGCACCATTCTGCTCAATGAGAAGGCTCACCTACTGATCTCTAAGTCACTCTTTAAACCTCTTCTTTCTAGTACTCTGCCCAGCTTCTCAACTCAAGGATTTCCTTGGCTCTACCCTTATGGATTTGCTTTGCTGAAGGCTGTCCTGGAAACTCTCTTGAGGCAATCACAGGACTCATTTATTTGTTTACTATCTCTAGGCTTGCTATTTTCATATCTAATATGAAATGGTATCTTTACCATAGTTTAGCTGTTCAGGCAAGAGGATAAATTCAATTCCTGTTAATTTCTCTTTGTTGGAACCCTAAGTCCCTAGAAATGTTAAAGAGTAATTTAAGTATACATAGGAAAAAAGGGTAGGAAAACAGATCAATGAGGTGAAAGCTTCAAAGAACTTGGAGGGCAGGAATAGCCCTAATGAGTTTGAATGAATGAATGCTTGAATATACAAATAGAAATGAAAAATGGAAGTTTTTAAATCTATCTTGCTGAAAAGCTTAAAAACAGCTTCAAGAAATATATTATTTATAAGCATGCCTTATAAATTTTTTCACAGCATCAGTACTTTTACATCTTCCCAATGTGAAATATAAAAGCAAAAATATCATTCCAGTCCTAAAACTCTGTTTAGTTTCAGAACACGTGACCATTCCCCTTGCCCTAATTTGGCTGTGCTGATCTGTTTACCATGCTTCCAGCAACTTGCATCTGAGAGGACTGTGGGTGGCAACTAGACTCTGAATGCCTTTCTGTGAGACAAGTCATGTCTTTTGTGGCTCATTCAAGTGATCGTTTCTGCTGTGAATTTTAAATAGAACAATCATTTTGATTGCTCTGCTAAAGTCTGACTCAGTGAGCCTGCAAAAGCATTTCTTTCATCATAGAATCCTAAACAAATCTCTGGATTCCACCGCATGTTTTCAGAAGGGATTTTAAAAATTCCCAGGTTTAACATAGCCTTAGGAGATCACCGTAACTCTTCTGCTTTTTGCCATGATCTATGGAAGTTAATCAGAAAGACTAAGCAGAGGGCTAGAATGTAATGGTACATTAAAACCAAAATCTTGGATTTTTAGTTGGATTTAATTTTATATTATTTCCCCTTCCCCTTCGTGGAGTGCTTTTTGATTTCTCTCCTTTTCACAAAGAATTTATGATATTTAAATTTCTTATGGCACTTTAAATCGTCGTTTGCTACATGTAAACAGCAATCTGTTTGCTGTAAGTGGCTGACCTACTTTGAGGACAGATACTTCATACCTACAGCAAGAAGAGAGTCTGGTGGGATGCTAAGACCCTAGTCCCAAGGAGATAAGCATCAGGCATGAGGGGTCCCATTATTGTACCTTGTACTTATAGGTAATTTCTAAAAACAAACAAACAAACAAACCTTCTCCTAACACGAAAAGATTCATTTTAGCTATCTCAGATCAGGACCCCGGGCAGTAAATGATCATGACACAACATACGCCCATAGAAATTCTAGCAGGTCTCAGTCCTAAATGGGATGTCTTCACCAAACCTTCCCTTCAAGGCTCAAGGATCTATATAGAGGAGGAAGCAGAACGCTTGTAAAAGCCAGAGATGGTGGATGGCTCCAAATACAGCAGGGCTGATGCATGTATGAACTCACAGAGACTTGTGGCAGCATATGCAAGACCTGCACAGGTTCAAGCCAGACGGGGTCCCAGAACTGAGAAGGGAGAGTGGACATGGGTCCCACCCCTAACTAAGAAGATACCCGCAATTGTTTTGGCTTATTAGTCCTTTATTTTGATTTTTGTTTTTGTGAGGTGTGTGTGTGTATGAAATTACTTAAAGATGGATATGTAGGGAGGAAGTTGGTAGGAATTTTTATTCAAAATATACTATATGAATTATAAAACAAAAAACAAGAACCCTAACAGGGCATGGTAGCACATACCTGTAACCTCAGATTTCAGGAGACTGAAGCAGGAGGATTCCATCTTAGAGGACTGCCTGAACAACTTAGAAATACCTCATCTTTTTTTAAAAAGAAAGTTTTGGGGAATAGTCTGGGCAGACTGTTTGGTAGCACAGTGCTTGCCTAATATGCACCAGGCCTGGGTTTGTCCCCATTACTGAGGAAGAAAATCATATTTGCTATTAAGAGCATAGCCATTCTTTTAATTTTATAGATGTGGGGACCAGAGGCTTCCAGTAAGCTGCAGCACTAGGAATGGGACAAGGTCTGAGCACAGTCATTCCAGAATGCTCCCACAGTCCCAGAACAAATATATTTGTGTGAGGCAGAATAATAGAGCTAACAGGAAAAGAAGGCAAGTGTCTTTTAATCTGTTCTTGTAGCCAGACTGAGTTTAAATATGAATGTTTTTTTAAAAAAAAAAAAGAAGAAAATACATAATTTCTTTGCTTCAAATTATTTCTCATGCAAGTCCACAGTGCCACTGAGCCTTGCCTCCCGTATTGAGCCCTATCCTCTTTCTTCCCTCAACATTTCCTTCATCCTCCTATGCATACAGACGGCCTACATATAACCGAGGATTATAAAGGGAACTAAAGGGAACACGAGGCTTGCCCTTTTGAGAGTGGCTTAGGTCACTTGTTAGGGTTATTAGTGGTATTTGTAAGAACAATACTTTTAACTGATTAAAAAAACCAGTTCCCATCAGTAAAGCTACCTAAAGGGGATACAGTGACTTTCTTCTGCCATTTTCTGACTTTTGCTTACCCAGATTTACACAGGACATGGATATATATTTCAGAATCATTATAAGCTTCCAATGTGTGAGAACTTCATTTTCTCTCAGTTCTTGACACAGTAGTTACTTTAGCATATACAGCCTGTCAGTATAAACTGAATACACTGAAAAACAAGATCCTCTGGGGAGAGAGAAAAAAAAAAGACAGCAGATTACATTCTAGAAAAGTGTGTGATAAAGGAAACTCAGAAACAAGTACATAGAAAAGAATGGATGTTAAAGTTAAGCCTAGGGCAGCACATTTCAACATCGCTAAAGGTGAGAATTTAGTGAGCTACACAAGGTATTTCAGGTGAGATGAAATTTTAAACCTCAAATAATCCCTAATTCCTTGACTAGATTCAGGCAACAATATGCTTTTTTTTTTACTCAGATCAATCCATCTCTTAGCTACTCTCTTCATTACCCAAAATGACTGGCCAATGAGGAAAATAAAAATCTATGAGGTAAGAATCTCATATTGTGTGATGGTATCTGCTAGCTGCTTTTTACACGCAGCACCTCAGTGTGCACACAGAACTCATAGCATATATTCTTCTACTATCTTCACTTTATAAGTACTAAGTAAACTAGGTGATTCCTTCGTGCTGTTTCTTGTAATTGTATTCTTGCCTCTTCTGTGACATCCACATAGTCCCCAAACCACTGACTTGATATTTGTCAGTGTAGTTCTTTTTTTAAAAAAAAATGACATAGACATTATGACACCATTGGATACATTTTTAAATTGGCTTATTTCATTTATCAAAATGCATTGGAATTTCTTCCATGTTTTTTCATATATCAAGATTCTATTCCTATTTACTACTGAGTAATATTCCATCATTTGAATTTATGATAGTTTGTTTAACCATTCACCTGCTGAAGAAAATTTGAGCTGTCTTCAGTTTAAGGCAATTATTAATATGCTGCTTGAGTATTTTGTACAGTTCTTAAATGTAAATACATTTTGTATCTAAGGAAAAATACTTGGGAGTGTTGTTGGATTGTGTTGTAGGTATAGATATGCCTTCCTAAGAAACCCTTTCTTGCCTGGAGACATTAAGCATCTCAAAAAGTAATTTGTGAAAGCCCCAGAGCTTCCACACTGTTATAACTTGGTGTTACTCCTATTTTGGGTGAAGTGCTACTTTTTAAAAATTACTCATTCTGTGATTGGTGTAGAGTATAATGAACATCACATAAACATGCAAAAAGATGCTGAACATCATTAATCATTTGGAAAACAGAAGCCTCTCTTTGAAACCTAGGAAAATAGTGGTTTTTTTTTTCTTTTAATTAAAATGTAATTACATTATTTCCCCCTTCACTTTCCTCCTCCAACCCTTCCAGCGTAGTTCTCACTCCTTTTATTCCCTCTCAGATTCATGGCCTCTTTTCTTTATTATTGTTTTACACACACACACCTCATAAATATATAAATACAACCTTCTGGTTCCATTTAGTGTTGCTTATATTTATATAATATCCGTGCTGACCACTTGATATTGGATAGCCAGGGAGCAATATTTTATGCTAAAGAGATAAAAACATTTTTTTTTTTCTGGGAAGAGAAGAATGCAGTGATATAGGAAGAGTGAGTCTAAGTGAGATGTGGCAAATGTATGGGGAAGACAGGAGGAGGTACAATAAAGACCCCAGAAAAAGGCCCAGTCTGAAAACAGGAAAACACCTCATACTTACCCACTCCCTGAAAGCCATTTTTCTAAGTCTCTCTAATCTATTGTAAGAAATCAGGTGTAGAATTGATTTCTCAATAATGGATTTTTGACAGTTGGTTAAAAAAAATGTGTTTTCAGTTGAAAAGTGTAATTTTTCTGTGCTATTTGAAAATTCAATGGTCCTTCTCTACAGGAAACAATGTGTTAGAAGCAGATAAGTGGAGGAAAAGTGAATTATGGGGCATAATTCTCACAATAGGTTTCCATAAAATTGAGAGAGACACTTCCATGGTTTGTGTAAGTGCCTGAAATGTGAGGTGTAATTGTGGCCACAGAATAATCATCCTGACAAAAAATCAAGAAACCCCAACAAGTTGTTCTTCCAGAGTTCATGAAGTCTCTGTCCCCTTCTCTAGTCCCTTCAGCTGACTGGAACTGTGGGCTTCTCCCTCCCTCCCCTTTATTTCTGAAGAACATACAAGTTCCAGACTCTGTTTCTGGTGTTCTTGTCTCATTGCACCTCCAACTTTGCCCAAACCTTTTCCTTCATACATCAGCTTGAGAATACGTTTCTCTGCTTTGAGGCAGGGAGCACTGTTGTCTGAACTCTGTAGCACACATCTGAATTTTGTCTGAGCTGCTTTTCGTGCTTGACTGTAGTAAGTTCCCACTGTGTTTCTTCCTGTTACTCCATCACTTCTCAGCTTACTACAACCACCTCTGCACTGACACTCGGGGTGGATTATTTCTTTCAAGCCATTTAAACACAGTACTAAATTGAGGGTCCCACTGTTCAGTGAATGATTAGCACCTAAAAATGTTGTTTTCCATTGCTTCATTACAGGGTTGTTTCTATGGCACATATTGCTTCAGGGAAGTACTCTGGAGTCAATTATTTTAATCTATTCATTCTGGAAATAGGAGATAATACTCTCTGGAAGGAAGCATGGCCTGAGAGAAGGTACGATAAAAGCTTGGTGCACAGGCATGTGGTGATTTGTGTTCCTATTCTGTTTGTTGGCTGATGGCAGGACCTCAGAGAAGCCATGCCCAAGAGTGCTTCACTGTTAAGTGAAAAAGAACTGCCTCTAGTGCTTCAGAAGAGGGAGAAATTGTGGGATCTGTTTCCTAACACACTGAGCTCTGTAGCTCATCCACTGTGCAAAACCTGTGCAGGGGAGTAGGGAAATGGCTAAGTGGGTATCATCACATAGCCTTCATACTTAATTTCCGCAAGCAATAAAACTGGTGGAAATTGAGAAAAATAAAGTAATATACTGTATGTGAAAATTTGCACAGAATGACAAAAATCTTTAACCTTGGTTTAACAATTCCATGACATTGCAAGCTTAGATTACTCTAGCCTAGAGCCCACAAAGTCACAGGAACTTAAGGATCCTCCTCCTCTAACTACTGTGGCAGTGTAATAAATGAATCACTGATGTTACACTGGCCTCGCTTAGAGCCTAAGTCCCAGCAGAGCAGAGGTGGTATCATGCTGTGCACTGTTAAGGGAATAGGAGAATGACACCCGTCCTAAATAAACATTCAGAATATGATTTTAGCATGAAACCGGTGTCAAAATCCATTTCAACCGGTATTCCAAGTTCCTTGGAAGTCACTGATCAATTCTACTTGCCTTATGTTATCAGCATAGAGAACAATTACTATTTGGTGTATGCAAGTAATTTCAGATCTTTTTTGTGTGTGTTTGTATTCCTGTATATGTGTTGGTAGCTGCATGTCTACTTGTGAGCTTATGGAGGCCACAGGTCAATGTCAGGTATAAATCACTTGTCTTTTCAATCTCTCTCCAGGTTATTTTTGGAGTCAGAGTCTCACATTGAACCTGGAACTCACTGATTCAGCTGGGCTTGCTGGCCAGTGAGCTAGTTCTAGGAATCTGCTAGTCTCTGTCTCCCCAGTGCTTGGACTGAGAGAGCACGCCATTGCACCTGGCCTTTGTGTGGGTGGCAGGGGTTCTCATGTTTGTATGACAACGCTTCACCAACTAAGCCATCTCCTTTACCCCAAATTATAGATCTTTAAAGAAGTTTGTTTTTTTTTCATTTTTAATGATAGTGAAAATTCAGATGGGGGGTGACAGACATTCTTGAAGCATAACAGCATAAAAGACTTTATTTGTACAGGCAAATTTAGCTAGGGGTATAAGTTAGAATAGAGTCACTGAATCACCAATAATTAAGCCAATCCTCATTCACTTGGTCTCTACTAAACATTAAGCCAATCCCCATTTACTTCATCTCTACTAAATATTGGTGCTCTAATCTGTTGATAGAAGGACCAGTTTTTCTTTAAAGTGTTTTTTTAACATTTGATTAATTAATTAATTATTGTGTACTAAAAAGGGTTTTCAGCCTTTTAAATCATGTTATTTCTTGGACCTTAAGAACTAGGTAAAGAGTTGTGAAGACCAGTCTCTATGTGTGTGTGTGCACGCGCCTGCACATTTCTGTGCATGTGTGTAGGGGGCATGAACATATCATGGTGTGCATATGGCCATTAGAAGACAATTTACAGAAATCAGTTCTCTCTGCCTGCCATGCGTTCTCTGGGACTGAACTCAAGTTCTGAGGCTTGGCAACATGAGCTTTCATCTGCTGGGCCATTCGGACAGCTTCCTTTTTAAATTAATTTTTTCTATGTTTATTTAGAATCCAGTTTTTTTTTTCAGTGTGTACTTCAGAGTACACCACAGCAATAGTCAGCATACCTCCAAAACTTTGTTGTTTCCTGTCATTGAACCACACAGCTATTTTGAGGTTGAACATGAGCCCCATGGATCAGCGCCAAACTTGACTAATGCTCTTGTTTAAGAAGTCACTGACTTAGAAGCTCAGGGAATGACTTCTTCAACGAAAATATGTAATGTAAATCCCAACTGGAGTAAACCCTCACTTCCTCACCTTGTCAAACACTTTTAGCAGGTAGCTGTTTCCCCTCTACAGTGGTCATCACCTTCCTCCTCTGTAGTCTAGCAACTCTTACAGATCTCCAGTCTGAGTCTTTTCAAATATAACACTACAATTTAGAAATCAATAGTACTTAAAATGGCTTCAGACCCTGGAGCCCAAACTCTTGTGCATGAAGTGAATAACTGTTAAGATGGAGAGAATAAATAATATTAAAAAAAGTAAAAAAAAAAAAAAAAACACACAGAAGAAGACAATGCAGCCACTCCTCATGAGACCTGATAGACTAGGATCAGAGGGAAGGGAAGGAAGATATACGTCCCTTATCAGTGGACTGGGAGAGGGACATGAGTGAGAAGGAAGGGAGGGTGGGATTGGGAGGGGAGGAGGAAGGGAGGTATGGGGGGATGCGAAGTGAATAAACTGTAATTAATAAAAATTAAAATAATTAAATAAAAGCAAACAAAACAAAAAGTCAAAATGGAAACAACCCCCACAAAAATAGCCTCTAGCATTTGATTAATGAGAAGAATTAATATATCTAAGGTCCAACAGTGTTGAGATGACTGGAAGATACTCAACATGGCAGAGTGAAAGGTAGATGGGAGAATTATGGTTCAAGAGGGTAGAAGTGTAGGTCTGGGGAGGAACACTAAGGAACTCAAACTTTTCCTTACAATTATTGAAGAACTTTCAGCAGAGTTCTAGCATGATAAAATTGTCCCACACTATGATAACCTGCATGGGAACATATTGCTTGAAGAGGAATGTGTAAGAAATACTTTTCTTTCATATCTGCTTAACCTTCTCCTTTCAGTGACTCTGTAAAGTTTGCCCTCACAAATGAAAGGCAGAGTGTTTTCTTTATATTCCAATTAAGTTCCATGCTATCAATCACTAACTCCATCCAGGGACACAGAGTGCTTTCTGTTAAGAGGGGCTGCAAAAGGATCAGGCTAAAGTGTTTTCCATACTCATGGTTTTGGTATGCAGGTGGCATTGGTGGTCCCTATGGTTACACACTCTGTTAGCCAGAGAACTTCCTTAAAGTAAGCAGAGGTGCTGAAAACAGAATGATTGGGGCAGCAGGAAAATGCCTACCAAGCAGTTCATGGGGAAAAGTCATGGGGTTCAGAACAACAGGTGAAAGAATGACTTGGAAAGCTGAGGCAAAGGCAGGAGAAGAATGCTGAAAAGGATGCTGGGAGTAAATGGAGGAAAACAAAGTTTCATCCAAAAAGAAACAGAGAGGTAGAAGCAAAACAAAACAAACAAACAAAAAACAAACAAACAAACAAAAAACTCATACAAAACTAGATCACAATGAGCCTTGAGTTTTTAAACTATTATGTAGACTTTTTGAATATAAGGCATTTGAGGCTTATTTTAATGCTCTAAATATTTTCCAATAAAACCTGGATGTTAAATCTATTAAATGGTATAAACTCACTTACATATAGTCCTATGGATATGGCTTTTCAGCTTCTTAAATCATGTTATTTCTTAGACCTTAAAGAACTAGGTAAAGACTTGTGAAGATCAATCTCTATGAAATATTCCATGAATTTTACCCCTTACTTGTAGACTCCAATATTCTCTGATAAGAAGACTGAAAACACTTTAACTAATAAATCAACCCAAACCGTCATTTTTCAGAACGATCCTTTTGGTCAGTAGATTGTAATGACCTCAGGAGATAAGCACTGGAAGAAACAGGAATTTTCTTCTTCTTCCCAAACTGAGAAATTATTAACATTTCCACTCTGTTTATGCTCCAATACAAATTAAACACAACATTAACAGGGCTGTCAGACTGACTTGACAACCGCCACTTATGTGTTTTCTCTAAGGGTCTGAATTATGTGAGGGAAAGTAAAAACTGAACACTTCAGTTGATCTTATTTATGTAAGTTGCTCTTCTGGTCAGAGGGAAGGTGTCTTCAGAGAACATGGCACAGAGGACAGAACCAGGAAGAAATAGAACCCAGAGGAGATTGAAGCCTTGAAAATTTAAACTGGTTGCATGCACAAAGATAATGATGAACACCTGGAGCACATACAGGTCAAATCAGGAAACAACAGAACACACTCTGATTTGATGCACAGCGCTGTACGTAAGTCTAGACCGAAGGCGAAATATAAAGACCCACAAATTGTAAGACTAGATTTCAGAATAGAAACCATTTTAGTAGGAAAAACACTGGAGAAGTTTGAAACACTTCTATGGCTCAGTGAATAATAAGGCATCAGCACGAATTTCTATTTTCACACATGTACCATAGCTGCCTAAGATGTTGTTGGGGAATGTTTGGGCAAGGAAGTACAAGAGATTTTGTATTAGATTAATATCACTTCTGTAAATCTAAAATTATTTTAAAATAGAAGAGTATTTTTTAAAAATTATGGACAGAGATAATAAAATGGATCTTGAAAAAACAATCAAGTAATCAACTATGATTCCAGAAAGCTAAGTGCCCACCCATCCTACTTGGGAAGAGTCCCCTGGGCTCCTGCTACCTGGCTTTCATCCATGGTAACAAGTGGTCTTGCATCTATCCCAGTCCCTTTTACCAAGCCTTGAAAGGTAAATACTTGCCAAGGTAAATTCACTTGCCAAGAAAGGTAAATGCTTCTTGCACATGTGTTAACCTTTTATATTTTTGACTTATTATTTCTGTCTCCTAAGTGAAAAGATCTTTTCATCAATAAAATCAATTTAGAAACTAGCCATTTTTGTTCTTAGCAACCTTGTTTCAAATATCTGTTTCTCCAAGCATCCTTCCCATGCACACCCAGGTTAACTGGGAGAAGCATAATTACTCAGTATTATTAAGTGAAACATCTTGGTCTGTAAGCAGTGGGGAAGGGGAATAACTATACAGTTTTCCAACGTTGAAGGAAATATGTTGACTAATTAGACTTTGACAGGAGCCTACCACAGAGCGCTTTTGAAAGACTCTACTGATCAAGGTATCAAAGCAGAGACTGGGACACATAGCTAAACTTTGGGCAGAGAGCATGAAATTTTATGAAAGAAGGAGGAGATTGAAAGACCTGGAAGGGAGAGGAGCTCCAAAAGGAGACCAACAGAGCCAAAAAATAAACTGAGCCCTGGGAGCCCTGCAGAGACTGATACCCCGACCAAGAACAATCCATGGAGAGAATCTAAAACTCCAGATCAGATGTAGCTCATAGACTCAGTATACAAGTAGGGGTTTCTAGTAAGGGGAGCAGGGGTTTTCTCTGGCATGAACTCAGTGACAGGCTCCCTCATCACCTCCCCCTGGGAGGTGCAGCCTTGCCAGGCCACAGAAGAAAACGCAACCAGTCCTGATGAGACCTGATAGGCTAAGGTCAAATAGAAGGGGGGTAGGACCTCCCCTGTCAGTGGACTAGGGGAGGGGCTTAAGGGGAGAAGAGGGAGGGAGGATTGGGAGGAGATAAAGGAGAGGGTCACAACAGGGATACAAACTGAATAAATTGTAATAAATGATAATAAAAATTTTTTTGAAAAGTTTGAATTCTAAAAAAGAAAGGAAAAGAAAGAAAAAAAAAAGATCTGTTGAACATCTTTTATGTAAGTCAGTACAGCAAATATGCACTGAAAGTTATAAACCATGATGAACAAACAAAGCTAAAAGAAGTCCCTTACTTCAAAGAGGATGCCCCAGGACAATTTCAGTATACCCAGTGCCACTCTGAGAATTACATATGGGGCACTGCAGGATTGTGTAAGAACACTACAGGATGCTGGCAGAGTATACATTGAATCATTTTTTTTTCCCTACTCACTGTTAACAGCTGTAAATCAGGCAGAAATGGTGCTTTCCCATGGCTCTCCCCTGAACAGATGCTTTTTTTCCATAGCACAAAAGATCCTTGAATTGTTCTCCTCTAAACACAATGGCTCCATGACATCCATTTCTGTGAACACACTGTTACACTTTTTCTAACATGTTATTTTCCCAGTGGCTGTTTATCATCTGCTCTGTGTTTGCCTAATGAACTAAAAGTCCAAGCTGAGGAAATAAACCTGAGAAAAACAACAGAAAGGAAACCATGAACCATCAATTTAGTAGAAGAGAAGATGGAGAAAGACCACAGAGACGCAGTTACTCCTGAAAGTCAGGAAATAGCATCTGTGTTTCTTAGTAAGTTAATAGCATCAACTGTGCCAAGTAGAGGGCTAAAAGGGGCAGAGACAGACACATTTTAATAGAAAGAAAAGAAAGAGCCAAAGAAAGGCCATTTCATGTGACCACACATTGCAGCTTCTCTTACTGAGACCATGAAATAATCAGAATACCTCAATGCCTGGAACTATTTGTGTTAATTAGCTCAGACTTCCATAACAAGAGTGGGGCCTTTTACAACAGAAATGCATCTGTCACAGTCTGGTAGGTGATGCAAATCATCAGTAGAAAACAACATGAAGCCTAGGACTAAAAAGTTAATTCCTGGATCCAAATCTAACATCACAGTCAACTGCAGCAGCATTTAGCTGTGCCTTGAGCACACCTCCACGACTGTCAAAATGAATACAGTGTTCTGGGGAAACCATCACATTGCACATGCAAAGGGAAAAATGTAGTGGGTTGACAGGCGAGGCTGTCCAGGAGAGGCATTAGCAGCTGGAGACACAGTAACTTTCTATACTCGTTTCTAAATTATAATACATTGACAACATTCTGAATAATGCTTTAAAAGAATTTAAAAGCAGAAGAAATATGAGAATTGTGTATGTGTGTTTCCTTGTTTCTGTTTGAATGTGTGGAATGACTTAAGGTAAAATATTTTAACATCTCATGCCTCCATGTTCTTTATTGACAAATATTACTTATCAAAGTAAAGTAGGGCATCAAATATAATACTTTAGCATGAATTTTTATTTGGAAAGTCATTGCAGCACAACATATATATTTAGACAGTTCATATATTTAGACAGTTGACTGATTCTCATTGGCCATCAGATTCCTCAGCTGTAAAAGGAGTACACTGATGTGAACTCTGACCCAAGGTGTCTTTGGA
The DNA here is from genome assembly GCF_907164565.1 of Psammomys obesus. Taxonomy (NCBI): domain Eukaryota; kingdom Metazoa; phylum Chordata; class Mammalia; order Rodentia; family Muridae; genus Psammomys; species Psammomys obesus. The sequence continues at coordinate 9,770,380 of NW_026585698.1, read as the reverse complement.
TGCTGAGAGTTCATAACTGTTTGGGGATCAAACTTCTGTATCAAAAATGTAGATATGTTAATCTTAGATAAAACTCTTTATTTTCTTATTATAATTTTAGTTAGAATTTTAATTCTAATTTAAAAATACTATCTTACATTTGTATAGGTTTTATAAAATCGTTTCTCCCATTTTAAAGCATTTTTTTTTCTTATCAGACCTTCCAAAATAATTTCAGTAAAGAAAGGTCAGAGTGACTTACTTTAAGTTATACCACTGGTGAACTGCGGAGACTCAGAGCTCCTTTCCTCACACCATGTCTAGTATTGCATGTTGCTGCCTAGCTGACAGTATGTCCTACTCACACGTGAAGACTATTTTCAATAGAAAATGAGAACCTATTTTTCAATCATTTTCATTCATGGTCACCTATCAAATACTTGCCATATACCCAGGTTGAATTCAGGGTGATGTAAATAAGTCAGGACTCCTTCAGGATCTTGCCTATAAAGGAAATATGAATGTAAGATTTTCTCTTTAGTCATCTTACTCTTCCTAATGTCTACTGTCTACTGTATAGTGTACACTATGAAATAAATGATAATATTTTCTTTGGTATTACTTAGAGTTCACCAAATATATTTTTACTTGAAGACGTAGTAAGAGGTAAATATAGAGGAAGAAGCGAGTATGAAATATTTTATTTCCTCTGTGGGCCATGCTGGTCCTAATACATGGGAAATGGTTACTTTACACAGTCAATTATGGAGTAATATGATTGACTCCAGAATAAATTTTTACTTCATTTAAGTCAAAGGAGCATCAAGCCCTGCTTGCATTAGCAGTTATCCAAAAAAGATCTCTAATGATGGCAGATATAATAAAGGTTCTAATGAAGCAAAGCAATTTCACAAGCCAGAATAATACCCATCACTAAAATAAATATCTGAGCTAGTCAACTTATCCAAAGAAAAGATTAACTCTGGTTCAGGGTTATAGAGGTTTCAGGCCATTATTACCTAAAAA
>NW_026585698.1:9756918-9769365 GCF_907164565.1 Psammomys obesus | reverse complement strand
TCACTATTTCAAGGGTTTAATATAGTGATGGAAAGGAATAAGAGAAAGGGATAGTCACTACTTGAGCTAGGGTTTGCCAATTCTATGAGGCAGTAGAATTGTAAACTCACATACTTTCTCATTAATTGTTTGTTAAATGTATTGAGACTAGCCACATTGTGTTCAGTATCCCTACATGACAAACTTCCTAAGAGCCATTATTTCAAAGCCCTTCAGAGAAGACAACTGTATTCTGCTTATATTAATTTGGCAGCCAAAGTCAGAGAATTTCCTCTTTTAGGGTCTTAGGATCAGAGTATACTGCTAAAAATAGACCTCATATTTTGGCGCAAGGGATCCTGTGCATGAAAATGAATTGCTTGGTTTTGTAGAAAAAAAAAACTATATCTTTTCAATACTGAAACAAAGCTGAGAAATATTTGTGTTAAGTAACTCATAGACATGAGAGAAACGCATAAAAGTGTTTTTATTAAAAGGTAAGGGTTACTTTATTAATATTCACTCTTGTGATCACTAGGTTTTGGAAATGATGAGAACCAAAATGAGTTGAGGAAAAAAGAAAATTCAAGTGACTATTTTGCTTGTTTTGTGTTTTTACAACATTATACACATGCTACACATCCTTAATTGTTCTTACGTAATATCAGGTTACATAAGACAGATCTTACATAATTAGTAACCAGATCATTAGATAGTCTTGTGTTTCTCTTGGACAGAGCTGTGTGCTGCTCCTATGACTATGAAATACTCTACAGTTTGAAAGATAAACTTAATGAGCAGGCTAGAGAGAAAGTTCAATATTTTTGAACTTGATGTGTGTCCACAATTTCTTTGATAACAAAACAATCTGTTCATAAAAGTTATATGTTTAATCCCAATAGCATAAAAATCTAAATTTTAGTCTAATGAATTAAATACAGATATGAATGTATATTACTTTCAGTGAATCTGTTTTAACCTGTTCCTCTGTTTACTGCATAATATTTATTAATGTCTAGAAAGTTCTCCTATTATCTGGCTAGTTCTCCAATAATTAAGAAGAGACCATTGATTTATTTAAACAAGTCTTAAGCATAACTGGGCAGGCATGATTTAAACTTTAATTTTCTAAGCTAGCCTGACTACCTCCCAGCTGCATACCCCAAGTTACTTGCCAATATGACACCTTGTCTTTTCCATCAGGCCATGTTCTTTCTTTCTTTCTTTCTTTCTTTCTTTCTTTCTTTCTTTCTTTCTTTCTTTCTTTCTTTCTTTCTTTCTTTCCTTCCTTTCTTCTTCTTCTTCTTCTTCTTCTTCTTCTTCTTCTTCTTCTTCTTCTTCTTCTTCTTCTTCTTCTTCTCTCTCTCCTAGCCTCATAGTCTCTACCTGAGACCCTCAGCCTGAGAACTTAAGTTCTGCCTACCTCTATTCTGCCCAGTAATTGGCTGTCAGCAACTTTATTAACCAATCACAAATAATTAGGAAACAAAATTAATACAACATCATTTGGTGTACATGAGAATGCACTCATCTGGACTGCAACCAGATCTTAGAGGCAGTATTTAGCATTTGTATACACAACACCAGACCAACCTTCAACACTTTACTGTAACTATCAGAACATTGACTTTTTGTTTTACTGTACCATTTATATTGCACTTGAAAATATTAAATCAATATACATTCTGATTTTTGCCTTTTATTTTGTATACTTTGTTTCATAAGATAATACTGGGCCATATTTGAAAAGCTTTGTGGAGTGATGGCGGTGTTTAACTAAACTATTCACTGAATTCTGGACTAGCATCCTCTGGAGATAATCAACTAGTTCATTAATGTCATGGCCTAAAGAGTCTAGCCATACCTAATAATCCAAAATGCTGCTGATGAAATGTGACTACAGTTTGGTCAGACTCAAGCTCTGCAGAAAGATGAATAGGTTGATTTTAACTTTTGGAATACTATAGATTATTTCTCAGACATGAACAAGCCAAAGGTTGAAAACCCTGCCCACCTCCTCCATTTTGTTTTCTTAAGCTAGTGTAATTTAGGACTCCCAGGTTAAAAATGAGCAACTCTCAGGCAAATTAGAATGCTTTATTCATTTTCCAAGTTGCCTTTGTCCCTTCTGCCCACCAGGAGAATAAAGGAAATGCACCAAGATGTGGGAACCATCCAGAGACATAAGGACAAAAGCTTTATGGAATGACTAAAACTTCAAGAGAAGATTCATGCTTTTTCACATGAAAAAACTGGTAGTCAAATTGCAGGAAAAACACAACAACTGTAAATACATGTGTGTGGGAGGGTTGAACATTATTTCAGAAAGGAATCCAGAAAATATTGGTAATAGCCAGAGAAAAGGACCTATAAACATAGGAAACCAAAGTTCAAATTACTGTTTCTTTAGAAACAGCAAGAAATACCAGAGGGATGCTGAGGACTTGAGGAAGATGAAGAGAACCTAGGCAAAATCAACAAATATGTAGTGAGTAAACTAAATCCCTAACTACAAAATATACACTATTTTCAAGTGTACATGCTTTAGTCACTAAAGTCATACAAAGTGCATTTTCTAGCCACAATGGAATTAAATAAGAAATCAGTAACAGTAACACATCTCACAGTAGGTCAGAATATATAGACAAACTTATTGGGCAGATAAAAACATTGTGCTACAATTTATGTATAAATACTATTATAGATAAAATATTCATAGAAATAATATAACAAAATAATTATTATGAAATATTCAAATGTCAAGTTCTGGGCAACAATAAAAACTTACAAAGGAAAACTCAAGTGTGAGGATTTTCAAATAAAAAAGGGAAGGTGAAAAAACAAATTATTAAATAAGTTAATTAACACATAAGGTGAAAATGGTCCACACTTCCAGGAAAGGTAAACAATTCCCCTTTCATTCACAAGCCCTTGTAGTGTCTATACTGAAGAAAGGATCTTCACAGCTCTTTTTCCTGTTCAACTCAGCAAACCCAAAATACATCAATTCAGTTCATTGCATCTTAACTTTCTGTTTATTCATTTCAGCCTTGGCTGTGGGTTCTTGGAATTGTTAATGAATTAACAATCTGAAGCTGTTTGTAACTTGAGAAGATGATTAGTTAGTCTTTATGTCCTTAGGGCAGCAACACTACTGGATGGTCAGTGTGCTTTTTCAAGAGTAGAAAGAAGCATGTATGTGTAGATCTTAAATGATCAGGGTCTCTTCTATCTGGTAATGTATAAAGCTACTATTTACTCTGAGAAGTCTCAGGGAAGGTTTGGGGACTAGAGGCCAGACTTTAATTATCTCTGGCTGACAGGCTTTCCAAGATGGTGGAAACTCTTGTAGAGCTCAGTAAGCTTGTGCAGAACATTCCTCTCTGCTACCACCCCAAGTGACCTTGTTAGCCATTTCTTGACTAAAAGTTACAGAATATAGAAGTCTGATGTAATAATAGGGGTACTTAAGAGAAGGGAACTTATGCTCCCAAATGGAAGAAAGACTGTGATTTTTATTTTTATTTTTTTTACCTTGGAAAACTTAGTCAATGTATTAAAATTGCAAAACTTGCAAAAACTGGTGGGGCCAGCTCTCCAGAGCACTGCAGCCAGCGAGGGGCAAGGCCAGTTCTGTACAGCTGCTGGACATGGTACCTAGAGGCGGCATCCTCAGTTCTCTGGTGGTAATATGAGCCATGGATATCGACTGGGACCCTGGCAGCTACATAGCCACAGACCCAGACAAAGCTCGCAGCAGCAGCTCAGGATGAGACCACACCACAACCTGAGGTGGCTGGGCTGATCACTCACAACAGGCAGCAACTTTCCACTCTCCAGTTCCATCTCTCTTCATAATGCTCAAGCTGCTCCACTCTCTCGCTCATGTGTCCATGGCACACTTGCACACTGTGGTGGCTCCCACTGCAGGCTGGCCAACCCCTGGGTGACATCACAGCAGCAAGCAGGAGTTTATGGCCTGTCTGTGCTGTAGGCAGGAGGGCAGGTCTGTGCATGGTGGTCCGCAGGTCTCTGTCTGTTTTCCTCCTCCCTCACCGTGCTGTGTGGTGATAGACAGGGAGCTGTGTGTGCATGGTGCCAGTCTGAGAGCATCTTTCTCTGCCTGTATCACCTGGCTTGGCTGAACACAGTCTCTATTTGTCTTTCTCCTCTCACACTGCCCTGCCTGCATTATGTGTCCTAGGTATGAAATAACTTTGTCCACCAAGCCAGGCATCAAGCTAGGATGCACAAAGGACTGCCATCTGTCTTGCCCCTGACTGATATAAGAACACCACCGCCAACAAGGTGTCTATTGCCTATTGCCTGAAAAGGTGGACCTAATATTTTAGTAGCATAAATAATCATGCATTTATAATTGTGGTCTAAGACTTCCTAAAGTTATTGCTATAATTATTTATGGGTAAAGTAAATAAGCAAGTTAATGGCCTCTGTAAGAACATGATACATATCTACATCAATTATAAAATAGTGATAGTTGTGTTACCTTTTCCTAGAGAGGTGTGAATTCATCACCCCAGACAGAGCACCAATGGCAGACAGGATAAGGTAGATACCAAGTCTACATTGCTGAACCAATAAGCTTGATGAGCTGACTTTCAGAAACAAGGGTGAGGGGCTTCTCACAGGAGTATGAATCACCTTATCATAGCTACACCACAGAAAAGTTTTACCCCAGAACAAAGGACAGCTTTCTCTTTGTTAACTTTCCACTTACTCCAGGGCAACTAGACACCACATGCAGCTGTGGCAGAATTATAGAAAGCTGAGAGGGTGGTATAACACAAAAGGTGTGGTGAGAGCCTAAGGCTCCTTCTCTAGCCCTTTATTAAACCTTGTTGAAGGTCTAATGTAGGTGACAGCATGCTGCAACATATACCAACATGATTTTTAAGATCTATCCCAACATCAAGTCAATTTACTGAATATTGAAATTACATGAAAGATTTCTCTATGTAATGAGGTTACCAAATAATGCACAGTTGGTCTCATTTGTTTCAGTTTGCTTTTCTTTTATTAAAAAACTTAAAATTTTTAGTCAGTTTCCTGTGTAGTGGTATTTTTAAAAGATTTGTAAAGGTATAGGTCACAAAGCATACAATTGCTTGTATATAATATACAAATAAAGTGTTATTATATAATAATACAGTTGTCCAACCATTACCCAATCTAAGTTTAGATGATTTTTGTTCCCTTTAAAAAAAATCTTATACTTAGGAGCAGTAATTGATTATTCTCTAATACCTCCATATCTTCAAGCTCTAAAAAATTGTTAATCTACTTTTTATGTATATGGAATGTCCTGTTCTGGCCAATGAACATAAATGGGACTATGCAACACATGGCCTTTTATGACTCGCTTCTTTCACTCAGTATAAGGACTGAGGCTTCACACATGCTGTAGTGTGTATCATTACTTCACTGTTTTATACTGATGTGTAATATCCTAACATATTTATATAACATATATTACGTCTTATTTTTCCATTCATAAATTGATGAATATGTCAGTTATTTCCATTCTTAGTATGTATGTCTGTAGTGGTGGTGAGTTTTGATTGTCAGCTTGAGTGCAGAATTTCCTAGGGTATTAATGAGGTAGTTCTTTGGGTACATCTATGATACATTTCCAGATGGGATTGAATAATGGGACTCAAATTATACAGAATGTGAGTGCCACTATCCCATAACCTAGTGACTAGGTCCTGACTAAATAAAAAGAGGAAAACTGAAAAGACACCTGTCAGTGTTTTTTTTTCTTTCTCCTTCCAGACTTAAGATGTGAAGTGCCCAAGCCATGTTTCCACCATTATGAACTACATTGCACCTTTGCTGCTATGACAAATGCACCCTTTCCAACTGCAAGCCAGAATAAATCTTTTTCCCTAAAGTTGCTTTTATCTGGTATTTATTTTCATTTTCTTCTGATATGGACTCAGTAAAATAAGCTGTTTACTAAGGTTCAGTTCCTCATTAATAAATAATAGCCATGCTACATTTTGCCATGTGATGTCAGATATAGTGCTGAGAATTTTATAAGCATAAACTCATATAATAATTCTAAAGAATACTTAGAGAGGCTGGAGAGGTGATTCAGTGTGAAGAGCACTTGTTGCTCTTACAGAGGACCTGTGTTTAGTTCCTAGCACCCATGTGGCAGCTTACAGCCATCTGTAAACTCCAGTTCCAGGAGATATAATGCCCTTGTCTGGCTTCTGGGGGACAATGCATACACACAGTGTATATACAAATGTGCAGACAAACACTCAGTACACACATAAAATAAAATAACTAAAATGTAAAAAGCAAACCTTAACATATATTTTTATGTCTTTTATTTTCCTTAGTCAACACACCAAGAAAAGGAGTTACCGCAAAAGGTATCAAAGGACAGAGACCCCCAAAGTCAGCCACCTCACAACCATGCTTCCTGCAGTTTTCCCTTAGCACCTCATAACTGCTTCAACTAAGATTGTGAATATGATTCTTACTTTCTGTCCACAGATCAAAAATATATTTGATGGATTTTTTTTCATTTTGTCCATTTCTTCTTCATCAAACCAAACTATCAGAGAATACCAACTACAATGAAGAAAATGGAGAATCATGTAAAAAAAAAAAAAAGGATGTAGCTGAATGTCAAAGTGTAGTTAGATTTAGATTCATGGCTGTGTTGTTCAGAAGCTATGAGTTCCAAAGCAAATAGCTTATTGTCTCTGCCCAAGCACTGCTCTCTCAAGTGAAGAAAAATGGGTCATTCATACTTTGTCAATCTCATGAGGATTAAATCTAAAGATGTGAAATACATATTAGGGTGCCTGTCATGTTTTATGTACATGACAAATAATGGGAATACTTATTTTCAATTTCAACTTAAAATAAATAATTTAAAAATTCAGTAGAGTTTAGTAACTTAACTGGGCTATCTCTAGGCTATATTTCTATATATCTCTAGGCTATATATTATGACTACTGCTGACTCAACAGACCTTGGAAATGGCCTGTTACCAGGTTGACAAAGTTGCTTTGACAAATCACTGTGGAAAATTTCTAAGTATGCATTTAGCAATTAGTTTTTCTTCCTTTCTTTCATATATTATATTGTAAAACTTCCAATTCTCAACAGGACTGAGGAGTTTCAGAAGGAATCCTTAAGATTGACTACAGGTAAGCCTCAGGCAGCTTGGCTTCTGCCCAGTTTTTTTTCTTGTTAGTTAGATGTAAATACTCATTTAGCTTTCTCCAATGGGACTTAAAACTCTTATAATAAAGTAAAATTAATTTCTCTAGATTGAGTTCCTAATAATAGCAATAGGTCTCTGTGCTCAATTATTGAATTAAAGTTAGCTGATTGCAACACACAGCCATTTGTCTCAAATTGTTTGCCAGGTTAAGTTTATTCAGTAGTCCAAAGACTGCATGATACTTGTAAAATTTTCAAACACTGATATGTAAATTTAAGGCTAGCATTTTAAAATACTATTTTCTCATTTAATACTGTACTGTTAAAATGACAATAACTCCATAATTCTGAAATCATTTTGTTTTACCAGCTACTCTGTACCCACATTTCTTTTCGGTAACAAAAATAACCAACTTTTATGAAATAAGACATTATTCTACAGTAATAGACTTTTCAGAGTCCTTATTTATCACTATTTTTTTTTCAGAATTATATATGTAACAAATCAAAGATGCTCTATAACTGGCTCTTTTTCTATAACATGTTTTTAAAATTTATTAATGTTTGTCTGACACAAGCCAAAGCACACATGTGGAAGTCAGGGGACAATTTGTGGAATTGGTTCTCTCTGCCCACCTTTATCTAGGCTCTGGGGCTCAAAATCAGGTTCCAGGCTTGTTCAGCAAGTGCCTTCACCGACTGAACCTTTGCTTGCTGGCCTCCACCATGGGTTTTCAACTGAGTTTACAATAACAAGAATGGGTTCTTTCTGTAGAGTAGGCCCAATTAGGGAGTGGTTTGCTACACAGAACTGTCATGCCATATGGTACACATGGGCACATGATGCCTATCAGGTTAGTATCATAGTTCTTAGGGCTCACAGCTGGGTAAGACCATTGATTTCTTTCTCCCTCTGCATCCTGCAGAGCACCTTCTGCCACTATGAAAGCAAGCCAGCAAAGAAGCTTCCAGCTCAGTTCCTCTTGGTTTCTCTATGTCATGCAACCAAGGTTTGTGGTGTCCTCAGCTATATGGTCTTGTCAACCAGTTCTGGTGGGTAAACAAGAGAAATGTGAAGAGTCTGTGTTATTTGGAGGCCTTTGTGGCCTCTCTGATAAAAAACTCATAAGAAGGTACCTGACACACAACACTGGGGTTTTTGTTTTCTGAATTCAGCAGTTTTTTACATATACTTTAAATTTTATTTATATATTTATTTATTAAAATTTATTCACATTGTATCACCACTGCATCCTCCTCCCTTGTCTCCTCCCAGTTCCACCCACCCTCTCTCTTTTCCTCCTATGCCCTTTCCCTAGTCCCCTGATAGGGGAGGACCTCCTCCCCTTCTATCTGTCCCTTGCTTATCAGGTCTAATCAGCACTGGCTGCATCATCTTCCTATGTGGCCTGGAAAGGCTGTACCCCTCCCCCCACCAGGGGAAGGTAATCAAAGAGCCAGCCACTGAGTTCATGTCAGAGACAGCCCCTGTACCTCTTACTAGGAGTTTCTAGGAACAGATTTTCTAGCCATCCTGGGTATTTCCCTTTAAACACTTAAAAACTGTATTTTGAAAATTTGGTTATAGGATAGAAGGTTTTATACCTCCTTATTTTTGGTTGAACCTCTCTACTTCCCCCTAGTCTCCCTTAATTCCCAGTTTCTATCTTCTGGATCTTAGCTACTCCTCTCTAATTTTATATTACCTGAATTCTACTTTCATCCCTCTCTTAAGGCACCCTACTCCACAAATGGCCTCCTCCCACTTTCTTGGCTTTTAGAGAAACTTCAAATTGAACATACATTAGAGATTAAAAAGCTAGGTTCAATATATGAGGGAAAACATGTGATATTTGTTTTTCTGTATCTGGTTTATCTCGACCAGTATAATTTTTCCAGTAACATATATTTACCTGCAAATTTAATGATTAAATTTTTCTGTACAGCTGAAAAAAATTCCATGTGCCTATGTATCATGTTATAACCATCCAGCCATCATTCCTAACTATTGTGAATAGAGTAGTGTAGAATGAACATGGATGAGCAAATATCTGTAGTAGGATATGAGTCTTTAAAAAATATGCTCTATTTGATAGTTCTAGTTCTACCTTTTTAAAAAACTTTCACACTGATTTCCATAATAGCTGCATCAGTCTACACTACCATCAATAGTGAATGATGATGTAATAATTTTCCCCATTCTTGACAGCATTTGTTATTTGATTATTCCTGAAAGCCATTTCTGATAGACTCCAAAGTACTTTTAATTTTCATCTCCTTGGTAACTAAGGATGTTGAAGACTTCTAAGTGGTTATTAGCCATTTGTATCCTATTTTGAGAATTCTCTGTTCAGCCCACTTTTTAAATTGGGTTATTTGTTTTGTTTCTTAGTTCTTAGTGTATTCTAGCCATTAATTCTCTGACATATGTACAGATATTAAGGTTTTCTCACATTTTGTAGGCTGTCTCTTCACTGGATTATTTCCTTTGCTTTCTGAAAACTTTTCAGTTTATTGGTGTCTTGTTTGTTAACTGTTAATCTTCTTCTCTGAGTGACCAAAATCCTTTTAGGAAGTTTTTGCCTATACCTGAATGTTGTGACAGCTTCCTACCTTCTCTTCTAGAATTTTCTTCTAGAGTTTCATATTCTTGTTGAGGTGTTTTACCCCTTTGTAGATGATTTTTGTGCAGAGTGATCTTAAATGCTTAAAATAGCATCACAAGTTGTATCAGTCTACTGGCTATCTCTGGCTGTCCTGGCTGCTTTTGATTATCAATTCTAGGCAAGCATAAGCTTTTTGGGGAACAAAGACTCTCAATTTTGAAAATGAGAAAATGCCTCTGTAAGATTGATCTTATAGTGAAATCTACAGAGAATTCTCTTGATTAATGATTGATGTGGGAAGGCACAGCTCACTGGGGATAGTACCAACCTTGCGCAGGTGGCCCTTAGTTATATAAGAAGGCAGGAAGAGCAAACCATGAGGAGCAAACCAGTAAGCAGCATTCCCCCAGGCTTCATTCCTGTCTCCAAGTTCCTGCCTTGAGTTCCTGCCCTGAGTTTCCTCAGTGATGGAATACGACCTGAGAGTAAGGGATAAACTCTTCAGATTTGCTGTCGATTGTGGTGTTAATACCTCAGCAAAAGACTATGACATTGATACTGTGTCGAAGTTAATCAACCCTTTTATAAGGCAATGAAAAGACCCTGAGGTGAAACACCTAGCACATAACCCCAGAATGCAAACACAAATATACACCCAAAGGACTGAATTTTAGGAAACAACATTTAGTTTTTGCTTTCAGGAAATCTACTTGATTGCTTAAGAAAAATGCATTCTAACAACACTTAATTGACAGACAACTGGCTTTTTTTCTCTCTCTGCCATTCCTATAACTTGTTCATTTATAAAAGATGTTTTCCTCCTTTCACTCAAATGAGTACTTGATGGGGGATGAGGGAAAAAATAGACTTCAGTAGGTGAAACAAATTAAGTAATTTAAATTTCTGTCCATTAAATGTATGGCACAAGAAAAGAAATTCACTATCAATAATGCATCTGACTCCTCTCCACATTACCCACACATGTCATTTTTGGCTGTATTTAGAGCCAGGTCCAAGCTTGCTAAATGTGTTTTTTCTTACCTATGGTTTTCATTATCTAAGACAATTTTGCATTTTAGCGCAAAAGTTGAGTTTGTGCCACAAGAAAAAATTCTAACATTGGGCTGTATAAATAGTGCAGCAGATAAATTTTCTGTTGTGTTAAGCATCATGACCTGGGTCTGGATTCCCAGTATCCATGTAAAAAGCCAGGCATGGTGTTACATATCTGTAACCCCAGGACTAGACATTGAGGACAAACCAATGTCAGGGACTAGCTAGCCAGCCAGTCTAGACAAAATAGCAAACTCCAGGTTGAGCAAGAGAGCTTGTCTCAAAAATGAGGTGGAGAAGCAACTGAGGAAGACATCCTGGCATCAATATCCACCCTATACACACACACACACACACACACACACACACACACACACACACACGTCTATTTATGCAGACAACACATACACATACATACAGAGAGAAAGCGAGAGAATAATGGTCTGTTATTGCCATCATAAACCTGTGATTGGCCTAGTATTTTCATATCTAAATTTTGTTAGGTAGTATTAATGTAATTGGAGTAACAACATGTAAGATTCACAAGTAACAAAATTCAATGAGCAAAGCGACAGTTTTGTCTGTAGGGGAACACATCACCTAGAAAACTATTTACATCCAGTGCATACTAATTATAATCTCTAGAAAGAAAGGGACTATAAGCAGATTAGAGTGGTAGCCACTGAGTTTTTTAACAGTCTAGAGCAAAAGTGAATAGTACACTGATATTTTGCTTAGTGTTTTGTAAAATGCCACAAAATTTTTCTTTGCTTTACATGGATTTTCTTTTTTTTTTTTTTTTGCCTCAAAGCTCACATCAAAGCAATCTCACCCATAATTACTTCTGAGTCGTTAAATAATTGGGAAATGTTTGAAAATTAGGGCCATCTCCACTGGGATCCTAACTATTAAGGAAGTATTCACAATTCTTTATTCACATTTGAAGGTATTATTACTACACAGTTTAATAAGACAAGTATGCCCCAATGGCTTTTTATCCTAAGAAGGATATCCTAAAGACTGTCTACACATGGCCAGTAGGCACCTGTTCTCATAGGACATCATTAGCTATCTTTCCTACTGATCCAAGTAGGTCACTGAACAATTCATTTGTATGTAGCACAGTTAGATGAATTTTTCTGTAATATCATGTTGGTTTAGTTTTCAACTATAATAAATAGCTCATGCACTATGTACATAGTTAGAATTTTAGGAATAATATTCTGGAGCATTCTTGGCTCAATGTTTGAGATTATTTCTCAATATATTAACCATATGAATTACTTCAGAGTTTTTTCTTTTTATTTGTGTATGCATATGTATGTCACTGCACTTGTATGAAAGCATATAGAGGACAGAGAAGAACAGAACACTGGGTGTCCTGTTATACCATGATCCATGTTGTTCCCTTGATACATGGTCTCTCACTGAACTTATTAGGGTTTTTTTGTAGTTGCTTCTGTTGTTTCGGCTAGGCTTAAGCTCCAACAATCCCTGAGACTCAGCTAGCCCTTCTCCAAAACCACTTATTGGTATACATTTGACTATGCTGAGCCTTTGTGTGTGTGTGTGTGTGTGTGTGTGTGTGTGTGTGTGTGTGTGTGT
>NW_026585698.1:9735971-9756908 GCF_907164565.1 Psammomys obesus | reverse complement strand
GTGTGTGTGTGTGTGTGTGTGTGTGTGTGTGTGTGTGTGTGTGTGTGGGTATTGAGGATACAAACTCAGGTCCTCACATTTTCACAGCAAGCATTTTATTAACCTCAGCCCTAAAAATGACTTTTATGTACAAGTTTACATTCCCACCAGCAGTGGAGGAGGGTTCCCCTTTCTCCACAACCTCTCTGGCATGTGTTGTCACTTGAGTTTTTGATCTTAGCCATTTTTATGGGTGTAAGGTGAAATATCAGGGTCATTTTGATTTGCATTTCCCTGATGACTAAGGACATTGAGCATTTCTTTAAGTGTTTTTCTGCCATTAGATATTCCTCTATTGAAAATTCTCTGTTTAGCTCTGTTCCCCACTTTTTAATTGGATTACTTGATTTGTTGCTGATTAACTTCTTGAGTTCTCTATATATACTGGATATTAGCCCTCTGTCAAATATTGGGTTAGTGAAGATCCTTTCCCAATCTGTAGCTAGTCATTCTGACAACAATGTCCTTTGCTTTACAGAAGATTTTCAGTTTCATGAGGTCCCATTTATTGATTGTTGCTCTTAGAGCCTGTGCTGTTGGTGTTCTGTTCAGGAAGTTGTCTCCTGTGCCAATGAGTTCAAGGCTCTTTCCCACGTTTTCTTCTAACAGGTTTAGTGTGTCTGGTTTTATATTGAGGTTTTTGATCCACTTGGACTTTAGTTTTGTACAGGGTGATAATATGGGTCTATTTGCATTTTTCTACATGTAGATATTCAGTTAGACCAGCACTATTTGTTGAAGATACTATCTTTTTTCCATTGTATGGTTTTGGCATCTTTGTAAAAAATCAGGTGTCCATAAGGTGTGGGTTTATTTCAGGGTCTTCTATTCCACTGATCTACCAGTTGGTTTCTATGCCAATACTATGTAGTTTTTACTATTGTTGCTCTATAATACAGCTTGAGATCAGGGATGGAGGTACCTCCAGAAGATCTTGTACAACCACTTTAGAAATCAATCTGGTGCTTTCTCAATTAGGAATAGTGCTTCCTCAAGATCCAGCTGTACCACTCCTAGGCATATATCCAAAAGACGCTCAAGTATACGACAAGGACATTTGCCCAACCATGTTTGTACAAGCTCTATTTGTAGTAGCCAGAATCTGAAAACAACCCAGATGCCCCTCAGATGAGGAATGGATACAGAAATTGTGGTACATTTACACAATGGAATACTACTCAGCAATTAACAACAAGGAAGTCATGAAATTTGCAGGCAAATGGTGGGAACTGGAAAAGATCATCCTGAGTGAGGTATCCCAGAAGCAGAAAGATACACAGGGTATATACTCACTTATAAGTGGATATTAGACATATAATACAGGATAAACATGCTAAATTTTGAACACCTAAAGAAACTAATCAAGAAGGAGGACTCTGGCTAAGATGTTCAATCCTCATTCAGAAAGGCAAATAGGATGGACATCAGAAGAGGGAGAAAACGGAACAGGACAGGAGCCTACCACAGAGGGCCTCTGAAAGACTCTACCCTGCAGGGTATCGAAGCAGATGCTGAGACTTATAGCCAAACTTTGGGCATAAGTGCAGGGAATCTTATGAAAGAACTGGCAAATAGTAAGACCTGGAGAAGACAAGGGCTCCACAAGGAGAGCAACTGATCCAAAAATTCTGGGCACAGGGTTCTTTTCTAAGACTGATACTCCAACCAAGTACCATTCATGGAGATAATCTAGAACCCCTTCGCAGATGTAGCCCATGGCAGTTAAGTGTCCAAAGAGGTTCCATTGTAATGGGAACAGGGACTGTCTCTGACATGAACTGATTGGTCTGCTCTTTGATGACCTCCCCCTCAGGAGGCCACAGAGGAAGACAATGAAGCTACTCCTGATGAGACCTGATAGACTAGGTTCAGAAGGAAAGGGAGAAAGACCTCCCCTATCAGTGGACTGGGAGAGGGACATGGGTGGAGAAGAAAGAAGAGTGAGTTTGGGAGGGGAGAAGGAAGGGAGCTACAGGTGGGATACAAAGTGAATAAACTATAGTTAATAAAAATAAAAATTAAAAAACAGAAAAAATGACTTTTATGGAGAGCTAGTATAAACTAAAATTTCTAAGAGTAGGAATGGCAAAAGTTTAAGGAAGTCAAAAATAGAAAGTCCAGTGATTAATTTGTCTAAGCTAAGTGAAACAGTATCTCTCTGGATATGACATAAATAAAATGGCCTATTTAATTATCTTTCTGAGACTCTTGAACCACCTTAGAGAGCAATGTAGCTCTCCAATACACCAATTATTGGGAAGTCATGTTTTAAATGCATTTCTGCTGTCCTATAAATAGCATAGTGTTAAAGCTCAGGATTTGCAGTAGAAGAAAGCTATGGTCTGTCAGCTTTTCAGTGATATGCTGGTAAGGGCCTAACAACTAGCCCCAGGACAGGGGATCTCTGATTTATAGCATTAGCCAGCCAATTTCCCACCCTTGCTATTTTAAGCTACCAATTCAACCTCGCTGTACAGAGCTTGGAAGGAATGAATAGCTGATCTCTGTTATACAGTACCTTCTCAGTACAGACAAAGTAGAAGTCAATCACCTCAAGAACATAGAATATAATCAATTAAAAGATGATAAGTATAATCTTAATGTATGTGTCACTTAGTACTATGTGATTTTCTTTTTCAGTAACAGTTGTGTTTAGCAACCAGCTTGCACAATTCCTGAAATTTAGGCATTTGGATTGTCAAGAGTCAAAATGGAGAGCTAGCTTAGAGTACTCTAAGATGACTGATGTTTGGGTGGCTGCAGGCCATAGGGTTAAGCAATAAAAACCATGTGTAAAGTAACCAATCACAGGTACTATGCATCTTCCCTAAGAGTGATAATTTGACGGAAGACCTCTGTGTTTGAGGTGATAAGTTCCTGTACACTCTTCATCTATGAAGAAATGCTGAGTCACATACAGAATACATATGTTCAGAGTTAGCTATATTTAATTTCAACTCTTCTTTGTTCTCTGAAGTGGGTTCTGCTCCATGTCAGCCTTTGCCATTGGTTTTGGTTGCTTTTTTTTTCTTCTTGAATCTATTTCCTGAGTTGCTTTTAGATTTTTTAATTTCTTTTTTTACTTCATTATTATTATTATTAATTTTTATTTTTCACAAATTAATGACTTTATATCCCGATGTAGCCCCCCTCATTTCCTCCCAGCCCCACATCCCTTTCTCCTAGTCAACTGATTGGAGGAGTCCTCCTCCCCTGCCATCTGATCCAAGCTTATCAAGTCTCATCAGGACTGCCTGGATCCACTTCCTCTGTGACCTGACAAGGGTGCATCACCAGAGGGAAGTGATCAAAGAGGAGGCAACCAAGTTCATGTCATAGACAACCCCTGCTCCCCTTACTCTGGGACCCACATGGAGACTGAGTTGCCTGTGGGCTATATCTGAGCAGGGGATCTAGGACTCCCTGCATGCACCAACCTCTCCTTGATTGGTGCATCAGTCTCTGCAGGGCCCCCTGAGTCCAGATTTTTTGCTTTTTTGCTCTCCTTGTCCCCTCTGGGTCCTTCTATAGCCCCTTTCTTCCATAAGATTCTCTGTGCTCTGCTCAAAGTTTGGCTGTGAGTCTTAGCATCTGCTTAGATACACTGTCAGGGGGAACCTTTCAGAGGGCATCTATAGTAGGCTCCTGTCCTATTCCTTCTCTTCCACCACCTCTGGTGTTTATCCTGTTTGCCATTCTGCATGAGATTTAAGCATCCTCCCTATGGTCCTCCTTGTTGTTTAGCTTCTTTAGGTCTGTAGATTTTAGTATGTTTATCCTATATTATATGGCTAATATCCACTTATAAGTGAGTATGTATTATGCGTGTCTTTCTGGTTCTGGGTTACTTCACACAGGATAGTCTTTTCTAGTTCCATTATTTACCTGCAAATTTAATGATTTATTTGTTTTTAATAGCTGATAGATTTATTTTCATTATCACCTAAGCAGCCTTTTATTCTGACATAAGCCAGGGTACTGAAAAGATATTCTCCCAGTTTCTTCCATTTATCCTGCACTGTAGCATCATCTTTCAAGAGAAAGAGTAAAACTACAAATTGTTTCAACCTTCCATTTTTATTACTAACATCTTCTTGGTCAAAGCACATTTCTTGGATAGACCGAGAAAGTCACTGGGAAGACCATTACAAGGCAACATGACACAATGTATACATAAGTCATAAAGAATTGAAACGATTGGTATATCTACTTCATTTATCATCATTAGAAAGAAGTTACTAAGTCACAGAATCATGTATTGAATGTGCTAAAATCTCTGATTACCAATTCTCAAGATGTTTTAGATGAGGTTGTTAAATCAGTTGTTGTCAAATCAGTCTGTAGGAAGTATCAGTCAACACAAAATCTTGCAAATGCTGCAAAGCAGGATGGTGTAGAGCCAGCTTACCAGCAAAACCCATAGCAAAAGTCCTTATCCAATGCTTCTTCTGTGTACAAGTCATTATATGATCAAGTTACCTTCCCATTCCACATCAGAGAAAATAAAACAGGCATAATTATCAGTTTGAAGGTTTTCTTTTTCTTAGTTACCCATTACACATGCAAATAGCCTAAATTAATTGTTCTAAAGATAGATGCCTCATCACTTCTTCAACAGGTACATAAAACTGTAATTAAGTAAATATCATCAAGGAAATTACTTGAGTTTAAAGTTTTCAATTTGCTATTTTAAGAGTATTTTAATTACCATTAATTCTGTACTTTTTCTATAAATTTACTTTAGGTAACTCCAGGGTCAGCTTCAGTTTATAGTAGCTATGAATCTTTGTCCATGGAGAGTTAAAGCTGCTGTCTTAGGTTGACCTTAGGTCGGTCACATGAGGTTTTTTTTTTTTTTTTTCCTACTCAAAGAATTCAAACACAGGTAAACCCTCATATTATAAGTAAAAATGGAAATTCATTCTGTTTCAAATAGAAGTAAACATGTTTCAGATACTTATGCTACTGGGGATGCAGGAAGCATAGGTCTTTAAATCTTGGAGCCTCTCCTCAATTTTGTTTCAAACCACAGTTACCATGGGCAGGAAATGATCAAGTTGTAATTCAAGAGACCACACCCACCCACACATACACACGCACACCCACACACGCCCGCATAAATAAATAAATAAATAAATAAATAAATAGATAGATAAATAAATAAATAAATAAAGCACACAAAATTTGAATTGTTGGTGTTTTTCGTTCCTTGGAAGAAAGGTGATTGATTCTCCTTTGTGAGTTTTTAAGTTTTTAATTCTTTTTTTTTCAGTTTCTTCTTCTTCTTCTTTTATTATTATTATCATTATTATTTACAATATATTCCCTTTGTATCCAAGTTGTAGCCCACTTCCTCACCTCCTCCTGGTCCCACCCTCCTTCCCCTATCCCTCTGCCCCTAGTACACTGACAAGGAAAGTCCTCCTCCCCTACTGTCTGACCCTAGTCTATCAGGTCTCATCAGGACTGCCTGGATCCTCTTCCTCTGTAGGTTGGCTAGGTCACTCCACCAGGGAGAAGTGATCAAGGATCAGACAACCAAGTTCATGTCAGTGACTATATCTTCTCCCCTTACTAATTGTTTCCATATGGAGTTTGCATACACATTCCATTTTGGTTGATTTCTCTCCACCACCTTCATTTTCTTGTCCCCCTTTCTGTACTGCAAAGATGCTTGCACATCCATGTTTATTGGCACTCCTTTGAATATAGAAAGAAATGTAACTAGCCTAGATGTCAATCAACCAGTAAATGAATAATGAAAATGTGATATTAAAAAAAAAAAAACTTGTAATAGTTAGTTCTGAAACTATACGCATATTTCTTTCATTTTGTGCTAGGTATGTGTACGAATACACATATTTTTCCTTCTTTCTCAGATATTTATGAATATCTCTCTCTCTCTGTTTGTGTGTGTGTGTGTAGACTAATGCAGGAAAATCACAAGTTCAAGGACTTCCTGGCTTACAGAGTGAACGTAAGGTCATCATTCTTTTTTTTTAATTTAATTTAATTTTTTTCTTATCAGTTACATTTTATTAACTCTGTATCCCAGCCGTGTCCCGCTCCCTCATTCCCTCCCAATCCCACCCTCCCTCCCTCATCTCCACTGTGCCCCTTGCCAAGTCCACTGATAGGGGGGACCTCATCCCCATTTATCCAATCCTATTTTATCAGGTATCATCAGGACTGGCTGCAATGCCCTCCTCTGTGGCCTAACAGGACTGCTCCTCCCTTGGGGGGTGGAGAGGTCAAAGAGCCAGTCATTGAGTTCCTGTTAGAAATAGTCCTTGTTCCCCTCACTATGGGAAACCAATTGGTCACTGAGCTGCCACAGGCTACATCTGAGCAGAGGTTCTAGTTTATATCCATACATGGTCCTTGGTTGAATGACAGTCTCTGAGAAGACCCTGTGCCCAGATATATTTGGTCCTTGTGGAGCTCCTATCCTTTCCCCATCATACTAACTCCCCTTCTTTCATATGATTTCCTGTACTCTGCCGAAGGTTTGGTCATGAGTCTTTGTATCTGCTTTGAAAACACTGCTAGTTAGAGTCTTTCAGATGCCCTCAGTAGACTCCTGTCATACGTTCAATGCACATCCCATCTGTCTTTCTAAACGAGGATTGATCATCTTACCCCATGTCTGCTCTCTTGATTATCTTTTTAGGTGTATAGATTTTATTATGTTTGTCATATCTTATAGGACTATATAAGTGAGTATATACCGTGTTTGTCTTTCTCCTTCTGGGATATTTCACTCAGAATGATCTTTTCTAGATCCCACCATTAGGTCATCATTCTTAATGAAATCCTGTATCAATAAAGAACAGAGCTAGGGATACAGCTCAGTGATAGAGTACATGCCTAGCACATAAGAATCCCTAGATCCAATCCCTAATCCTGGACAAAATATTCCATGTTCAGGTGTTCCTTAACAATAAAAAAATCACCATCTTACAAATGCTTACATTTTTATCTTTAAAGAAACACATTGCTCTAGAGTAGAGACAAAGTATGAGTGGTGAGTTGGTAGCATATGCCCAATGATGTGACCCATCATGTTGTAGTGACCCCAACCATGAAATTATTTCATTGCTCCTCATAAATGTATTTTTTCTTCTGTTATGAATCCTAATTTAAGTATTTTATATGTGACCCAAGGGGATCATGACTCACAGGTTGAGAAGTGCTGTTTTACAGAGTTCAGTGGCTAACTCGGCAGCAGTCCCCATGCAGTGTGCAGACGGGCTTTCTGTCCTTTCAGTGCTTGTGATGAGTATTTACTCATAGACTTCCCGATCTGAAATTAATCTGTCATTTTTGTCACTGTGCAAAAATGGTTTCTTCCACGACATTTGCTACTTTTTGTCTTATCTATTCTACTGTTTGTGTAAAATTATGAAACATCAATATTTATAAATAGCTTGGGGAATTTTTTGATGTTTTTTCTATTTCTTTCATTCTACTTATTTACAATTCTCTAAATCAATACTTCCAAAGAACACACTTACTACTTAGAGTTCCAGCGTCAACTATCATCATAAAACCAGTACCAGGGCGGAATAAAAAAAAGAGTAAACTAAAGGCATGATGCCATATTTTATACCTTTTTTTTGTTTGGATAATAGTCTCCCAAAAAGCTGCCAATGTCTTTCTTTTGAAAAAAAAAATCTTTGTAGTATGTACCAAATCACGAGAAGTAGGTTATTTGGATGAGGGTAATGTTACCTCTTACAGGTACATTCATTCTTGAAATGTTTTTTTTTTACTTGTTAGTGTCTTAGCACTTAAGAGAAAAAAAACCTTTGTTACCATTTGCTTATCAAATGAATGGAGATCATCACAGTTGTTGATTCTACTGTTTAAGCCAAAGCCATGATATGGCAGACTATTTCCCCAATATCCACCAACCATGAAAGAGGAAAAGAGGAGGCAGAGGGGTGGAAAAGGTTTCTGTGATTTGTGAGTTGAGGGATAGCAAACAGGTATGTACAAAGTTTCTAGAGTAGAACTGTAAGCTTTAAATCATATTAAAACCTGAACATATAATGCTTTCTATAAATTTATCTTCTCTCTCCATTTAGAAGACATTGTTGTGAAAAATACACACATGCCGTAAGAGTGAAGAAAAAACAAAAGCAAAAATGGGAGCCTTGAAACAAACTTAACATATCCAAATTAACTACTTGTGAAGTATGGGGGGGGGGATCAATCCTAGGTTTTGGCTGTTTGTCCCATAAGGTGATACTAATAAGTGTCATTTGTACACTCTACATGAAGGCATGAAGCAAAGCCATCACATGCTGTCCTGTGCAAAGCCATCACATGCTGTCCTGTACAAAGCCCTAGATTGGTTTCAACAGACATTGGAAAACTATCACACAAGCATGAGAAGTTAAATGCTTGGTTTGTTCTGTTCACATGACACCAGGCAGACTGGTCTGACTGACACACACCGACGCAGATCTTAATAGCACCTGTTTGGGTTTACATGTGTAAAGACATCCTTAAATGAGAGACAAAATAAACAGACTTCTGAGAGCTTATGGCAGACCAATGAGTACCTATTTGTTTAGCTTTGTTCTCTTTTCCTCCTTCCATACACCTACCTGGCTATTACCAAAAAAAAAAAAAAAATTAAAGAAAATAAAATTATACACATTTATTGATCCATAAATGGAAGAAATAATATGGAACAGAAACCAAGACAACCAGATTAGCAATATGGTGCTTGGCAAGAATGAAATAACTGTTGTCTGCTCTAGAGCTCAACTTTACAAGTAGCTAGACTAGTGGTTCTCAACTTATGGGTTGTGACCCCATTGAAGGTCAAAGGACCCTTTTGCAGGGGTCACCTAAGACTATCAGAAAACATATATATTTATATTAAAATTCATAACAGTAGCAAATATTAGAGCTATGAAATAGCAATGAAAACTTTATGGTTGGGGTCACTACAACTTAAAGAACTGTATTTAAGGGACATTGCATTACAAAGGTTGAGAACCACTGGGCTAGACAGAGCTGATTTTGTGTCAGTCAGCCACCTTTTCTTCAGTCTTAGGGAACAAGTACTATTTCTGAGAACTCAGTTTTGTGAAGCATTTAAATCACTACTTAAGCTGCACAACATTTTTGTGAAGGAAAATTAAATTCAGTGTGCGACTGTATTATAAGAGGAGTATCATATGAGAGATTGTTCTCTTTATCACAACTGTAGCATTAGCTAAATTAACAGAAGTCTCTGAGACCTGCTCTATGAATATCTAAAAGAGACTTCTTCCTTGTATTTCATGGACGGTGTCAATACCTCCATAGTATGGAAGATTAGTTCAGATGTCCCACAAAAATGTGAGAAGCCAATAATACTTTATGGGTATATGACATTTATCCTAAAAAGAAACTCTTACTATCATGCTTCTTGACATGTCTTGATTTAAAAGCCTTAGATATCAGAGAATAACCAAAATACTGCATAAAATATAACTATATTGTAACCATTATGTCATTTTATGTTAGGCATAATTAGTTTTAATACAACCTATGATTTGTAAGAATGAGACTTGTTGGCATTTTTTTCAGCTTAGAATACAAAGCTTCCAGAAGGCTGTTATATGGAATAATAAAGTTATTCTTGATCAACTATGATTCTGAATAGTCACACACTGACTAATAGTAAAGAGAATTTTTAAATATTAAAAAAACTGGTAAGTAATTGAAAAGCATTTGTAATCAAACAGTTCAGATGGCTGAAAGCTGCTCTACAGGAAGAAGACCACCTTCATTAATGGTGTTTAGATCTGGACATTGGGTCTTTAACAGGAAACTTTAGAGCACATTCAGAGAGCAATAAGGACACAGTCTTGAGACAGGCTACAGTATTTGCAAAGATTCTGCCTAGAGAAAAGAATCAGGTGAAACGTTTTGAAACACAGACAGGAGAAAAAAAGAGAGAAAATAAGGGAGGGAGGAAGGAAAAGAAGATGACGAGGAGACAGACAGATGTATAAAGACTATTTTAGTGTTATCGGTGCCTCCAAGATAAGTCGGAAAATGCTGACTCAATATAACAGGATGATTAGTTTGTTGTTTAGGTAGAATACACTACTTCAAGAGGTAACAGTTTCTCCAATATTAGACATGCCCATATACAACTTGCCTTAGCTATTATGAATGTGTTTTATACAGAGGAAATGCGTTAGTAAAAGAAATCAGCAATCTTAACAAAGTTTGACACCTTTATGAACGTTGTACAACATACATGAACACAGACTGAAATAACATCTCATTTATGTGTTGCCAAAACAGAGTGTCTTTGTTAGCAAAAGGTGATCATCTGTCTACATGCCCTTCACTATTTCCACTTTCTTGAAGTCCCTCCTATGAATAGCTACTGATATCTCACCTTGATAAGTATATTTAATACAAGTACATTCTAAGTGCCTGTCTACTTATCACCATTATAGAAGTGATAATTTACAGTAGGAAAAAATTTCTGATAGGAAAATACCTTTGTATCATCATAAAAACCCTACATAGTCCTCTCTCTCTCTCTCTTTCTCTCTCTCAGTGTGTGTGTGTGTGTGTGTGTGTGTGTGTGTGTGTGTGTGTGTGTGTGGTGTGTTGAGCCTACCTACCTAAAAACTCCTCACTATGGCTCTTGGAGAAGGCCTAGTTCAGATGGGGTCTGGAAAAGGAACTCTACCTGAGTGCAGTATAATAATATGTAATATATACATGTTACAGAGAAAGTCTCAAGGCCAGCTGTGACTGTTAAACTAGCCATTCTTGTACTAATGAGTCTATAGCAGATAAGACATATAATGCACTGATGTAACAATACAATCAAGGCAGGATCTGCAGAACATTTACCAAAATAGGAAGGCTTTGGGGTATTCAATAGGCTTTTGTTTTAGCTTAGAAAAAACTCTGGGAAACTAAGATGTGCTCATAATCATGAGAGCTGCTGCTCTAATTCTGCTGAGATAAAATGTTGGCACGCTATCTCTGTATTATATTTAAAGAGACACAAAAGCAGTGTTTCAGGGAAACAGTTCTGAACTGTGTTAAAGGGGAATATATCAAACGTCCTATCCATCAGTAAAAAACAAAAGGATGTTAGGTGTTGTCTATAATCTCAGTGCTTGGTAGACAGCCTGAGCTACATAGTGAATTCAAGTCAAGACTTTCATTCCTTTATCCCCTAAAATAAAATTACTTAACCTTTAACCCAAGGCAAGAAAAGTAACTTGAGACAAATTATAACTAAATTATGGCTTATTATGGCTACATACTTACCCACTCCTCTGCTCATCATGGAGACTTATTTCCAAGATTTCTCAAAAGGTTCTTAGCCAAGTCTACATCCTTGAATACGATGCTGTTCTACAGTAGATGATGAATAGCAAGAGCAGGACCACTGAGAAGAAGAGAAAAACATGGAGTAGTTTCATCCATAAAAAGACTTTTCATCATATGAAAGAAGGGGAGTTAGTATGATGGGAAAAGGATAGGAGCTCCACAAGGACCAAATATATCTGGGCACAGGGTCTTCTCAGAGACTGACACTCAACCAAGGACCATGTATGGATATAACCTAGAACCTCTGCTCAGATGTAGCCCGTGGTAGCTCAGTGACCAATTGGTCTTCCATAGTGAGGAGAACAAGGACTATTTCTAACAGGAACTCAATGGCTGGCTCTTTGACCTCCCCAGTCCCCCAAGGGAGGAGCAGTCCTGTTAGGCCACAGAGGAGGACTTTGCAGCCAGTCCTGAAGATACCTGATAAAACAGGGTCAGATGAATGGGAAGGAGGTCCCCCCATCAGTGGACTTGGAAAGGGGCAGGGTGGAGATGAGGGAGGGAGGGTGGGATTGGGAGGGAATGAGGGAGCGGGACACGGCTGGGATACAGAGTTAATAAAATGTAACCAATAAGAAAAAAATAAAATTAAAAAAAAGACTTTTCATTTCCCCACTCCATTTGTTCCAAGATTCTTTCTATCAACACAAACTTATTTAAATTTGACTAGTGACAGTAGAGGATGGTTCAAGAGAGCCTGATCTGTGGGCTATTTTGTTTAGCTTTATTCAGTTGTAAACTTAGAATAGCAGCATCTAAAGATTTTGCTTTAATAATCTATTGATATAGCATTGGAAAATAAGGACTGGGTTTTAAAAATTGAGAAAACGTACAATTGTTCCTTTGTGGCATTATTATATGTAATAGTACACAAATATACATATTATAAAATAAACTTTATCATAGAAAATATTGACAATTTTAGTATTTTTTTACAATTTTGGAGATATACTGCAATATCACCATAATATCCATTGTTCCTTTTTCTAACCAAATTATAATAACTCATAATCTATAATACCTCAATTTTTGCCTAAACTATAACAATATACCAATCTCTCTAGTCTCCCTCCATTCTGATCATAAAATGAAACAGATTCACCTTAGTGCACTACTTTGCAATTTTATGTCTGCCTAATGATATCTCCTCAGTAATGATAGAAAATGGCAGCATTATAATTTATTAAGCAAGTACTGATAAACTGTTCTCATTTATTGATCTAAGTAGTGGTTCAGATTAAACATGGGATATAAAAAGGATAATATAAATGACTGTCAAGTAGAAAATAGTAAAAGTGAACTAATTAGTGGAGAAATGACGAGAATGTTCATAAACATACTCATTAGACAACTGAAGACAAGGCAATGGAATGTTTTGAAATGGGGACCATAAATGGGAATTTGAAAATAAAGATGGGAGTCTAAGCATCAAGAAGAGATTAAAATTCATGAGCATACATGAATTCTCCAAGGAAATAGCTTTAAACAGGAAAGAACATAATGTCAAAGGTTGAACTTTAAAGAATATCTACCCTCAAGAGGACAGAATAGAAGCTAGAGTTGAGAAGCATTAAACTCACAGGCATGAAGAGATCTAGGCGAGGTCAGCACTACGGAGGTTCAGCAGAAATAAAATGCTGAAATATCAAAGAGAATGCAGATGAAAGAAGGCCTTGATATTTTAGTGATTTGAAAACCTTACTAAATTGAAATGACTTTTGAAGACTAAGAATCAGAAGGTTATAGTGATGATAAGTTTTATGAGGAATAGCAGTAAATGGAAGTGATAATAACTTTTACAGTACTTCCCAGCTTATGATGAATTTCTTGTATATATTGGAACAATATATACAATATAAAACTAACAAACTGGATAGTGACTTGTTCAAGTATAGGTAATTTTTAATTAAGTAGATTTGATGACAGGCAGAGACACAAGTAGAATCAGAGGAAGGGAAAAGACTGAAGAAGCTGGAGATGGGGAATGCAAGATAATGACAAACATGTGACAGGAACACAGATGAGCACAGATGCAGGAGCAAGTTTTACCAAGAACTATTAGTCAATGATGAGACCAAATGAGCTAACCCTTCAACCTTTCTTACTGCCCCCAAGAGTTTTTTCATTTTTAAATTAGAAAGCTTTCTACTCTATTGAGATATGATTGACAAATAAAACTCATATATTTAGAATGTTGTTTTGATGTATATATATATTTATATAAATGATTAGCACAATCAAGCTAATTATCATGTCAATCACTTCATCTGTGTGTGTGTGTCTGTATCTGTGTTATAGAAGTATAATTGATCTGTTAAAGAAAATTCCAACTATAGCATATATTTCTGTTTTCTATAGCCACCAATCTATACATAGCCCTTCAATACTCAGTCATCTCACAGTTAACATTTGAACTCTTTGACCAATAGATTCTCTTTCCTCTACCATTCACAAATAAACACTATCACTCTACTACTGACTTTAGCTTTTTGTTTTATTTTAGATTCTACGTACAAGTGTGGTCTTTCAGTGTTCATTGTACTGTGTCCAGTTTAGTTTATTTATCATAGTGTCTTCAATGTTAATACAAATGGTAGGCTCTCCTTTCTAAAAGTTAAATAATATTCTATTACATATTCACCAATTAGTGGATGCTCAAGCTCTCCCTTCTTTCTCAGCCTTGGATGGTATTGTAAACATACATGGGAGTGCAGATTTTTAGGTAAATTTCCAGTGGTACATTTGTTGTGTCATATGATAAGTCTTCTACTAACACCTTAAGACAGCTCCATACTTGTTTTCCCATTGTGCTTGTGCCAATTTACATTCCCACAAGCTTCCCTTTATATATGGAATATATTCTTGCCAACATTTGTTCTCTTTTGACTTTTTGATGATTATGTTAGTTAATATTGTGGATTTTTACTTCTATGATTAGTGGTATTGAGCATCTTATGTCTTATACTTGCAAGAATTTTAGATGTCTTCTTTAGAAAAAAAAAGTCTGTTTAGGCCCTCTGTCCATTATTTTTAATTGGGTTATTTCTATTTTCCTATTGATATTCTTATATATTTGGTATAATATTTATAAATATGTTCTATAATTTTTTTCTTGCATTACTTAGGACATGTCTCTGTGTTATTTATTTTGCTATGAAATACCTTCCAATTTGATGCAGTCTCTATTGTCTATTTTTGTTTCCATTGCCTGTATTTTTGGTGTCAAATACAAAATTCTACTTTAGGATCCATGCTAAGTGTTTACTCCATGCTTTCTCCTTGTCATGTGGTTTTAAATCTTTTGTTTAAGTCTTTAATACATTTTGAGTTAATTCATGTGTATAAGAAAAGGTCCAATTTCATTCTTTTTATATAATGGAAATCCAGTTTTTCTGATCCCTTTCTTTCGATGTGTATTCTTCATATTTCTACAGAAAACTGACTGCATATATGTGAGTTTAATTCTTAGTTTTCTATTCAGTTCCATTGGTCACGATGTCTGTTTTTATGCTAGTAATTTTGAGCACAATAATCTTTAAATATAGCTTAAAAACAGAAAGTGTAGTACCTTCAGCGTTTTAGCTCTTTGAAACATTTTATAGCTTCATGATATTAAAGAGGATTTGCTGTTTTCCTATGAAAGATGTCACTGCAGTTTTGTTAGAAATTTCATTGAATCTGTGCACTGCATTGGTTACTGTAGACATTTTTATAATATTTTTTCAGATGTATAAGTAAACTGATAACTTCCATTTATTTCCCATTTAAAAGTTATGTATTCAATGTTTGACAGTTTTTAATTAGTTTTTAATTTAGAGATCTTCCACATCATTAGTTAAGTTTATCCCTTAAACATTTTACTTTACTTTTAATTATGTGTGTATGTATGTATATGTCTGTGTGAGGGCATGTGCACAAGTTCAGATACCTGTATGTGACAGAAAAAGATGTTGAATTATTGGAGTTGGTTCTGAGCTGCCAGGCACATATGCTGAGGACTGAACTTTGGTCCTCTGCAAGTGCAGTTTGAGCTTTTAATGGCTGAGTCACTTTTCCAGACCCATTTTTATTCTTTTGAATGCTACTGAAAATGAAATTGCTTACTTGTTTTCTATTTTAAACAATTCTTCAGTAGTATATGCAAATACAAATAACTTTTGTGTGTTGACTTTTTATCTTGAAATTTTACTGAATTTATTCTGATTTTTGTGGCATTTTGGAAATATATATATATATATATATATATATATGATTTAGTCATCTGTAAATAAACAAATTTGCTACTTCCTTTCCAATTTGAATATTTTTGTCCCCATCTAATTATTTCAGCAAAGACCTTCAGTACTATTACATAGTTGAACAGAAATGACATTAATAAGCATTTCTGTCTTAGTCCAGATTTAGAGCTAAAAAGCTTTTCACTGACTTGATATTCTATGTGCACTTGTAATACCTGCCCCTTATTTTGCCAAGGTATATTTCTTGTACACTATAATTTTGAAGACCTTTTTCAACATGAGATGTTGAATATTTTTCTTGTACCTATTGATAATCATACAACTTTTTCATTATGTTGATATAGTGATTTAATTGATTTGCATATGTTGAACCACCACTTTGTTTTAAAAGCCTCAGCACTATAATCATAAATTTAACCCAAATACAGATGTTCTTGGTGGTTTAAAGTGATTACTAAACTAGTTCAAGAATTTTGTGCTACAAAAATGACTACATTTAAAAATTGATTTTCTTATTTATTACAATTTATTCATTTTGTATCCCAGCTGTAGTCCCCTCCCTCAACCCCTGCCAATTCTGCCCTCCCTCCTTCTTCTACTCCCATGACCCTCCCCTAGTCCACCGATATGGGAGGACCTCCTCTCCTTCCATCTGACCCTAGCCTATCAGGTCTCATCAGGACTGTTGGCATTGTCATCCTCTGTGGCCTGGTAAAGCTGCCCACCCCCCTCAGGGGGAGGTGATCAAAGGGCCAGCCACTGAGTTCCTGTCAGAGACAGCCTCTGTTCCCCTTACTAGGGTACTCACTTGGAGACTGAACTGACATGGATTATACCTGTGCAGGGGTTCTAGGTTATCTCCATGAATGGAAATCAATCTGGCATTTTTGTTTTGTTTGTTTGTTTGTTTTTTGTTTTGTTTTCGGACAATTAGGAATAGTGCTACCTCAAGATTTAGCTATACCACTCCTGGGTATATAACCAAAATATACTCAAGTATACAACAAGGACATTTGCTCAATCATGTACATAGCAGCTTTATTCATAATAGCCAGAATCTGGAAACAATCCAGATGTCCCTCAACTGAGGAATGGATACAGAAATTATAGTACATTTACACAATGGAATACTACTCAGCAATTAAAAACAAGGAAATCTGAAATTTGCAGGCAAATGGTGGAAACTAGAAAAGATCACCCTAAGTTAAGTGATCCAGAAGCAGAAAGACACACATGGAATATACTCATTTATAAGTGGATATTAGACATATAATATAAGATAAACATACTAAAATCTGTACCTATAAAGAAGCTAAGCAAGAAGGAGGACTCTCGGTAAGATGCTCAATCCTTATTCAGAAAGGTAAATGGAATGGACATTGGAAGAGGGAGAAAACAGGGAACAGGACAGGAGCCTACCACAGAGGACCTCTGAAAGACTCTATCCAGAAGGGTATTATAAGCAGATGTTAAGACTCATACCCAAACTTTGGAGAGATAGAAAGACCTGAGAGGGGCAGGAGCTCCACAAGGAGAGCAACAGACCCAAAAAAATCTGGGCCCAGGGGTCTTTTCTGAGACTGATACTCTAACCAAAGACCATTCATGGAAATGATTACATTTTTAAAAATGAGATTCTAAGTGTCCCCAAATAACAATGTTCTAACTTTGTATTTATAGTTCATATAATACTAATATACATATTTTTCATTTGATCTTCATAAATCTAGATATTACTTAAATCAAGGAAAATTAACTTAAAATATTTCAGTTGATTTCAACCTCCTATCAAGCATGAATTTTTGTCCTATTATTCATAATAAAGGCTTAGGAAACAGTAATATTATAAGAAGAAACTTAAAAACCACTGTCTTCATTTATTATGTATTTTGAGATTATTTCTATGGTTTTGGTACTTTTTTTGTTTTTTACCAAGGCATAAAGAACTATGATGCGCCTGGTGTAGATCATAAAAGGCAGGTTAGCCTACCCAAAGATTATATAGTGCCTGGTTTCCCTTGGCTTTGATAAAAGTCCTAGGCAACTTAAAGTAATATAAATAAGCACAAAGTCTTGCAATTCAGTTTAATGAGTCAGCACATTGTACAAAGTGTAGTACTTGGAATGTTCTAATAATATGTGCCTAAAATGTATGTCACAGGGGAAATAAAGATGTTTGGGAAGAAGTATAAGCTCTTTTGTACTTACAAGGTCAGGTTGTAGGAGCAGACAACTCTACCTGACAAGAGTTAATCTTGTGTTGCACTACAAGGTTTCTGACATAGAATAAGGATAGATCATGATAGACTACTGTGTTTTCCTTTATGCTTTACTAAATACTAAACTTCATATGTTTATATGTAGATCTATCAAATCTTCAGCTTCCAAGTGTCTATAATGACAGGGGAACTCAAAACAATGTGATACCAGCAGCATTTAAAAGAAGAATTGGTTCTGTCTATTGGCCAAGCTCAAATGAAGAAAGTTCAGAGGAATTAGGAATGTTTAGTTATAGGTTTAAACATACACAAATGAGGAGGTATTACTGTGAAATGCTGTTGAATAACACATTCCTCTGAGATTGAAACATTCCATTCCTGCAGAAAGCTCCTTAAATGAAAAGGTAAACAAATAATCAGGAAGTCCCTAAAACTTACCAGATTCACTAGGCCCTCCCTGCCAGAGTAGACAATAAATGCTGAGTACCACTCAGACCAAGAGAAGCTGATCTATAAAGAAGGTTCTCAGAGGATAAAGCTGCGAAGAAGTCCCTGAGACCAGACCAGCTCCATGGAAGAAGCAGAAAAACCAGATGAGCTGCCTAGGTTTAGACCAATCATTTGGTAAGGACACTCTAATTTGTTGAGCCCCAGTCTGTGCAGTGTACTCCAGGTTTCCCATCTTTTGTGAGCTGCCACTCATGCTGGGGAGGGCCTGTGATGCAGCTGTCTTTGAGTCTTTTTTTTTTTTTTTTTGCTCCTGTAAGTAACCCCAATAAAACACATTTGTTCACTAAGTTGACTTTGGTGGTATCCATACTTTGGTCTGTTGATGACTCCCTATCTGGGGGTAGAGTTGAATGTATTTACCACACAGTTTGAGGTAGGGCTCAAATGGTAGGGGTTTAGACTGTGATATCAAACAGCTAAGGTGCTATTTTAAATGATACCTGGGAACGTAAGAAAGAGGTTACATGAACTTGAAAATTTGTGCCAAAGGTTATCGAAATAGAACAGTGACTTCTACTGCCTCTTATGTGTATAATGGCATTCCTTTCTACTCCTACTTGTTTATTATACTTTGCTTTAATTGGTGGCTACAATTTATGCCTGATTTTTTGTTGTTGTTGTTGTTGTTGTTCTGCTTTATTTCAGTTCAGTCTGGTGGCTCTTTCTGACCAAAGAGTAGCATGTTTTGGTACTTTAGATATTTATGCCTGAAAAATAAATATCATAGGGTTTTCTAAAGGCACCTCGCTCTTAATAAATATAATGGTTCATGGCATTCTATTGGATCTCAACCCAGCTAGGTTTTAAGTACTGAGGAACTTTTAGGAATGTTACAGAAAGCAAACTCCTGCCTTCCCTGTTATGGTTATCTGAGATATCTGCCTCAGGTTCTTGGTCTAGTTGTTGATACTATTTGGGAGATTGTGGAGAACAAGACCTGGATGAAGTCAGGTCACTGGAGTCAGATCCTTGGAGGTGTAATATCCTTGGCCACTCCCTGCCACTATCTATGCTTTCTCATCTGCCATTATTGAACATGGCTTCCCACCATAACAGACTGAATATAACAAAACTGAACCAAAATAAACCTTTCCTCTTTTAAGCTATGTCAGCAATTTGGAAATAGTAATGGAAAGTAACTAATATACTCTCTTTGCCCATGATGCCCTACTCACAGCTGACCGAATGGGGTCTCCAGTAGGGATATAGATTCTCAGCACCTAGTATACTCTCCTGAATATACCAAGTGATAATATTTGTATGAGTTAGTGTTCTAACGTACACGTTATATTTTGCAATTATAAACTGTTGTGCAGTTTACAGTTTCTCTTGTGATTCATGAATTTAAGAATTCTCTGAAAGATGAACCCACTGTGCTTTGGTTCTCAATATCCAATTCTACTGATCTAGGCTTTTGAACATAAGAAATTCACCAATAACTACTGTCTTGTCCTTTCTCTTGACAGGTAGTAATTTACTCTCTCCTTGGGGACTAACCTACCTTAATACTGGAATTTTTTTTTTTCAAACACCAAAACAGAGATCCATCTTCATTAATGCCGAAGTTCATAACGAGGACATTTCACTTAATGACACCAAATTACCTTACACAGATTTTTATCAACCTGCAATTGTGCCAAGTTTTCTCACGGCTTATTTTATCTAAAGTGGGTCCTTCCATTTTATGAGACTTCAGTTAATTAGATTCACTTGTTTATGGCTAAATGGATGTGACTAGAAAAGGTAGCATATAGTAATCTATATGTGAATTGTGAATTGTTTTTATTAGTGAATATCAATGTTTAAAATTGGAAAATCAGTAAACACAGAACTTAAATAATTACCAATAGCCATAAATATAAAGGGGGAGAGGGGCATCTTTTGATCTCTTGATATCAAGAAAACAAAAATATTCCGAATCAGCAAATGGTAACAGAGGCCAACAGGCTGTCACCTGTGTCGACTTTATTGTTAAAACGTTTGCACCGTCACTGATTGCACTGCAATATTTTAGGTGGTCCTGGAAGCAATGGGGCATGCAAGGAAGCGCATCCCTGGAGGCCCACAGGTCCCTCTTCATTTTCCACTGTAACAAAGAACAGGTGATGCGCTCCCGCCTGCATTTTCAGTCAGAACAATGCCCGGCCCAGGGAGCGCACCGAGGCTTGTCTGTTCGGTGAGTGAGTGAGAAGGAAGGCTGACAAGTGGCTGTCAGCCGGCGGCGGCTTCCCGCTGCCTCACCTGTCCTGCGGCACCGAGCCGAGTTCGCGCTCGCGGGCCCCGCGCAGTCCTCAGGTGGCCGCTCATTTCTCACAGCCCGGCCTTCTGAGGACCCTGGGCGGCGCGGGCCTCGGTTTCCCAGCCTGTGCCCCACAAGCCGCGGCGCGCGCTCGCCTCAGCAGCCGGCCTGGGCAGTCCGGCCCGGCCGCCATCGCCCGGCGGCCGCGCGACGCGCCCGAGCCCGCGCTTCCCTCGCGCGCCCCGTCTCCTCTTCCAGCCGGAGGCGCCGCGGGCTGCGACGCCCGGGAGGCCGAGGGCGCGTGCGCGCGGCCGGCGGGCTCGGGGTT
>NW_026585698.1:9697965-9735571 GCF_907164565.1 Psammomys obesus | reverse complement strand
GGCGGGGAGCGGGGGCTCGGGCGCGGCGCGCGGGGCGCGGGGGTTCGGGGGCGCGCCACAGGGCGAGGGCGGCGACGGAGGCAGCGCGCGCGCCGGGGGCGGGGGGGGGTGGTGGAGGTGGAGGGCGCGTGCGCGCGCGCGTGCGCGCGACAGGCCGGTGGGGGCGGGGCCTGCGCGCGGCAGGAAAGGGGCGGGGCCCTGCGCAGGCAGGTGGGCGCGCCCACCGCCGCCCTCCGTGCGCGTGCGCAGCCCCAGCGGAGGGCGCGCTCCTCCCGCGCTCGCGCCGGCCGGCGTTCAGTCTGCTAGCCGCGCGCTCGGTGGAGCTCCTGCCGCCGCCGCCGCCGCCGCCGCGACTCCCGACCGGAGGCTGTCCTCGCCCTCAGCCGTCTCAGGCCCTTCCCGCCCTTCGCCCCGCCGGCCGCCGGCGCCTGGCTCCGACGCGGGGTCGCGAAGATGGAGGTGCCGCGCCTGGACCATGCCCTGAGCAGCCCCAGCAGCCCGTGTGAGGAGATCAAGAACCTCAGCCTGGAGGCCATCCAGCTGTGCGACCGTGATGGTGAGGCACGGCGGGCGTCGGGCGGGAGACAAAAGGACGCGGGGTCGAGGGGTCCGGACCGTGGGAGAGGGCGCCTCTCGGGTCCGCGCGAGGAGGCTGCGGGGCGGGAGGGGAGAGGGGAGGGAGCCGCTCGGGTCCGCGGGAGAGGGCTCCGCCGAGGAAGAGGGAGCCGTTCGGCTCGGCGGGAGACGGCTCCGCGGTGGAGAGGGCGCCTCTCGGGTCCGCGGCCCGGTGCCGCCTATTCTGCAGCAGGCAGCTCCCGAGTCTCCCCGCCGGGGACTCCCCGGCCGTCGGCAAAGGCTAGGTAGGCTGGACCAGAAACTTACCCATTCGCCTGCAAACCTCCGACCCCCGGAAGTGTCCAGCCGGGGCGAGCTTCGGTCGTGTTCCAGTCCGCGGGCGGAAAAGCTGCGTTTCAGCACCAAGGACAGACACTAGGTAGGCGCTCGGCTCTGGGCAGCGGTGGCGAGGCTGACTGTCAAAAAATCCGGAGCGGAATTGGCCCTCCGCGTCTGCTGGGTTTCGGTGTGTGTGCAGCACCCACCACTGACTGTTGATGTGTCGGTCCCCTATTGTTAAAGTTGGCAGTCTCCGGGGGGCAGAAGGAAAGGATTGATCATAGGTCCGAGTGTTAAAGTGCTAGGAACGCTGCGCGGTGTGGGCAGAGCGCTGTGTGTTGGGCTTGTCGGAGTATCTCGGTGTTGGGCACGGAGCGGTGTGTGATGGGCTGGTTGGAGGATCAGTGTTTCAGGGATTTGGGATAAAACTGCATTGGTAAAGAAGTCGTCTGATTGTTGGTTGGTCAAATAATTGTTAAATTCTGCATATTACACGGGAGCATCTGTCGACATGGAAACATTTGACCATCAGTGAAATTGTTGTTCAACTGTGTGAGTAAAGGCTATAAAGCATTTTAAAGAAAAGTTATAAAGGATATTAA
Organism: Psammomys obesus; assembly: GCF_907164565.1. NCBI lineage: Eukaryota > Metazoa > Chordata > Mammalia > Rodentia > Muridae > Psammomys > Psammomys obesus. The sequence goes on along the minus strand of NW_026585698.1, from coordinate 9,734,075 downwards.
TTTGTGCACAGTAAGGTCATAAAATTTAGCAGTGTAACTCATAGGAAACAAAGATCTTGCTTTTGCAAGGCATTTAAATGGTCACAACTGGCTTAGGCATTGGTATCTTAAACATTTAAGTCAACTGAGCACTAAAGTCCTGCTTACTAATAATTTTTTATTATGAGTGTGAATTTGTTTCTAATAATCTAAAACCAAAATCCAAACTATTTGAACACAAGAAACCTTAACTTCTAAAAGAGGTGTATTCTTAATAAATACATGTTCTTGTAAAGGCTGCTTATATTTCCTTTATTAGTAGATTGCCTTTTTAAATTGCAACTGTTTTTATTTTCTCAGATTGGTTTCAGAGAAAACCAAGAATCTAACGAAAATAGATTTGATTTTTATTTAGTTCACTGATTTACCAAATTTAAATAGTGGAACTAGATAACTCAGTGTTATTCCTCAGACCTTAATAATTTCAGCATTTAAAATTGCATTCACTGTGTTTATCATGGGTATTGGGGAATATATTTGTTTAATGAAATTCAGAGTACTAATGTATGGTGTAGAAGTTAATGCTGCTTTTACTATAGTTGTTCTTCTGGAGTAGTAGCTCTTCTGGTCCATTTTTAGTTGTTTCAGTTGACATTTATGAATCCTGCAAAATGAGCAAATTATGTAACATTTAATTGAGGGGGATCCTGGAATCAAGCAGTAACTATAACATTATTTGTAGTCCTCTAGACTAATCAGGTTTCATTTTGTAAAGTATTTTAAACCAAGGAGTACAAAGAACCATGTCTTAGAAAATGTGTAAAAAAAAAAAATGGAAATATTACAAAGAAAGGCTGTCAGATACTTATGTTTCCCTCTCCCTCTTGTCACTCTGTTCCAGTATATGGCAGCTTCTAATCAGTAAGTTGGTTTCATGAGAAATAGAAGGAAAACTACAATTTTTCTTTAAATAGAATAGGTTTACTGTGTTAATCACTGTGTTAAGTTACATTAACACTGTATTAAGACTTTCCTTAGCACAATTTCACATTGAGATACTTCCAGCTATATAGTGTTTGCTCCCTGTGGTTCACTCCTTCTTCTTTCTCTCAAACCTCACTGTTTCACTTGTATCACTATATGGAGCAGAAAGGCAAGATTATGGCAACATATGTAGCTGAAGATATATTTTTGTGTTTTAAGATCTATAGAACCATAGTTTTATTTTATGAATGAGGGAGTATATTGTTTTGTTTGTAACTTACTCTTTATCGTTTCATTTTACTCTTGTTATTTTGATAATCGACAAATGAAACATTAATCCCTTTGAAATTAAATAAAGTAGACTAGGGCAAAGTATGGTATGACTGTTAATGTACTTTTCTTTCTGCTTACAAGTGTTTTTAATGTATCATGTTTTGCATGTTTCATGAGCCAGAAGCTCCTGGTAAACATAACTCTCTCACTCATTTCCTTGGCATTCTTTTTTTATGCTTTGTCTGTTGCTGATTTTCCTATGAATTGTAGTTTGTGTTAATAGCATCAGATGAAAGCACTTCCATTTATTTATTTCTTAATTTTCAAAATATTTAGTAATCTTGTAAGAATATCTGAGTTCACTTGGTCATGTATTCAATTTTTAATAAAGCAAGAGGGCGCCTATAAGTGCACATGCATATTACCTTGTGAGTAGTCTTTCCTAGGCATGTCTGCTTTGTTATATACATGGTTCCTGCCCATGTGCTAGTCACTGTGGTTCAAAATGAGGTTCCTAGATAAGATTCTATGAGGAAACTATTAGAATGTATATAGCAGCTCTGGAAACTTCTGTTAATCCCTGTTGCAAGCAGACAAGTGCTTCTTTTTCTAGCTCTAGAGTTCTCTGGTGTACTCATTGAATATACCATGTAGCTTCATGATGATTCTTTTTTAATGGAAAGGAAAACATCCAGTTTACATCTGAAAGTATCAGTAATCTGGGAGCCCATTTTGTAAAGTTCACCACACCTATACAAAATTTGATATTAATTCTGATTCTCATCATGTTTCTATCACACACATATGTACTTCTGTTCCTTCCTGAAAAGGGTTTATTCACATGTTGTAATAGATAGAGCTCTGTGTTATAGAAAAGTAGAAAAGACTAATTTTTATAGCATTAACAACCTTCCCAAAGCTTTCTTTCTTTAACAGTCATTATCTCCCTGAGTAGGTCATTTTGTGACAATCTAGATATGGTGTCATCACCTCTAGGTATGAGGTTTTTGATGCTACTTAGCAAGTAAACATGACTTAAATAAACTACAGTTTCTTTGTAATCATAGTTCTGTGGAGAAAAAAAAAGTGGTAAATTTTTATCTTTTATATATTCAAAATACATATTTCTTTAAGAAATCTTGTTTACTTAAATTACAAAAGGCCTCTTTTTATGGCTTTTGACACATGAACGGAACACATTAAAGTACAAAGTAACCCAAATATTTAATGCATCAGTCTACATTAGATAGCCTGTAATAACATCTCTGAAGCAAGCAAACACCTAGGAAGAATGCTTGTAGTTCATGCCTTTAATGTCTTTATCACAAAAATGTGAAGTACTCATGACTCAGTCCCATTGACGTGCAGTATGGAATAGCAGTAATACCATTTCAGATCACATGGCCAGGTTAGATTGTTGGCTCTTGATAGCCCTGTAACCTTGGACAAGTTACTTAACTTGTTTTAGCCCCAGGTGCTCTCATGCAAAACAGGTATAATAATGTCACATAAAATTCTCGGAACGTAAAATGAATTATTATATAGCATAGGCCACAACTCTTACTGTGCAACACAAAATTTATTGGGAGTAGAATGTTATCTTCCACATACAATCTTGAGTTGAACCTTCTATTTTTTTAACCTCTTTTTTGTGGCCAGTATTTGCATCCCTGTTAAAAATTCAGTTATGTGCTCTGTAGGAAATCACTTTATGAGAAATTATTGGCAACCATAAATTGTGAATTTTAAGAGTAAATTGAAAAAAAAATATCAGTGGCAGTATTCTGAGCCTCTGCTCTATAGCCATCCCAACAGTAATACCATTGTCACTCTTAGTTCTAGAGGCTGTTTGCAGCTTCTAGTTCACATCTGCTGCTGCTTCCCTGTGCCTTATGACCTGGACACATTCTTTGAACCAGTGTCTGCCTCAGCTCCCTTCTGCCCTTGCTTGACAATATTTTCCTTCATGCTCTTTTCTAACAGCTGCTCTGCTCTGTGTCATATGTCTCTGTATTCATTTCTTTGCCTCAGATACTACTGTGAGGGTGCTGTAAATTTTCATTAGTGAGCAAAGAACCCAATGAATGAATAAAAGCTAACAGAAACAAACAAGAGCAAGAAAACCATCAGCTATGTTAAACCAGTTCTTACTCTTGGTAGGAGCTCTATTCAATTTCCATTGAAGAACAAGAAGTTTTAGAGGAAAAGTCACATCAAAGGCTATGTGAATAGACTCCCTCCAGTGGCAGAATGACTGTGTGTTCTAAGCAGTAACTGCCACATGACTGGCTGCCTTGGCAGGCCTTTCCGAGACTCACTCTAGGTTGAGCGCTGTGTAGACAACACTCATACCACTCGTTTTTGTCTTCACAGATATTTCCTCCTCATTTTGAACCATCTTGCTTTTCCAGTGAGTCTGTTCCCTGCTTGTTTTTCTTTGTGTATCAGCTTTTGCAATAACAGCAGGTGATCCCCTTGCTGCAAGCATAATACTGCAGTTTCTACATGCACTCCTCTGCCCTTATTAAAAGTTTCAAAATTTAAGTTTTTCCTTGTATCTCATTCTTGGGTTTACTTAAAATTTCACTTAAATTTCTTTCTAAGAATATCTTAATGTATTATTAATAGTTTGAATTGTCTTCTTACTATGCTAAAATATATACCTACTTTTTAACTATTTAAAATACTTTCTTCTTGGTTTAATTTTGGTATTTGGAATCTATCAAGAGAGTTGTCCATTTCTTTTAGAATTTCAAATTTTGTGGCATACAGGCTTTTGTAGTAAGACCTAATGATTGTTTGGATTTGCTCAGTGTCTGTTGTTATGTTCTCCTTTTTGTTTCTGATTTGGATAGCTTCTCTCTGCCTTTTAGTTAGTTTGGCTAAGGGTTTGTCTATTTTGTTGATTTTTCTCAAAGAACCAGCTCTTGGTCTCATTGATTCTTTGAATTATTTTTTTCTAATTTATTGATTTCAGCTCTGAGTTTGATTATTTGCAACCGTCTACTCTTGGGTGTGTCTGCTTTTTTTTTTTTTTAAATAGGGCTTTAAGGTGTGCCGTTAAGTTGCTTGTATGAGATGTCTAAAACTTCTTTTTGGAAGCACTTAGTGCTGTGAACTTTCCTCTTAGCACTGCTTTCATTGTGTCTCATAAGTTTGGGTAAGTTGTGCCTTCATTTTAATTGATTTTTAGGAAGTCTCTAATTTCTTTTTTCATTTATTTCCTGACAAGCTGTCATTGAGTAGAGAGTTGTTTAGTTTCCATGTGTATGTAGGCTTTTGTTATTTCTATTGTTGTTGAGATATAGTTTTAGGCCATGGTGGTCTGATAGGATACAAGGGATTATTTTAATCTTCTTGTATCTGTTGAGGCTTGCTTTGTGCCCTAATATATGGACAATACATGCTGGAGAAGATGTGGAGAAAGGGAAACCCTCCTCCATTGCTGGTGGGAATGTAAACTTGTACAACTACTTTGGAAATCAATCTGGCGCTTTCTCAGACAATTAAGAATAGTGCTTCCTCAAGATCCAGCCATACCACTGCTAGGCATATATCCAAAATATGCTCAAGTACACAACAAGGACATTTGCTCAACCATGTTTGTAGCAGCTTTATTTGTAGTAGCCAGAATCTGGAAACAACCCAGATGTTCCTCAACAGAGAAATGGATATAGAAATTGTGGTACATTTACCCAATGGAACACTACTCAGCAATTAAAAACAAGGAAATCATGAAATTTGCAGGCAAATGGTGGGAACTAGAAAAGATTATGCGGAGTGAGGTGACTCAGAAGCAGAAGGACATACTTGATATATACTCACTTATAAGTGGATATTAGACATATAATATAGGACAAACATACTAAAATCTATATACCTAAGGAAGCTGGGAAAGAAGGAGGACTCTGGGTAAGATGATCAATCCACACTCAGATAGGCAAACAGGGTGGACATTGGAAAAGGGAGAAAACAGGGAACAGGACAAGAGCCTACCACAGAAGGCCTCTGAAAGACTCTACACAGCAGGGTGTCAAAGCAGATGCTGAGACTCATAGCCAAACTTTGGGCAGAGTGCAGGGAATCTTATGAGAGAAGGGGGAGATAGAAAGAGACAGGAGCTCCACAAGGAGAGCAACAGAACCAAAGTATCTGGTCCCAGGGGTCTTTTCTGAGACTGATTCTCTAACCAAGGACCATGCATGGAGATAACCTAGAACCCCTGCACAGATGTAGCCCAAGGCAGCTCAGTATCCAAGTGGGTGCCCTAGTAAAGGGAACAGGCACTGTCTCTGACATGAACTCAGGGGCTGGCTCTTGTACCACCTCCCCCTGAGCGGGGAGCAGCTTTACCAGGGCACAGAGGAATATAATGCAGCAAATCCTGATGAGACCTGATAGCCTAGGGCCAGATGGAAAGGGAGGAGGACTTCCCTATCAGTGGACTGGGGAAGGTGCATAGGAGAGGAAGAGAGAGGGAGGGTGGGATTGGGAGGGAATGAGGGAAGAGGCTATAGCTGGGATACAAAGTGAATAAACTGTAATTAATAAAAAATAAAATAAAATAAATAATAAAATAAGATTCTTACTGCCAGACTATAGTTAATCTAATATCTCACTGAGTAGAATATGTTTGTACATATACATTTGAGGAGAAAAGTCATTTGCATTTGCAAAGACTTGGAGCAGAAAAATGTAGCAGAAACATCTAGGGTCACATGGGTGGAGAGCTTCAGCATGCTCTGTACCCAGGCATCAGAGAGCAGAGTATTGGCAGGGTAGAGGGGTGCACAAGTCCAGACCTCAGGACTGAATTTCAGGCAGATTGGAATGTGATCAGGAATAACTAGAATTGTAAATCTGCAAAGTTGAAAATCAGAATTATTTGCAAAAAAGAGAAAAAGCAAATGTTTGAAGACATCTCGATAGCATCAGATTTTTACACTTCAGATTTTAGGTCTTGGTGTACATCCAGGCGTGTTCTCCATCCTTTTCAAGAAGAACTTCTCTACTCCGTAGACATTGTATCACTAGAATAGTACTGTGCACTGCTTTGGCACTATTTCAGAGGGGACGTATGTTCTTTCCAGGGCCAGCTTTTCCTTCATTTATATTACTCAAAATAGTTCAGATTTTTTTAATTTAGTTGTCTTACTGAGAAGGGTGTATTTTAGACACATATCTTTGATAAGAAAAATAATGTTTGGAAAGCTCTTAGCAGAAATGCAGAAAACCTATAGTCTAATGACTTTTTAGAACGGTTACCTTATAAAAATGAACTCTTTGCTGCTTTAAAGGAGATAATGAAATCGAGGTGCATTTGCTCATCTAAATAAAGATAGTACTGGAATCTTAGGAGGCATTTTAGGTGTATTACTATAGAGGGGAAAACCGTTTGAGCTAAAGCATTTTAAATCCAATTTTAGGAAACCACTTGGAAACCTATAGCATGTGCTCCTCAGTTGTGTTCTCTGAAAAGGAATTCTAGAATGGGGAGAACAATGATTCATGGAAAATACCCATGTCACTAGGGAGACTAGAACTCATATGAAAGGAAGAGGTTTGGATTTGACATCAATTTTAAAGTGGTCTTTAAGGAGCTTTGTTCTATTTTACTCCCTGAAGGAAAAAAAAAGTGAATACAATTCAGGGAAGGCCAAAGTTGAATACAAGGATGAACTGAATCTGCAATCAAGGTATGTTAAAAATGCTAACAAGAGTCTGGTAGTTCAAACTTACATCATAGCCATGGTGGAACACACAGCATCTCAACTGGATTTCTAGCTAGTTTGCCATTTTATGAACATTTGAGCTATGGCTGTGGCCCATAAACTGCTCTGGTAATGTGGTGCATATTCTATTGGCTATCTTGGTTGTGGCAACATCTGCAAATACAGCTGTTTTTGTTTTCTACAACATGCAGGGTTTTGCTACATAATAATAGCATAGAAGGTTTATAGCCTCACTCACTAGACATATGTCATTAAAGATGAGGCACACACATTTTTCCTCTATACTTTGATCTTTATGAAAACTTGTTTCATCTTCCAGGAGTCAGAATGTTGATGAATTTCTTAGTCTTTAAAACTTTAAAAACTACTGACTAAGGCCAACAAGATCCAAGAAAATATTGTACATGCATTATGTGACCAGTTCCTAATAGCTGTATTTTATGATTACGTCTATGATGTAAACCAGGAGTTAGTTATCATGGTCTTTGAGTCAGATCCCCAAGCCTGTCACCTGTTGATGTATGTAAAACCATACTGGAACACAGACATGCCCATTTTATGTAAATATAATGACATTATATCAATTGCTACAGTGTTCATAGAACAGAGGCTGTGACAGATCACATAGCCCACAAACACTTCAAAATAGTAACTGTTTGACCCTTCACTAAAATATACACTAACACTGTGTATATAAAAGACTGTGGCTGTGAGCTAATCCCTAGTGACAGACTAAAGATGTTGAAAAAGTTAGTGAAAGAAAATTGTAGACTGATTTGCTTTTGCATATTACCAAAGTTTTGGGAGTATGTACATCATGCAGAGATCCATAGGAAGTCAAATAATGCAGTAAGTTATCTATGTGAAGGGCTACTCCAAGATGGATGACCCTGTAGCTTTTTGTGAGTTTAGGAGGGAATGTTTCTATGTGCAGACATTTTCAGGTGCATTGACAATTTTACTACTAATATATTTTAAAATGTCAGAGGTGGTATCAGTTCTTAAGACATCTTGATTTATAGCAATAAATATTACTTAAGACTTTATACATGTCATATTCTTTATTCTAAACCAAACTATCAAAAAAGAGTTGAGCCAGGCATGGTGAAACATGTCTGTCACTGTAGATCTTGGGAAGTAAAGGCAAGGAGATCAGGAATTCAAGGTCAGCCTGAGCTACATGAGATCTAGTCTCAAAAAGAGTCAAGGTCTTATTTCATTGTCCATAATCTATCTCTAGCCATCTGTACTAAAAGATGTTTTGAGAACAAATTTTCTACTTGTCATTGCCTGATAAATTTAAAAGTTACTACAAATTACAATGAAAAAGAATAATAAAGGTGTCAACATACATGAAAATTGACTGATATGCTTTTGAGTTTCTAAATGAGTGGTTCTAGTTGTTCTATTTCTTCAGATATTGATAGTAAACAGACCATCCTTTGTGGGTGGAGCAAAATTCTAAGTAACACTAGAGGACAGCACCATTTTGTTCTCGGGATTAATTTACAGGTACTAATCTAATCTAATTAATAAAAGGCCTGCTTTGGGGAAGGAGAGATGGTTCAGCATTACAAGCACCGCCTTCCAAAAGGACCCAGATTTTTTTCCCCCCGGCACCTACATGGTGGCTCACAACCATTTGTAACTCCAATTACAGGGAATCCAAAACTTTCTTCTGCCTCCTCAGGAACTGCACACATGTAGTGCACAGACACGAGGTTAGACAAAACATCCATACACATAAAATAAGCATTTTTACATTTAAATAAAAACAAAACTTAAAGGAGTCCTATTTTGCGTTCTATTCTTTTACATGCTATTTTTGCTATTTGTGTATGTGTTCCAACCTTAAGGGTCTATATTCAGAACAAGCAGAGGCAGAAGAAAGGATCCAAAAATATATATTTACTTGGTTCCTGCATTCAAAGTAAGTTCAATAATATGGAGAAAGACTGTTAATTCTGTCTTCAGTTTGTAAAGCAGCGTTTTTTCAGGATATTAAAAATAAAATGCCACAGTGGGAGACGTAGAAGATGAGCATTTCTGAGAGAGATGACAGTGTATATAAAATCATACACTCATCTGTATGTTTTTATTCATGCTCATGCTCTTAGGGTACATTGGTTGTAGTGTTACTAGGGAAAAGGTGTGTGCCTGGTAGGAGGGTAAGCTGAAAGCTTGTTAGGGCTGGAGAGGTAAGTTATGCCATGATAGATGACGAGTATACGCTTGTCTTGTTAGTATATAGCTGCTCTCAAACTTTCTAATTTGTTTTAAATCTCTAAATAAAAAGAACCTTTATTTAAGAAAAAGTCAACTTTTATTTTTTTTATTTTTGCTGAATTATAGGTATAAAATTCTGATTCATACAAAAAGTAATGGCAAACTGATTTTTTAATCTTTCTTTTTTTTTCTCAGTGTAGCCTCCAAGTTTGCTGATCTAGACTTAATGGGAAATAGTCAGTGTGGAATTTGAAAGATAAAATGTTTAATCTGGAGGGAAGTGACAGAAAATTTGTCAGTTTAGCTTTCATTATTGATGTAATGCTATTTTATAAAAATCAAATACTTATTAAACATTTTAAATGTTCATTTTATGCTTTTCTTATTAAAATTTCAAAAAATTTATCTTGATTGAATATTGAGTCAGCTTTAATATGTAGTTTCATTACTGAAAAGTTCCTTGTATTTCATAAACTTGGAAAGATTGTGACTGATTGTCAGATTGAGTTTTTTTCAACTTACTAAAGCTTTAGATAAATTCGTTTTTCCAAGTTACTTATATTTGAAAGATATTTATCAAAATTCTTAATGAAATTTTATTTCCTCTGAAATATTTATATTTTGATTCATAGTACTCAGCTTATGAATTTTGATATTTTCTGTCTATAATGTTACAATTAACTTGTGAGAAAATCAACTACAATATAAAAAATACTTTCTATGTGATTATCTAAAGCCTTTGAAATACTTTAATATCTAATCCTTATCAGTGGCAATTACTCCTTTATGAAATTCAACAGCAGATTTACAAGAGCTGCCACTCCCAAGGTTTTTAATTTTATCTTTTCCCTTTAATATAGTTGTCTCAACGTTTCTTAGCATCTCATTAATGTTAATGGCACATTAAAAATTGACTTCAACATTCATTCTTTCTCTGTTGTGTATGGCTTTATCATTTTTAAATCTTTTAAATCTTTCTCCTCCTCTTCTTCTTGTTCTTATTATTATTATTGCTGCTGTTGTTGTTGTTCTTCTCCTTGTTTCTACTTCTACATATGTAAAACCATGTGGGGAACCTTGCCATAATCCCTATTCATATTCTGCTAAGCCAGTTAGGTGAACTCAACATTTGAATTTGTCAGTACTCTGTTGAATACCTTCTATATTCTCTGCATATGAAGATATGTATCAATGTTTTGTTTAACTTTAAATAAGAGCTTATTTATTTAACATACTGGTTACAATACCAGAAATGAAAATGTAATGATTTTTTTTAACCATGTTTACCTATTTTCTTAGGTGACTTCATTTTGAACACATTTTAATTATCTGATTCAAAATAACTGCAGCCACTATTTTGCTGTAAAGTTCTGGAACTGCCAAAGACCATATAGTTGTTTTGCAAAATATTTTCATATAAAATCCAAGTAAAACTTCAATTTTCATCACTACTGTCTACATCTTGACAAAAAAAAAAAAAAGGACTATTTTTATTTAGCTTAAATAACAATTTCTTAAGTGTATAAAAGATCTCTTTCATTTTAAATATAGCTGTCAGTGTGGCCAATGATAGCTGAAAATCTAGCTAAAAAGTAACATAGAGACTTCTGATACTTTAAAGTGGTCTCAATATACCCATGTAAACTTGGTTAATGGATCTTGATTTTTTTTTTTCAATCTGGAATGCATTTTAATTTTAATTACTCATACTTTATATAAGTAATTAAAAAGATACCTATACCTCTAGCTTAAAGTAATTTCATTACTAGTATAATTGTAGAGGACACAAAACTCATCCTAATTTCTTAGGATGTTGAATTTTTTTCTGCTGACAGGAAGGACCAAACAGAAATACATGAACCTAGACTAAAAAGAATTAAATGCTGCATGCAAATACACAAGGTATTTTTGAAATTTGACTTGAGCATATATTTGCACATACTTGAATATAAACAAAGGGGATAGAACCCCATCTTTTTAGATGCTATGTAATAGACAAAGTTTTCTTTTTGATATTTACTCCAAATCAGCCCAATTTGATATGTGCTATTTGTGTCCCAATTTTTAAAGTACCTTAAAATAATCACAAAGAAAGCTAAAGCTAAATGATAGTTTGCTGATCCTTTAATATCAATGCACTAAAAAAGTTTAAATCTCTTGTCAGTGGGTCCAGTTCTCAAAATGTATTCCCTGGAAGTCCTGTCAGAACACAGCTGGTAGGCCTCATTCCCTGGTAGGCCTCATTCGTTGAGTCTGTGATTAATTAGATCTAGGGTGGAGCCCAGGAATTTGTTTTACTAACAAGTTTTCAGGTGAGCTACTTCTAGTAATCCAGAGTATGCACCTGGAGAGGCAGTGCTCTGAGAAGCATGACCAAATGGTTTCTTAGGCCGGGAAGCTATATTAACCCATGTTCCATTGCCCTGAGGAAGTACCAGAATCAGAGGAATTTGTAAAGAAAACTGGATTATTTGCCTCATTGTTTTGGTGACTGAAAGCTGGATCTGGTAAGAGTTCCCCTGGCTCTAGCCTCATGGTACATGGCATCCTGACAGGAGGGGGGAGGGAGGGAAGAGAGAAAGACAGAGACACAGAGTGACAGAGACAGAGAGACAGACACAGAGAGACAAAGACAGAGAGAACCAACATTTGAGATAGACACCTGTGAGATCTGTGATCATACTGAAAGGATGATATATGAAACAAGAGGAAATGATGGCTTAATGTGTTAGATTGCGGATTGGATTTATAAGATTGGAATAGTTAAGTAAAGAGAATCTGAAAAAATAAGCTTAGTAATAAGTGGACAAGCTAGATTTGAAATGTCTGATATATCTAGAAAAAAAATCTAAATGGAAGACAAGATCCATCTAATTCACATAGAGAGTTTGAGAACAAGGAAATTTTGTCTTACAAGCTGCTTAGTTGCCTCCAGTCTCTTTATAATGCAGTCCTTGCTTGCTTTTACTCAGTGTTGATAATTCATCATAGAAGTAATAGGGTAGGAAGCTGGTGACTAGTTGGCTGGTTGGTTTGTCATCTAAAGCCTTTTTATATAGTTTTTTAGGACTATGTAAAAGTGTTGCTATGGAGCAGTTAACATGGAAACAATGGCCTAAGTATTATAGCATAGAGATTTCCCTTTTAAATGGTAAATTTTCATATTTACTGTGGAAGACACTAGATTTTTTTTTCTCTTAGCAAAATAGTCTGCTTTGAAACAAATATTAATTTATAAAACAATTGAAATGTTAAACCTCAGATTGGCAGAAAAACAATGGCATTGGAGGCTAAAGAGAAACTAAGATATTTGCCAAATCTGTTTTTGAAGGTTCTACTTGAACATACATTTCTTGTTTAAAAAATGTGCATTGGTGTTTTGTGTATGTACATATCTGTGTGAGGGTGTCAGATCCCTGGAACTGATGTTACAGATAGTTGTGAGCTGCCATTTGGGTGCTGAGAATTGAACCAGGGACCTCTGCAAGAACAGCCAATGGTCTTAACCTCTGAGCCATCTCTCTAGCTTCCTTGAACGTATATTTTTTTCCTTTTTTTTCCATTTTATTTTATTTTTTTTTAATTTTATTTTTCTCATTAGTTAGAACGTATATTTTTAACATGTCCTTTTGAGCTCAAACTCTCAATTTTAGTGTTCAGTGGGGTATTTGTTTAGTGCTAGTATCAACAAGATATAGGCTTTTATAATTAGATTTTGTTCTTACAGATTATTTTTAAATTAATCTTTCACTTTATTTAACAAACATCTTTTTGTATAGCATTTTGTACATCAATATGGTTGAGCATTTAGACCTGTTATGTATTGTCTTACCTTTTCTAGGACTTAATAATTTAATAGACCTTTCAAAGTTATTTTTAGTAACCAAAAAAAGGAAGTTCAATTGAGCAGAAACTATTGATTTCAGAAACTAATATTTAAACCACTTGCTTTGCTAAAAGCTTTCCTCTTGAAATACTAATGATATAATTTACAGCGATAAAATTTGCATTTGCAATAATGATAAATCATCAGGTACAGTGCAGCTACTTCTAGCACAACATGCTTTGTACTGTATTATAGATATGTGTTTCACGTCTCTATACACCCTTTACAGCTTCACAAACACTTCAGAGAGCTTCATCTGGATCAACTGGTGAACTTCTATGACATCTCCTTCATAGTCTGAAGACTTTTTCTCAGACTTCTTTGCCTGTGGTTTAATACTTTTCAGACTTAATTTTCTGACATGCAAACACCCCTTAAGACTCATTATCATGTAATATTTTAACATCAATATTAAACTTGGTATATATTCATAATGCTATTTACACACATAATTTGTGTCTTCACTTATTTTCATTGTACTTTAAAATGTAGATGTACTTCAAGATCAGATATCTGAAACATAAACTTATAAAATAAATTAATTATGGAAGTTATTTTCCCTAAAATTGTGTTCTCTCACTGCTTCAGAAGAATTTGACAGAAATGCAAAATGATAATGAAATGTAATGTCAGCTAGTCACTAATGCCTATTACTAGTTACTCATTCTCTAGTATTAAAAAAGAAACTCCATGTGATTTGACTGCTGCCTCCTACTCCAGCGTCATTTCTTATCATTCTTTTAAATGTTTTCTTAGCAAATTTTTTTTGCATATTCTTTAATAGTCCAATGCCATCTTTGAAAGCTTAGGAATATTTATAGAAAACTCTTATTCAAAAGATAGTTTGGGGGTGTTTGGAAGGGTGAGTCGGAGGTTAAGAGTGCTTGATGCTCTTTCAGAGGACCACAGTTCAGTTCCCAGCATCCACACTGAGCATGCCATAATTACCTGTAACTTCAGCTACAAGGGATATAACATCCTCATTTGGTCTTGATGAGCAGCTGCACTCATGTGCACACACAGATACACAAGTGTACATATGAAAAATAAAAAGTTGATAGTTTTGAATCTAGCTAAGTATGCTTATACACACCTGTAATCTCAAGACTCATGAGGTTTAGGTAAGAGAATCCTGAAGTTGAGGCCAACCTGAGCTAACCAGCAAGATTCAGGCCAGCCCAAGGTACATAGTAAGGTCCTGTATACCTATGGATAAATGCATTGATGGATTTTTTATGTTAGAAAATTAATTTAGATATGAGAAGAATTAGATTATTATTTTTTTTTAAAGAGCACTGGAAATAAAACATTGTAAGACAAAGAACACAGCCTTCATGTAGGAAAAAAATTGAGGTTCTAGAAAAATAACAAAAGATTATTAACCTGCATTAGTTGCTGAAGAGTAAATTTTATGGATGGTGCAGCTCCGTAGAAAGAGCCATTTGTTAAAGGACAGAACACTGGGTTTTGGAGTAATTTGGAGAAGAACAAGTAAATGCTATGTTTCAGATTATTTTAGATTTGAGGTATCTTTGAACTGGCAAGTGGCAGTCACATTGCATTTCTGTCGTGGCTGAAGGTGTCTTGTTTGTTCCAAAAGGTAGCATTTATCAGGAAAAGAGTCTTCAGCAGACACCTGAGAAACACTAACGTTTGGTGTGACAAAGTTCTCAAGCATAGGAAGGAGTAGGTGCCAGGAGTAAGTCTCCTGTATCACTTACCTAATTCTAAAACTGTCTATGCCAGAGGACCATAACCAAGGTTACCAAGAGAAAAGCACACAAGTTTAGTGAATAAATATTTTTATGACAAAAGGCTTTTAGAAATGAAGGCATAAGAAAACAGGGAAATATGCATATTTTATATTCAGTCCCTACTGCCTGGACAAGGGGAGTAGGAGGTGAGCACAGTGAGGTTTTGTTGTTCAGATTCTTCTCTGGATCTTCAGAGATAATGGCATTCTTTCCTTCTAGATATAGGGAAGGTACTTCAGGAATGAGTCTTATAACCTACTTTGGAAGAATTTAGAACTTTTTATGCAGGTAGAAGTGGGTTACTTCAGATGTTCCCTCCAGTGCAGGCTGCATGAAGTCATATATCCTGGGCCCCATCACAGAAGAGTCAGAGGAGAACTGAAAAGTTGTTACTGCCATTTGACAAGAAGATTTTTGCTGGAGTCACAAAGACTTAAACTAAATTTGACTGAGCTTAAGAGTTTCTAATAATTAAAGAAAAAGGCACATGTCTGTGAAATATGGTTTTAATAGGAAACAAATAAGTTATCTGGAAGATTGTAAAGGTTTAAAATTTGCATGTATACACGTTACTAGACTGTAATACACAATTTGAAAAGCATGAACCACAGTGTCTCAAGACTTATCTCTAATCCTCTTCTACTGGTGAGCAACCAACAAGTATACATGTCTATTGAATATGTACGTTACACCTTCTAACTGACAGGGTAAAAGGTTTGATTTTTTTTTAACTAGTCTAGGGTGAGACTTCAAAATTTTATATGTTTATTATTACAGTTTAAAAGTGATGTTTTTTAATATTATGTTGACAAGGAGTGGACTTGTGATGGTAAATCTTAATTGTCGGCTTGCCTGCATTTACACTCACTTAAGAGACAGATTTCTGGACCTTTCTGTGAGGATTCTGACAGAGAGGTTTCACTGATGAGGGAACGTTGGTGCTAATGTGGTTGACTCGTCCCAGAACCTGAACAGGAGGGAAAAAAAGAGGCTGATGAGCACCAGCACTTAGCAGCACTCAGCACTCTCTGCTTTCTGACTGGGTAGGCACAGTGTGACCAAATCCTCCTCCTCCTGCTGCTTTGCCGTTCCTAGAATGGCGGACTGTATCTCCTCAAGTGGTGAGCCAAAATTAAATCATCACCCTTTCTCTCTTATTTGCTTGTGAGGTATTTGGTCCCAATGAATAGAAAAGTAATGCACAGATTTACTTAGGAAGAACTACTTTTGCCTTTTCCTAACCTGTAGTTGGCAGGTTATAGTATACTGTACTGCCATTTACAAAAACACATTATCACCTATACTTGTTTTGAAACAAACAAAAACCTTGATGTTTTAACCATCAAGTGTGAAGTAAATTTGAAATGATGGGGGAATAAAACATCTGTTCTTACTTAGGAAGGTAGAGGTCATGAGCTTGTCAACTCCGTGACAGTTTTCTAACTGGAAAACACATCAGAGTGCAGCAGATTGTCTTGTTTACAAGTTCGCATGGTGAAAATTGGAAAAATATAAAATAAGTAATTTGTCAGTAACAGCACTTAAATGTTTTAGGATGCAAGTTTAATTTTTTTCCTAAGGCATAAAGATGTCCATCTTCATGTTCTCTGTAGTAGAACAGTTTACATGAAGAAACATATTCTCTTAGAGGGTCTCAGATGCTTCTGTGCATTCTGACGTCTGTGGCTATTATAACACTGGTATACATTGCATTTTAAAACATTTTATATATAACCATCTCAAAATAAAATGGCAAATATGGAAAACAACTACCCAAATGTGGTACATAATTAATTATCTTTTTTATAAATTTTATAAATCATTCAATTAAAAATATTATAGAGAGGACCTAGACCCCCTGCTCAGATGTAGCCCATAGACAGCTCAGTCTTTCTGTGGGATCCCTAGTAAGGGGAGAAGAGACAGTCTCTGACATGAACTCAGTTGCCTGCTCTTTGATCACTTGTCCCTGGTGGGGCAACCTAGCCAGCCCACAGAGGAAGAGGATCCAGGCAGTCCTGATGCAACCTAATAGGCTAGGGTCGGAGAGTAGGGGAGGAACACCTCCCCTATCTGTGGACTAGGGAAGAGGGATATGGGAGGAAGAGGGAATGCGGGTGGGACTAGGAGGAGATGAAGGAGGGGGCTATAGCTGGGATACAAAGCAAATAAATTTTAAATAATAATAAATAAAATTATTATAAAACACACTTATAAGGATTCATAACCAGAAAGTAAGAAAGACTGAATGTAAGTCATGTTTTCCTGGATAAATAACATTGCATCATGCATGCCTCATTTGAGAACTGGTTCTTTTTTACACTAAAAAGCCCTTTATACCCAGGAATACTTACATTCTATTCAGTCATTGTTACTTTGCAGTTGACAAACCAAAGAAAACAAACTCCTAACTAGCTAATATCTCCTTGAAATCAGTTTCAGTTGTGCAGGTGCCAGTACTCTGAGTCATCCATGTCCCCCTGCTAAGGATTGTTGCTTAACTCAGTGGTCAAACACTGCGTATTTGTATTGCTGTTATTGGTAGCAATGGATCCAGTTTTATAGTGCTTCAAGATTATGCAATTTTGGGTGCCTTGAGAAAAGCAGCATATTTTTTATATAAAAATCAAATGACATAAGGAAATGTGAGGGTCTCTTAAAATGTAAGCTTCTTTGGCTTCCTGGTCAGTCTATCTCTCCTGATATAATGAAAATCCTTCTCTTCAATTTTAACACAATTTGAACACAAATCTAAGTATTCTAAAATAATAAGACTAGAAGTAACAAAGATATCTGATCTCAAATTTCTCATTCCAAAACAGTATGGAAGAGTGGGGTAGAGTAAAAGGCTCTGGCCTATCTGTACACAGGTACTGACAATGCCAGAAGAGTCCCAAGACAAGTTTTCTGAAGTCCTGGTAATTATCAGACAAGGATTTCAGAAACCAGGACTTGAAACCAGTTTTAAAGAACAGTCAAGAACAACAGCAAAGGGCTAAGGGGATGGTGAGTTGGGTAAAGCACTTTTTTTTTAATGTTTTCAATTTAACCATTTTTTTGATTATTACAATTTATTCACTTTGTATCCCAGCTGTAGTCCTCTTCCTCCCAATCCTGCTCTCCCTCCTTCTTCTCCTCCCTTCCCCCTCCTCAGTCCACTGATAGGGTAGGTCCTCCTCCCCTTCCATCTGGCCCTAGCCTTTCAGGACTGGCTGCATTGTCTTCCTCTGTATCCTGGTACAGCTGCACTCCCCCCAGGGGGAGGTGATCAAAGAGCCAGCACTGAGTTCATGTCAGAGACAGAACCCAGTTGGAGACTGAGCTGCCATGGGCTATCTCTGAGCAAGGGGTCTAGGTTATCTCCATGCATGCTCCTTGATTGGAGTATCAGTCTCAGAAAAGACCCCTGGGCCCAGATTGTTTGGTTCTGCTTGTCTCCTTGTGGAGCTCCTGTCCCCTCCAGGCCTTTCTGTGTCCTCCTTCTTTCATAAGATTCCCTGCACCCTGACCAAAGTTTGGCTGAGTCTCAGCATCTGCTTCAATACCCTTCTGGGTAGAATTTTTTCTGTCCTGTTCCCTGTTTCTGTCCTAGTCTCCTGTCTTAGTCCCTGTTTTCTCCTGCTTCCAATCTCTAACCCATTTGCTTTCTGAATGAGGATTGAGCAACTTCCCTAGGGTCCTCCTTGTTTAGCTTCTTTAGGAGTATAGATTTTAGTATGTTCATCCTATATTATATGTCTAATAACCACTTATGAGGGACCATATACCATGTGTGTCTTTCTGCTTCTGGGTCACCTCACTCAGGATGATCTTTTCTAGTTCCCACCATTTGCCTGCAAATTTCATGATTTCCTTGTTTTTAATTGCTGAGTAGTTTTCCATTGTGTAAATGTACCACAATTTCTGTATCCATTCCTCTGTTGAGGGACATCTGGGTTGTTTCCAGATTCTGGCTGTTATGAATAGAGCTGCTATGAACATGGCTGAGCAAATATCCTTGCTGTATATTTTGGATCTATGCCTAGGAGTGGTATAGCTGGATCTTGAGGAAGCACTATTCCTAATTGTCTGAGAAAGTGCCCGATTGATTTCCAAAGTGGTTTTACAAGTTTACATTCCTACCAGCAATGGAAGAGGGTTCCCCTTTCTCCACATCCTCTCCAGCATCTGTTGTCACTTGAGTTTTTTATCTTAGCCATTCCGATGGGTATAAGGTGAAATCTCAGGGTCGTTTTGATTTGCATTTTTCTGATGACTAAGGACATTAAACATTTCTTCAAGTGTTTCTCTGCCATTCATTATTCCTTTGTTGAGAATTCTCTGTTTAGCTCTGGATTACAGAATTTGTCCTGCAATGATTGATTAGAAGTATCAAAACAAATACCCAATTGAAAATGAAGTTTTCAATTCCATATTGTCCTTTGCCTTGAGTACATGTCTGTCCATATACTCCTTAGCCCCTGACCTTGAACCTTTTCTTACTGCACAGCTATTTTTTTCACCAGTCCTAGAATTCATGCATGGCTCTTAGAGAATGGCGTGTCCTCTTTTGCTGCTGCCTACTTTTTTTTAAGGCAAAAGAAGAAGAAAAATATATAAATGTATATTGTAGCAAAGTAGAAATTACATAACTGGAAGTAGGAAAGGAAAAATGTGAATCAAGCCCAGTGAGAGCTACAGAGACAGCTCCTGATAGTGACAGTTGCATTCTTAATGGGAAAGCCTCATGATAGAAGGATAAGTGGAAAAGGAGATTATGTACATTTTGAAAACAAACACAGTGGTAACCATGAGGAAAAAATATAATATTCCCTAAATGTTAAAAAAAAAAGAAAAGAAAACAAGCAAAGGAGTATATAGGAAGAAACAAACAGCAGAGAAGATATAAAACAACAGACATGAAGTCTGTGACCGATTTGAGGATAAGTAAGTAAGTCATGAATACCACAATCCTAATTGTGCTTAGTTTACCTACTATGAACTTAAAAACCACTTTGGGTCTTAAATCACACTATAGAATAGTCATTTAGCAGCCTAAAAATAAATGGCATAACATATGTAGAGAAAGATAAGAAATAAGTAAGGCGGTATTCTCCTATCAATAAGATAGTGATTAAAGCTGAAAGGACAAAGATAGTTTTAAATGTTTAAAGCCAAAATTCATAACTAATAAAGAAAACATACAAGGCCTCCTAAACCAAGTAACCCAAACATCCACATTTAAAAGCCAGTAGCACCTGATTCAGGGATATTATTAGAGAAACACTCAACAACATGACTTCAGAATTCAGAAACGTCAGCCCACTTGTCAGTATCTGCATCCACTCCTGCATCTTCATACCTCATTAATAGAGAGTGACCCTCGGGCAGCAGTCACAGAAACAGACAGGGCCAACTAAGGCATTACGTACAAAACTTGTCACCCACAGCAAATAAAACTAGAAATTAAGATTGAAAAATAAACTTTCACCTTTGGGAGGAAACAGCAACTTCTGTTAGTCATGGATGGTTGTAAGAGAAAGAAAAAAATTATAGAATTTCTCGGCAAATACAGAGAAAACACTTTCTATCAGAATGTATGGGGCTTAAGGGACTGATCAAGGAAAAAATAATAGGTGTGAATACTTGAAGAACCTAAGAGTGAAGCCGTAGAAGCAAATAAAATGTATTCAGTGTTCATCTTAAGATGAGGCTGTTTGATTCCAAAAATAGTACACTTGAGTGTAAATACTAAAGATAAAAGCAAAAATTAAAAAAAAAATGTAAAAAGCTCCTAAGTCTCATTAATGTAACAAGATTCAGAGCATAGTTTTCTAAAACCAATAAAAATACTAGTTAAAAAGTAAAATGTACAACTAGTAGATAGGGCAAATAACCACTTAAATTTCAAGATACTTTTAAAACTTGAGACATTCTTGCATACTTCAAATACTTTAAAGAGTTTTGATTAGATGAAAACTGTGTAAAGAAAATAAAGTGTGTGCACAGTTGCTTAGTTTTGCTAAAAATAAATAACTGCAGCACACTGAAATCAGTGTGATTGGCTACTGGTTAACAGGGTGGACTGCAGTGTGCATAACCTTCTCACTAGGATTTCAGAAAAGAACAGAGGTGGCTTGGCAAAAGCAAGCCAACAAACGTTGTTCAATTAAATAGTCTTACTTTTAAGTACACCAACATTCACCAGCAAAATGTTAGTGAAGAGTTCTTATTTATTAAGTACTTTATCAAGGCAGACCTAGTCTTATTGTAAGTAAGCCTGCAGTGTATAGATTTATAGCACATAGCCTATTTCTACTACTAGAGGAGAAAGTAATTGGGAACAGGAAGGCAGTAAAAAGATCTGAGGGTTGCCTTGACGTCTGGGTCCTCTCCATGTATTACTTATGCCTTGCATTTTTCTTTTTCAGTCAGTTATTAGTAGAACTTTCCATGCAGTATTTCTGGTCTCCATGAGCCAGATTTGAGCATCTAATTTTAAATATGATATCAGCTGTCCCCAAGGTCTGGGTTTAGACAGGAACATAAAGGTGAGTATTGCTTTTGGTTAGTCATTTGGACCTATGTTGTGCATTTAACATTAACGGCGAAAAACTATGTTTAATCATTTTTGAAGGAAATATAAATTTTGCTATTATACTTTATTTTGGATATGTTTTTTTGAATATTCAAGCATACAGAAAAGTTGAAGGACAAGGCCAGCACTGCTCCTTGGTCTAAGATATACTGATTTTAATGTGCACAAATCTACCCAGTCTTCTATTTTATTTCAAAAGAGCAGAAAACTTAAGCATATATGAGATTTTGCTAATATTTTTTAATTTAGAAACTCTTTTAAGTTAGCTTGGTTCAGAGTTCCAAATAATTTTTGAAAAGTAATATTTGACTACTTAGCTTTGACTAATGATAAAAACTATCATAAGTATTGAAGCAGTCCATTTGCTTCCTTTAATGAAATGAACTGCAGTTCCTTGTATGTATTCTATGGTGAACAAATAAATACATTGTGAATAATTAAAACTAATTTTCTGACAGTTGAAACTGTGATAGAGGTCATAAGGACTGAGCTGTGTACTGTTGGATTAAAATTGATGTGTGAATATAAGTACTGCTGCTGTCACATACCTGAATATAAATAGTGGAAACATATAACATGGGTTTCTGGTTCTTCTAGCCATCTTCTAGCCCTACAAACAGTACCATTTTAACAGAGCTGATCACACCTACAACCTAGGTTTTAGTCTCTGCCTGCCATTCTCTACTAAACTGGCCCATTAGCTCTTGAAGAAGTGATTGGTCTCCATACTTCCACAGAAAAATAGAACATTGGCTAGAATACATTGTTGATATAAGAAAGTCAGAAAATGCTTGAGTAAGTAGTTAGTTGGAAGCATACCAAAAAGGAGCTTAGGGTCTTCTCCTGGCTACATAAAAGAAAATTTGAGTAAGAAAATAAGATAGTAACAGATTGTCTTAATCCACTTCTGCTACTCTAACAAGGTTCCTGAAGCTGGGTAACTTGTGCAATAGAAATATGTTGCTCATAGTATGAGGAGATAAAGTGTATAATCAAGGGACCAGCAGGTTCAGAGTCTGTTAGAGCGTCTTTCTGGTTTAAGATGGTTCTTTGTCCCTGCACACTTCCAAAGATACAAATGCTGTAACCCAACTTGGCAAAAGGTGCAAAGGCTAACTATAGTTTTTTTTTTTTTTTTTAAAGCATCAGATTCTAAAAGGTTTTGGTGAGAGTCCACACCCACCACTGGAGAGACTGTCAAGTGATGCAGCCTCTTTGGAAAAAATAGTCATCCAGTTCCTCAGTAAGAGTTACCATCTGATCTTCTGATTCTTCCCACTCCTGGGGATATATACAAGAGAATTCAATGTGTGTACACGCCAAAACTAGTACTATGTTCAAACTAGCCAAATGTTCATAGCATCAACATTTGTATAGGTACAAAATGAAAACAGCTGAAGTGTCCATAAGCAGCTCAAGACATAAATAAAAGGTGGAGCCCTGTTCAGCAGTAAAAAATAAATTAAAGCACAATATAACATAGATGAATCCGGAAAGCATTGTGTTGCTTGAAAGAATGCGATCATGGAGGACTATTAGCACCATTTGTGAGAAAATTGCAGAACAAATAATCTGCAAAGACAAATGACAGAGTAGTGGCTTCCTAGTGCTGAGGGGATGGGGCATGGGTATAGGTAAGGAGGGATGATAAAATGTGTGGGTTTTTCCCCAGGGGTTAAAAAATGATCTGTGCTTGATTGGAGGAATTGATGTACAAATATATAAGGCACTTTAAGCTCAGTGAGAAAGCCATATGTAAATATTCCTAGCATAATCTGCCAATGTTTTTATACTGCATGTCAATAAATGCTGTTGTTAGGAACTGCGTGTGAAATATTTTTTAAAGTAGCGTTCATGTTTGGATAGACAGACTTATGAAACCATGTATTTGCTCTGTATTGAGTATTACTAGTCAACATAGTATCAACAATCTAACATAGTAGCAATCATCTAACATTTAAAATATCATGGCCAGACTATTATTCTTTATTCTCTGTGTATAAGTGTTTTGCTTGCATGCATGCTGGTGCTCATGGAGGCCGGAGTCAGATCCTCTGGAACTGGAACACTGATGGTAGTGTGGTACAGGTGTGCGTGCTGGGTTCTCTGCAAGAGCAATGAGCACACTTAACCACTCTGCCACCACATCAGCCCCCGGAATTGCTCTCACAGTCATATCTTACTGAGGAAGGAGAGCTGACTATGGACGCACACTTGACAGCTGAGATTGACTGGATGCTTAGTATGTGATGATGGTGGTTGCTCCCTGTTGTCCTGTCAGTTTTTATAGGCAAAATCTCTCTTTTTCTGTCACTTATCTCAAAATCTGTTCAGTGATTCTTCAAGAATGAGGACGAAGAAAGTTAGCATAATTCTTAACTTTTCCTAAGTAAGTAAGAAAGCTGCATGAAGGTAGAAAGGTGTTATTTTTGTCTAAAACTGGACTTGTGATGAATAGCTTTAAAATTTAGATTCTTGACATAATAAAAGCTTTGTAATGTCCATAGGAAAAAAATATGATTTGATCACAGGTCTCCACATTCAAATTCAGGTAACATTTTTTTTCTCACACTTTAACAACAAAAAACATTTCATGAGCTATGTATCAATTATTCATCACATTTAGCTGAATAAGATAAGTAGCAGAAGTTTAAATGGCAAGTACATGGCACTCAGCCTTTGTCCTATATATTATTTCAGTACTCAAAATTAAATCTGTCAAGGCATCATAGAGAAATGATTACTACAAAAAACCTTGGCCAAGTAAATGACTAGTCGTTAGTATTTTTTGAATATACATATTAAGTGAAATAGGAGCAAGTGCTGTTAACTTCCATTGTTACCTCTTATTTTACATCGGCATTTCCTTCATTTGAATGGACTACTTAATTATCAGCATTTCTGTGTCACCATCTAGGTAAAAACATCTTTGTTACTTAGGATCAGCACTGACTGGTCACGTAGGAAAAATGGTCCTTTGAGGCTTTTCAGAGGAAACCTAACCAGGCAAAACTGATGTTTCATATGCAAGATGGCTCATCAGTGTGTTTCTATAAATCTGACACTGGAAAATGGATATATAGGGATCATAGAATTGAGCCATCTGTTTTTTAACTGGTGATATGGCCTTATAAATATCTTTATTATCATTTGAATTCCATGAACAAAATGGAATCTGAGATTTAGTACTTAGATAATTGGTTTCAGAAATATACATATACCACTAAAGACTTTGAAACCTGGAAAAAACTATTAATCTAAAACTAATTTTCTGTGCATTATTTTTTGGCAGGTAACAAATCACAAGACAGTGGCATAGCAGAGATGGAAGAACTACCTGTCCCACATAATATCAAAATAAGCAACATCACCTGCGACTCCTTCAAGATCTCATGGGAGATGGACGCAAAGTCAAAGGACCGCATTACACACTATTTCATTGACCTCAACAAAAAAGAAAATAAGAACTCTAATAAATTTAAACACAAGGTAAACTCTGTATACACTTAGGTCATTTAAAACATTTTAAGTATGAAGACATTTTAAAAGGAAAAATAATTTCAGTTATTTAGATATTTGACATTGATCAAAATTATGGGCGATTCAAAACATTATCGCCATAATAATATTTTGAGGAAAGTGAAATACCATGTGAAAAAGGTAAATCATATTTATACACAAAGATAAAAATAACAAGCTCTTAACTCATTAAAAGGATTCAATTGTGTGTTCTAAGGATAGTTCAAGAGATAATCCATTTATAAGTCAGTTGTATTAAAATCTATGCAAATAAAGTCAAAACTGGCTTGGAGAGGGCAGTAGAGTTTGAAGGAAAAGGGAAGGCTACCCTCCACTCAGAATTCAATCATTTTATGTAGACAAGAACAGCTAAATTGTTAATTAATTTACTGGAGGGTGGAACCTTCCAGAGAAGCAAAAGCAGAATGAGCCATGGACTCTGTACAGTTTTCCACTGAAACACATCCTTCCCTGAGTCAGACTGATTACCTTATAAACTTGTGAGGATTTGTTTAAACACTTTAGGCCTGAAAATAAGCCCTAGAGAGTCAAAAAAAGAAAAAGAAAGAAAGAAAGAAAAGAGAGAGAGAGAGAAAAGGAAGGAAGGGAAAGAAAAAGAAAGAAGGAAAGAAAGAAAGAGAAAGAAAGAAAGAAAAAGAAAAAAAAATTGGATGGGAAGCTTGTTATGTTTTGCTTTAAAATGAAAATTCCTAACCTTAACATGTTGCAGATGTGTAAACATTTACCTGCTGTCTCTGCTGTCATTCACCCTTTGTGATACAGTGCTTCCTCCAGATGTGGCTGTTAGGAATAACCATTACCTGGCTTGAGGGTTTCTCTTATGCTTCATTGCTTTTACTGATGATGAAAACAGACAAAAACCTGCGCTTTGAAAAAGATAGTGCTACTCAATTTTAACATGGTAAAACTTGCTGCATCATCTTATTTTCCTGGTATCGTTTCCTTTTACTGTATGTAGAGTTACACAAACTTTATACACTGCAGAAAGGTGTGAAAGAAAGAACATACTATCCATCAGTCATTATTTATCAAATTTCAGTTCTGATGATGGGTATTCTTTTTGCTGGCATTTGCCTTGAAGCATCTTTGAAATCCTTAACATTAAATGATGAATATTTCAAGGCTTGGCCTCTACTTCACCCATGAATAGCACAACTTTGGAAATGTAATGAGTATGAGTATTCTACCCATAGGTTAACTTATCAGTCATTGCTTGAAAAGACCTAACCTTTTCTCAGACACATAGACACCACACTTGTATGAAAGCCACCTAATCTGTTTCTGAAACAGATGGTCTACATTTTAATATTTACTCTAAAAGCATTCTCTCCTTTACATTTAAACTAATTAGTAATGAACTTCCCTAGTAAAATTTTCAGGTCATAAAATTCAAGCAAATATACTTTTAATGTGTTAGACTTTCAATCAGTAGATCTTGGTTCTTTCATGGTTTTTTTTGTTGTTTTTTAATCTGTTTTGAGGAAGATAGTAGGTATAGAGGGAAACAGTGTGTTATAAATAATGGCAACTGGACTACAGGTCTTTTTCTGGTTTTGGACTGTAGAATGTTAAGCCTATCTCTTGGTCTTCCTGAGTTAATTTCTGCATATGGAAAATAAGCAGTTTAAATATGATAATTGTTGGGTGTTCTTAAACAGGAGCCCTGTTCTAACCCAAGAGTTTAGGTTCCTCTCTATTGTCTATAACTGATGAAAGTTATGCTTTAATAGCCTTCCTGTTTCCTTATCTCTTCCTTCCCTACTTTTTCCTCCTCTTTATTTTTTCCTGCCTCTTCTTTCTTCCTCCCACTCCATCCAGGATGTTCCAACAAAATTGGTGGCAAAAGCTGTTCCCTTGCCAATGACTGTCCGTGGACACTGGTTTCTGAGCCCAAGGACTGAGTATACAGTAGCAGTGCAGACTGCCTCAAAACAAGTTGATGGCGATTATGTTGTGTCTGAATGGAGTGAAATTATAGAATTCTGTACAGCAGGTAAGGGAGCTATGCTTTATATTGATTGATGTTCTTGGAATGCCAGTCATCAGCATGTACTTTTCATACCTACAAGCTGAGTAAGCATTGTGTTGGAGGTGTGGTGCTGTTGGCAGCGTTGACTAATAGGTGCAAAGATTCATATTGGTTGGAAGGAACTGAAATCCTCAGGCAAGCACCTTAAGTAATGGAATCAGACTACCTTTTCGCTGCATGTGTGGTTATTTGTTTTTTTTTTCTAACTAAAATCTCTGTAAATAAAAGCTAATGTAATTTCTGAATAAACTCAATATTCTTGGAGCTTCATCCTATAAGGAGGGTGTTCATGTTTATTTTTCTTTTATTGTGCTCATTTTCATAAATATTGAAAGGAAGAAACCAAAAGCAGCATTTAGGTTAGAGATAGACCTCAGTAACTTTCAGCAAAAATGTTTCTGCTGTTTTTACCTAAGTGCTGGAGGAGCTTGAAAAGGATATCCACAAACTATAGTCCTGTTTGTGAATCTTTGCTTCCTTAAAAGCTCCCTAAGTAAGCCGAGCATGGTGACACACACCTATAGTCCCAGCACTCAGGGAGGTAGCAGAGGCAGGCAGAGCTCTGAGTTTGAGGTCAGATTGGTCTACAAATCAAGTCCAGGACAGCCGATGCTACACAGTGAAACCTGCCTCAAAAAACAAAAACCCAAAACAAACAAAAAAAGCCCAATCCAAAACCTTCCTAAGCAGTCATTTAGTCCTGAGAAACCTAATGTGGAGAGCTTATCCTCTGATAGAATCCCTCAAATATTCCATTTGAATGTTCCAGCGTTTTTATGGAAGTGCTGACATTCTTTCCTTCTGCGCATCTCTTTACTCAGTCACAAAATGCATGGTTATTGAGTATCCTTGAGCACTTTGTCATCCTCTCCTTTTTAGATCAGGATGGGACTTTACTGCTTCCTCTTTACTTGGGTGACTTTTTCCTATTTAAAGAGAAATGTGAGAAAGGCAGGGGAGAGAGGTCAGTGGTAAACTGCTTGCCTTACAAGAATGGGGACCGGACTTGATCCCAGACCCATAGCCAAGCAGGCAAGCTTCTTGGAAAGCACTAGGTCAGGGAAGGACGTTGTCTCAACAAATAAGGTGGATGGCACTTGACACGTGAGGTGACCTCTGACCTCCACATTGTGCACATGCATGTACCCAGATACACAAAGAAAAACAACTGGCTCATCTGTTTCCAAATTGCTTAGCAACTTTCCCATCTATGGCAATCTTCAGATTAGCTCCCCCTCCCAACCCCTTCTTAGGTTGCCTTACCACTTGGAATTGTTTTAGGTGCAGCTCATGATAGCTACTGTTGTTTTTTAATCTCAAGCCCAATATAAAACTTTCAGGGTATGTTAAGTGGCTAAAATTCTGTCTCATTTTGGTTTTATCTTCATGCCTCTTTGTTTATTCTATGAAGAAGCTGCTAAGAACTTTAACACTTTTGACTGCAAAAGATTTCAGTATTAGAGAACAAGGTAAAAAATATCTTATGAGTTCCATATTTTTTATATTTCTCTATATCTCATGGATTATAAGATCCACCATTTTAATGTGTCACTAAAAAATAGCCAATCAAAAGATGGCAATGTTTACTTATTACATTTATTGTTAGACAGTATCAGAGATGTTAAAATGTAAATAAATATTTTAGGATAGATTAAGTATAATTATGATAGTTCAGTAATCAGCAATGAAATAGCTAAAGATTCCTGTATTATATTAACAGCAAGCGAAAGGACTCACCTCTAAGATAACTTCCCTGTTTGCTGTACCATGGTAGAATTACTTTCCCCCTCTGGAACCTACCTCATATTTAGTTATTTTTTATTTATTTTTGTAGCACTGTACCAGAAAGGTTTAAGTCAGACATACAGACAGTTGTCTTTTGATAACGTGTTGTTGGTTGAATATCCACAATCCAAAAATCTAAATTGGAATATTCTGAATCTGGAGCTTTTAAAAATGTGTGTTTGAGTGCCTGCACGATGTCTGTGCACCTGTTATTTGGGGGTGGGGCAGAAAAAGCCATCAGGTCCCCTGTAACTGGTTATGAGCACCATGTGGGTGTTGGGAATTGAACCAGGTTCTCCGAAAGAGCAAGCGCTTTAACTGCTTTACCATCCCCATGATCTTAGCACTTATAAAAGTTCCCTGAATATTTTGAACTTTGGAGCAGTTTTGATTTGATTTTGGAATAAGACTATTAAAGTATATGCAAATATTCCAAACTTCCCAAACTCAAACCCCAAACACTCCTGGTCTCAAGCATTGCTGATAAATGGAACCCCACCTGGAATACATTCATTTTTCTGTGTAAATATACAAATACTATACTGGTATTTTTCCATTCAAGGGAGCTATATAATTTATCTGCAAGGACTTACTTTATACTAAAGAAAGGTATGAGATACTATGACTTCTTTAGCTTAAGGAAATCTGTTGGCAGTTCCAGTTCCAGCACACATAAACACTTCCTCTGATGTAAAAGCTGTAATATGAATACATTTTTATTTTTACTTTTTTAAATAAAAGGAATGAAAACCATCTTTTCATAGAGCTATCTCTCTATTACTGTCTCATTTTTCCTACACCTCATAACTTTGTGAGGAGTTAGGTAAATGACAAGTGCCAGCTTTTAACTGTTCTACAGTATTTCTCTGTGTATCACTTTATCCTTTATTTTCATAGTTAAAAGCTAAGGAGGACTTGCTGTTCAGGTTTACTAGGTAATCAAGGACAATTTCATTCTAAGTCTTACCAATGCCCTTGAGTCTGAATTTGGAGAAAGTTATTTTGAATAAATTGTCTTTAACATTTAGGCACTGTGCAAGGTATCAGAAATAGAATAGACTAGCCTCTCACAGGTTAATCAGTTTCTAGTCTATAACAACCCAATACCATAAAGAAATGTTCTTGTCTGTATTTCTCTTCCTTTAGACTGTGAGTTCATCAAAGAGAATCATATAGTGTTTGTATTTTAGCCTCACCATCTAATTGTGCATGTGCTTTCTACATTGCATGCTCTAAAATAAATCAATTAGTTGTACCAGTTTAACTAGGTTGAGTCATTATCTTTATATACCAAACTTGTTAATCTTTATATACCGAACTTTCCCCTTAATTTTTGATGTAGGAGTTTGACAGTAATTCTCTAATTTTAAAAATAAAAGTTGATCAAAAATATCTAAGTACTTTGAGGGCTATCTTGTACATGGAGACCATCATGTAGGACCCAGAGACCTAGTGTTGAAGGTGACAGCTGTGACAATCACTGCACTTTGCCCAGTCATGATTTCTGCAGCAGTAAAATGGCTGTATTTATCTTGTAAACCTCAGATTTAGAGACAAATTGAGCAGTTACTAGTTGTGCTTTCTTGCTGTGCTGTCCCTTCAGAGTGGAAGGTGCCTTGAGTCATTGTATCAGCTGATGGGTAGCAGTGCTGGTGTCTGAAGGCTGTTGAGTGCAGTTGCTTCAAAGTCTTAAGTTTGAAAGAGTAAAAAAGCACAAAAATATTCTAAGAAAACCATGAACAACAACAAAAACATTTAAGTAGAAATAAAAATAAGTCAAAGACAGTGAATGTCTAATAACTTACTGTATACAAAGTTGAATTCCCTAAAGATGTATTTTAATAACCTCTGGTTTATGAAGTGTGTGACTGGCACTTCTGGTACTTCTATTTTTTAAATAGACTTTAAAATTTTTCAGATTACTCAAAAGTTCATCTAACACAGCTGCTGGAGAAGGCTGACGTGATTGCAGGACGCATGCTTAAGTTCTCTGTTTTCTATCGAAACCAGCACAAAGAGTATTTTGACTATGTTAGGTAAGAATCACTGGTATATGTCTGGGTATCTTGATGTCATGTATGTCTGTACACTGCATTCTTGCAGAGGCCAGAGAGGGCATTGGGTCACCTGGAGCTGGAGTTACAGGTGGGTGTGAGTCACCATGTGAGCTGAGAATTGAACCTGCATTCTTTGGAATTGCAGCAAGGATTCTAATCTACTGAGCCATCTCTTCAGCTCCTGAGAGACAAACGCTTTTTAAAATGACATATTACAGTGTTTCTGAACTTGTACACACAACCCAGATAATCTTTTTTGTTTTGAAGCCTTACCTTGGGTGTGGTGGCTAATGCTTACAGTATTAGCATTCCAAAGGATGAGGTAGGAGGGTACAGCCAAGAGACCCATATCAAAATAAAAACAATCAAAATAAACAAGAACCTGAATCACTTTCAGAGTTACAAAAGATTTTTGACTTGACAGGACTATAAATGAAAATAATAAGGAAATTTTGACTTTTTTTTTAATTTTTGCATTCTTTTCTAATTTCTCTTAAACCAAAGTCATGTTTCCAAATGAGCTCCAAGTAGAAAATACAAAAGAAATCGTAGAGAAAGTAGTGTGTCTAGCATATATGTTATAGAAGATGTTTACATCAGGCACTTTTTTCACTACGGAGGTCAGGAGAAGCAACCTGCGGGCGAACATTTTGCCCTGATACTGCTTTATAGGCAGAGTCTGTCCAGGAAGACATGATAGCAGGTAGCTCAGGGTCAGGGCTGCTAAGAGCACTAGACAGCCTGGAGACTGTGACCTGCCATGCTAGGCTATACTCTAAGGGCCCACCCCAGGGACCCCTTCCCCCAGCAAGGAGCCACCTGCTAAAGGTTCTAGCACTTGTTCGAACAGAGCAACCAACTAGAGACCAGACCAACTGTTCAAATGCATGAGCCTCAGGGCACATATATGTATGTTCCTATATGTATATGTGTGTGTGTGTGTATGTTTATATATATGTGTGTGTTCATATATATGTTCATATATATAAACAAAAAAATATTTTGTGTCATATATTTGTATATATTTTGATGATAGCAAACATGTCTGCTTTTTGTCTGAATATCTTATAAATATAACTTTCAGTCTGTTGTTTTCCTAAGTGGCCTAGCATCTATATATATTTTGGGTGGATGTCATTCACCTGATTTAAACCAAATGACAAATTGTTGTGCTTGTCAGCTGTTAACTGAGAATGGCTATTATGTTTAGCAAGAAACATTTTTTTAAGCATTAAAAGTTGAAAACCAAAAACTTTGCACAATTGCTATTGCCTCTAATAAAAAATCATCAACAGAATGCTTTGTTAGATCTTTGGTGTGTATGTTCAGGTTCTTTGATTACTGCCAATGACTGCTAAGTGTGGCCACTAGAGGGCAGTATTTCACTAGGATTTTCTGATTTTTCCATGGGAAGTGACTTTCCATACTGTGTAACATTTGCTTCATTTGTTTCCAAAATGTTTCCAAAAGTACAAAACAGTTACAGTCAGAGCACTTGGATGTAGATGAAGTAATTGTACACATTACATTATTTAATCCCATTCTACTAGCATGAAAGATATTTGTACCAACAACAAAATACACTTTTGTTTTAATTTCAAAAATAACAGCAGGAAAAACCACGTAAATTGTATCTTGAAGCATAACACACGAACACAGCTACTAAGGCATAGGTAGAATTCTTCAACACGTTTAAAAGCTTTATTAAAAGAAGAGGAGGCAGCTCTCTCAGCTGGGGGTTGAACTCTGGGAGAATGTTTGCCTGGCATGCAGGGGTCTAGGTCCAAGTACCCAGACCACAAATAACAACAACAAAAATACCTCAGTCTTCTATGCAGTAAGCTTTAGGGGGGCACTTACTCCCATGGGCCTTGATTTCCATTTAATTAGTAGACTGTTGTCAGGATACATTGCCTTGATTGGAATCCCTTTAAATGTTATCTTCAGAATGCTTGGTTGGCTATGAAAGATCATCTTTACAAATCATTATAACTGAAGAAGTTCTGGATAAATTCTGACTCTGTCTGTAATTGCTAGACTAATTTTGCTCTTTTCTAAAAAAACAACTCCAAAATGAGTCTGCCCTTACCTTGAATTAAAATGTTCTTGTACTTTTACCCTTGTTCATGTTCACTATTAGCCTAGGTGTTTCTCTACCTAATCTTATTTTCTTTCTCTTTTCTCTACCTGATTGCATTTTCTAGACTCTCCTGTGATTGGTAGAACAGTATAGGAATTCCTGTACTTTTGCTGCCAAACCATTTACCTTCAGAGTTGGTGTTGAGTCACCAAGAGTAGGACACATTTTAAAGCTTTCAGTTCTGCTTATGCTTCCTACTTTTACTGTTGCTAAAACTGTACTTAGAGGTTTACGTAGGATACATAAGTACCTGGGTTTAGGCAAGAGAGTGAAATAAGGTTTAGACATTTTGAAAAGGTAAAAAGAAATAGATAAATGTCTTCCCATTCCTCCTACCAAATATAATTTAAAATCCTGAAATGTTTGTATAAAATACAAGACTATGAAATGAACAGTAGAAAGTAGAAATTAGCTCACCTAGAAACCCTGGCAAAAATACAGGGTAAATTCCTGTGTTTCCTTTTACCTATTATGTGCTAGACTGTATGCTAGAGAAATGGGAAACCTAGAAATGCCAGTGGCATATATCACAAGCTTAGAAAGCCTGGCCCCTTTGCCTAAAAATCCAGGAGGAAATGCTGCAAATGCAGAAGCCTTGGACAGTAAACATCCACTTTCACCAAAACCGTGCTGGTGTGAATCATAGCCACAGGCTAGCAGCAAAGGCCAGTGGTGCCCTTTTACGCTGGTAATTAGTCTCTACCTGATCTCCTGCTAGAGTGGTACCGAGTGCCGAATTGCTAAGTCAGGAACCTGACCTTTAAACCACTGACCAAGCCCACCAAGTGAGGCTTCCTGTTCACTGTTACTGCAGAACACTAGACAACAGTAATGGTCTGCCCTAGCCAGATTGTGTTGGTTGAGTCCAGTGGGAACTTGAATTCCCACTTTAATGTTATTGGACACCTAAAGGAAAATTTAGATATTTGTGCTTATCTAATAATAAATGACCCTCACTAGTATATGGTCAGAAGGGCCCTACTGAAATACTAGAGGTAAATCAAATCCAGAGTCTCACAGTAACCTGCATTTCCAGACAATAAAATTCATTCATCATATCAAAGACCAGTAAACTAGAGTCTAGATAAAAGTATCAATGACCAATACCAACAGAACAGATATAGCAACTGCATAGGGACCATAGAAAATACACGAATGTTTTCATAAGCAATTGAAACCATACTGGAAACAAGAATAGGATGCACAAAGCAACATGAGACATGAAGAACAAACATTTTTAGAGCTGATTAAACACTAGATATGAGGCAAAATAATGATATAAAATATTAATGAATGGACTGAAGCAGAACCAAGTGGACAAGAAGAAAGAAAAATACCAATAAATATGAAGAGTGAGTATAAATTATCCAAACTGAGTAACACATGAAAATAAAAAATTTCAGAACACTGTGACTATGTGGGATCATAGAATCCAAAGTTCAGGTTGTCAAGAGACCCAGAAAGGACAGGAGAGTGGGGCTTAGACTCACAGCTGGAATATTTCCAAACTTAGCAAATAGCATATGCCATGAATTTGGGCTAAGAAACCCCACAAAATGGTATAAGGTCTGAAGATATTTAGGGCAAGGCATATCAGAAGCTAAAGAAAATGGAAAAAAATTAATTTCAGGTTGTAAGAAAGCAGGTTGGGGAAATTACAGGCTTTGCTCCTGGAGTGTGTTTCTCACATGATCTTCCTGTGACCTTGAATTTACATTTTTAATAAGCCCCACTGGATGGTTGTCAGGTGATGGATTCTAAGGCCTATTGCTATTCTAACAATGGTGGCATATCCTCAGCATACCTCATTGTCTCACAGACTCTAAGAAGCCTGGTGATGGAGGGGGGAAACTTAGCAGAATACTAGCTTGGACTTCCTATTCTTAAATATGCTAGTAGGCATCCAGCAAGAAAAAGAAGGGTTGAGGAATTCTAGGGAGAACACCCATTCACAAATTAATCAGAGACCTCCATTCATAAAAGTATAAGCATAGTTGAGTTACTAAGACACTAAAGCAACCAGCAAATATCAAGATGTGGTTTTGCTCTTCTTGGGAACAGAAGGCAGTCCAGAATTACTCAGCAGCAGTATGCAGAATCCAGCCTTGCTGGAGCCACAAAGTCCTGATGCATGAGGAAGTTAGGAAGACACCCAAGGCTCACCTTCTCTATTCCTCAGATCTGCTAGTGCTTCATACCACCAGAACTTCACCATGAGATGATAGAGGCTCTGGCCACATAGAAGGCAATAGAGGCAGACAGTAGGCTTGGGGGCAAATGAGAATAGCTGGTGCTGTCAAACTAATGGCAAGAGGCTGCATGATAAGCACCCTGCGTGTAGATTTAAAATGGCCAAAAGATAAGGAGCAACACTTCTGTTTTGCCTACGTGGGTGGCACAATTTTTCTTTTTAAATAATAAATCCAATATAGGCTCACAAGGCAGAAATAGAGATTAAGCATGAAAATCTGTCTTTTGTGTCTTCCATCTACTCTCATTTCTCTTAATTTAAAAATGTGTTGGGATTCCTTCCAGGGCTTTAGCTGCACACTTTTATCTAAAAGGGATAGCTTTCCTTTTCACATTAATAAATAAGTATAGGTTTACAAATTGACTTTGAAAATGCACACCCTAAGAGGTTTTTTGTTGTTGTTTCTGCCTGTCTTGTGTAGCATTACTTAACCTATGGGTCTTCTGTGACCAGCAGTGTATAATGAACATTTTTAGGTTATGACAGTTGATATACACTGTGTAATAATAACCAGGGACAGGGGAGGAGAAGGAGGGAGGGCAGGATTAGGAGGGCATGAGGGAGGGCTACAACTGGAATACAAAGTGAATAAATTGTAGTAAATTTTTAAAAATTAAAAACAATAATAACCAAAGTAGTAGAAATTCTGTCTTCAGCTAGATATGGTGCCATCCCAGTCCTAGTCCTTGGGATACTGAGCTGGGAAATTCTGAGTCTGCCACAACCTGGAGCTTCAAAGTGTTGTGTTGTCTCAAAAACAGTCTGCCTCTTTTAAAAGTTAGTCCCATTCACTTCTGAAACTTGTATGATGTAACTAGTATCCTGAATCTTACAGACTGTCTTTGTTCATTCTATTCTTTTGTTGGTTAAAATACCTGCTAGGTTCAGAAATTCTAT
>NW_026585698.1:9682766-9697955 GCF_907164565.1 Psammomys obesus | reverse complement strand
TCTATTCTTTTGTTGGTTAAAATACCTGCTAGGTTCAGAAATTCTATCTATCCTCATTTATCTCGGCAGCTTACCATTGTATTTATTTCATTGATTAAGTATTTTGCACCAAGGTTTCTGATTGGTTCTATTTTATGATTTTTTTATATCCTTGGAAAAATTTTTTGTTATGCTCTGAAACTATTTTCCTCATTGCCTTGTATTTTTTTAAGTCTGGATTCTCATGCATTTCCTAGGAATCCCCATTTTGAGTTGTTTTTAAGCATATCATAGATTATGTATTCTTTTCCTTTGGAGTTCTGTTTCATTTTTCTTGGTCTGTACATCTGGTGGAATATTCTCATTTTATGAAGTATCTACTATAACAATTTATTTTCATTCATTGGCCTATCATTCAGATGGAATACTACATTTCAGTTAAGTTAGATGCTTTTGAATTTGATTATAGAGCTGGAAAGTGTAGTCACTGTAGATTCGTCTTGCAATGATGTCCCTGCTCTCAGTGGTGAAGGCAATTATATGACTCCAGAGACAGTGTCCCCAGATTTTAGTCTAGCATTGATGGTACTGGAACTTGTGGAGATGACAGTCCCAAAGTGCCTCAGAATAAGCACAGTAGACTGAAAGTTGTGTGACAGCAGCCACTATCTTCAAACCACAAAATGTGAAAGAAATTCTGGGGATGAACATGGGAGGTGCCTGGGCTTGTGGCAGCAGCTACTCAGTCTGGAGCCACCAGACAGGATGGACCTTCTTTGGGTAGACAGTACACTATTTTAAAATTTTTATTTTATTAATTACACTTTATTCACTTTGTATCCCCCCATAAGCCCCTTCTTCCTCCCCTCCCGGCCCCACCCTCCCTCCCCCTTCTTCACGCATGCCCCTCCCCAAGTCCACTGATAGGGGAGGTCCCCCTCTCCTTCCTTCTGATCTTAGTCTATCAAATCTCATCAGGAGTGGCTGCATTGTCGCCTTCTGTGGCCTGGTAAGGTTGCTCCCCCCTCAGGGGGAGGTGATCAAAGAGCAGGCCAATCATATTATCTCAGAGGCAGTCCCTCTTCCCATTACTATGTAACCCACGTGGACACTAAACTGCCATGGGCCATATCTGTGCAAGGGTTCTAGGTTATCTCCATGCCTGGTACTTGGTTGGAGTATGAGTCTCTGGGAAGACCCCTGTGTTCAAATTTTCTGGTTCTGTTGCTCTCCTTGTGGGGTTCCTGTCCTCTCCAGATCTTACTATTTCCCACTTCTTACATAAGATTCCATGCACTCTGCCCAACAGTTGGCCATAAGGGACAGTACACTTTTAAACCATGTTCTCCTTAGCAGGGTTCATATATTCAATATTTTCAGTAGTGTTCTTTGTAGTAAAGCCACTTATGAAACCCATTAAGTATAAATTGAGCTAGTTTCACCTGTAAGGTGTCTTATTGCAATTCAGTTTTCAGTCCAGGAAATTTACTCTATTGTTAAATATCTCTAAGGTTTGTAGGTCATCTTTGTTCTGAGTCCAAGGCCATAATAAGTAGTGTCAAAAGATGTATTCCCCTTGATCTGGTTATAGCCTGGCTGCACAAACCTTTAATGGTAGGTAGTAATTTCTGTGCTGTTTAAATCTGTAATGAGTAAATTTATCACTATTGTTCTGAGCCGTGGCTGTTTCCTTTCTCTGGCAGAGAACACCATGGGAATGCTATGCAGCCTTCTGTCAAGGATAACAGTGGCAGTCATGGCTCTCCCATCAGTGGAAAGTTGGAAGGCATCTTCTTCAGCTGCAGCACCGAGTTCAACACAGGCAAGCCACCACAGGATTCACCGTATGGAAGATACAGGTTTGAGATTGCAGCAGAAAAACTTTTCAACCCCAATACTAACTTATACTTTGGGGACTTCTACTGTATGTACACTGCTTATCATTATGTGATTCTTGTCATTGCCCCTGTGGGATCACCAGGAGATGAATTTTGTAAGCAGCGCCTTCCTCAACTAAATTCCAAGGATAATAAGTTTTTGACCTGTACAGAAGAAGATGGGGTGCTGGTGTACCACCACGCCCAGGATGTCATTTTAGAAGTCATTTACACTGACCCCGTGGCTCTTTCCCTGGGCACCGTGGCAGAAATCACTGGTCATCAGCTCATGAGTTTGTCTACTGCAAATGCAAAGAAAGACCCCAGCTGCAAAACCTGTAACATCAGTGTCGGACGTTAACACTACTTTCGTACTCTCTCCCACCCTGTCCACCCATAGGAGCATTACCCTCTGTCGTTCCTTTTCATCACCAGATGTTCCCACTGAAGCATGCCTATGCCGCTGTCACCAAAAGCAAACTACATCATGCAGAGCCTTTCCGTGTCTCCTCTGGCCCACCCTTGTCTACCTTTTCCAATGATGTCCCCAAGTTGTCCTGACACTTTGTTTGCCTAGATGCTGCAATGCTTTTATGTTTCCTTTATGCCAAACATAACAAGACAGTTATATAGACCGCTTTAGCAAAGTACAAAATAATGGCTTATAAATGGTGTTTAAATATGCATCCATTTTAATCTACTGAATAAATATTGGGATAACTCCAAACCGCATGAAAGGGTGTAATTGCAGCATGAGTTAAACCTTAAAAGCCTAGAATTGTCAGCACTTCCACCTTGTTGTTTGACAGTGTTATTTATGTTATTTATATTAGCTAACAGGAAACAGTTACTGTGCTTCAACATAATAAATATAATAGAAAAATATTTTATTTGTATGTTGTATAAAATATTTACAATCATATAGAATATAGTTACATTTTAATAGCAATTGTATACATCTCACGAAACCATTTCCCTTATCAAAGATGTAATTTGTAAACCTCAAATAGTTGTGTATCTGTCCTGTTACAAGTAGATGACTTCAATTAAACAAATTTATGAAGGCCATTACTCTGATTCATAAAAGGTTTAAAACATCAGGTGAATACAGAGAAAACAATATGCCTCTGATATATACTCTGCTTCTGGAATCAGTATTTTTTTTTTCCTTCTGCCCAAGCAGTATGAAAATCTGAATTTCTCCAACACCATACTTAAACATTACAGAAAACAGAAATATGAACAAAGTTGATAATGAGAAAATGTCTGTTACTTGATTTTACAAAAACCAAGACCAATAAATGTGTTTTTAAATGAATGGAGAAAAAGCAAGATACACTAAATAAAGCAAATAAAAGGTTTCTTGGTGATTTCCAAGCTTTTTGCCCTGTACAGAATGAATGCAGCTCACAAGAAAGCTATTTCACTTTATAAAGTACAGACCTTGGAACATTAAGAAAGATGCATATTCCCAATGGAAAAATAGTTATATAATCTTAATATAGGAAACAAGAAAATCAGCAATAATACTATAGTCACATTAGGTTATTACTGCAGACACGTCTATCCAAAATACCTATTTTAATATTTTATTTTAATATAAACATTTGTCAATTATAGACAAAGATAACTCACAAAGCACATGCCATTCAAACGAACTTTGGTAACCAGAAATGTAAATTTTCAAATAACAGCTAAAATAATGCACTATTTTAAAATAGATAATAGGAAATTCTCAGTGACACAGTTGAGTGTGTTTTAGAGTGCTGAACACATACAGACGTACACGACAAGAGTGTGGATGTTGTCTCAAATTACCTTTCTAGCTGTTTTCCTCCTTGGATGATGAACAGAATTTTTCCTTGACTCACCAATTTATTTAAACTACACCTTTTCCAAACATCAGTAAAATCAGTTTTGGGGCACTAATAAACTTTCCCAAGTAGGTAGT
This sequence comes from Psammomys obesus, assembly GCF_907164565.1. Classification (NCBI taxonomy): domain Eukaryota; kingdom Metazoa; phylum Chordata; class Mammalia; order Rodentia; family Muridae; genus Psammomys; species Psammomys obesus. The sequence goes on along the minus strand of NW_026585698.1, from coordinate 9,694,148 downwards.
CTGCCTATGTGTTATTTTAGGTTTGACAAGATATCAGCTGTTTTTTTTAAATAATTGTATTTGACAATGGATTTCAGTCTAGCGTGGAGGCTGAATGTTTTTGACGACCCCAGTATTATCTATTGTTTCCATATTCAAATGCCTTATTGTGTATAATTATAAGAGCTCATCCTTCATAAAACAAACAAACAAAAACAGCTAATACTATCTCTAAAGTGCTTCCATTTTCAGTTAATCAAAACTACTTAGTAAGAACAGTCGAGGAAAATAAACTTGACTTTATCCTAGGTGGAAGTGATCAGAGCTGAACTTCAAATAGTTTTGGCCACATCCTGCTTGCTGATGAGGACCTCTAATAGTCTCAGTTTGGCTTTTATGTGCTTGTATTCATAGTACTCGTCTGCCATTGGCATCCTGTCTTCCTTCTGTGGGCTTCTGCAGAAAGGAAGATAAAATCTATTAGTTGATTTATGAGCCAGGTCATTAAAGGTCCTTTTATAACTGACAGAGGCCTGAGGGCTTCCATTTGGCTATTTTTTTTTTTGTCTTCTTTATGTCCTTTTTGCCTCACTCCATCTCTACCCTATTTCTTTAAGCAATAGTACAATGTGTTTTGCAAATATGAGAACCCATATTCAAGCACAAAACAATGGTGCAGGTGAAAAGATGTGAAGAAAAAGCAAAGGCTAGAGCATCTAAAGCATCTCTTTTCTACTCATCCTCTTACTTTCTGTAGTTCCATGATTGTGAAGAATGCTCAGCCTTTACAATGAAAGCTGTTAAAAAATAGTATCCTGAAAATACTGCAAGATATTTGATTACACAAGTAATCCATAAATTCACAGTGACAGAAACTTCCCAGGGGCTTCCTTGTAAGCTTGAAATGTTTCTAAGTTTCCTTGTAGTTACACCTGTCTCTGTTGTTGTGTACCAGAACTTCTGAGCCTTTTCTTGACAGAAGTAATCCACGAGTCTAAATAGTCTCAATCAGGCACCAGCGAAATGGCCCAGTGGGTAAAGGTACCTGCTACCAAACCTGATAACCCGAGCTCCATCCTTAGGACCCACATGATAAAAAGAGACAACCGATCCCCAAGATGTCCTCTGGCCTCCATGCATATTAACACATACACAGTTTTAATTGCAACAGCAGCTCTCTTGCTGTGCTCTCTTGCACAGTAATTACAAGATTGGCATGTACTAAAGTATAAGCCTTGGTACATGCACAATCTGGGTGTTCTTGTTCTACTACCATGTTTACGGTGTCTCTAAATGTATAGGAAATCCATTCCCATGGTTATTTTAGCTTTATAGTTGGGTTGAATGTAAGCAGCAAATTGTCTTAGGGAAAGCAAGGTAACAGTCTATTTTCTTGCCATTGGACAGTTTGAATTTAGCTTTAATAAAGAGCATTTTCTTATTTAGATGACATGTTAGAGCATATAACATCACATAGAGCAAACAAAGACATAGCTCGAATAGATTTAGGTAGTGTAAGTACAACAGAACAACCTGTTCCTTGACTGCAGTAAGTCAGGAATAATTTGGAATCATATTCTCCTGCATCTTCATTCTTAGATAGATATATACTGTTGTGTAGATTTTTATATATACACAATCAATGACTATTACCAAGAACAGGCAGAACAATTAAGCCACTGCTGTTGCCAAAAGGCATGTCAAATAATACTGATAGATGCCATAGGCAGGACTCGGTACACTGAAACCTCTCTAGTGTAGACTCCTGTGTTTGAATGGGTAAAAATGCAAATTTCTTCAGGAAACTCAAGGTGATGAAAAGACTGTGTGTATGTCTTAACCCTGATTAACTCAATTTTTCATGCAACAACTATTTAAATTCAAAATCCTGAAACCATCTCAAATATTTCACTGAATGAAAAACTCTCACTGAATAATTTTAAAGAGGAACTTTAATGCAAGTCTGATGTGTAAGCAAAGCACCTGGGAGCCTATGACCTCACCGAGCCACAGTTTCTCACCTGGTGAGCCTATTGTTAATGGAGAGCAAAACAGAAAAGCTACCAAGGACTATGAAGCAAGCACGCTGAGCATGGATGTCTCAGGGTGCTTTAGCGCTGCCCCACTCCCTTATAGCAGCCTATGGGCTAAGAGAAAATGACAGCAAGGCAAGAAAGAAAGGCAGCGTGTTAGTAATAAGAACCTGAGCTTATCTTGCCATTTAGAAGCTTTGTGATTTTGGGAAAGTTGCAGCAGTGCTTGCAAGAGTGTCCAACCGTTACACAATGAGGTTATCTACAAGCTCAGGCTAAAGACCACACAATCTAGCTTTTAAAAATTGAAAAAAAATATATAAATTTATCTTTTTGTTGTTGCTGGGACATTTGCATTGCAATCTTCTGGCAGTTGTGGCAGACTGGAAACACTGCGAGGGTGTGTGTGTGTGTGTGTGTGTGTGTGTGTGTCAGGAGGTGTTTAAGGCCAATGTCCCCAGGCCAGGCATGGTAGTGTTGGTGTATGCCTTTAGTCCCAGCACTCAGGAAGCAGAGGCAGAGATAGGCAAATCTCTGTGACTTAGAAGCCAGCCTGGTCTACATAAGCAAGTCCAGGACAGCCAGAGCTTTGTTACACAGAGAAACCCTGTCTCAAAAAAAACCTGAAAAACCAAAACTAGAGAGAGAGAAAAAAAAAGAAAAGAAAAAAGAAAGAAAAGAAAACTAATGTCTTATATCACAGTCACAGCTTTCCAACATCCCAGGAGACAAAACATTTCATAGCTTTTTGGTGTAAACAGAGATTGAGGACAGCTAAGTAATTTGTCTCTTCTCCAAAAGACACTAACATTCATTACCTGATTTATATATAGAGATTTGTTGCTAACAATAAAAATTACACTAAATTAATGAGTGTATAGTAACAGCTGGGATGAGAGACAAAACTATAGGAAGACAGATGGTCCAACTAAATACCTGAGAGAGAAAAATATCTATGAACTTTTTGACTAAACCCTAGAATAAAAAACAAGGATAGATGTGAAGTTTAGAGAAGATAGTTAGGAAAGCATTCATGTAATAGGTAAAGAATAAATTGTGGAACTAAGACTCAAAGAACAAGGGCTGAAAAATAAAATTTTAAGAAGCCTAGACAAGTTCATCATATTGTGTTGAAATGCACATATCAAACATTTTCAGAGTTCAGTTTTCATTTTGTAAAGGCTAATGTTAAACCTGACAGCTGTTATCATGAACATTCCATAAAACATCGGGGTATTGCATTGGAGAAAGCACAATCTTCAGCTAGAATTTACATCTTACCACTGTTCCTACCAGAGCAGAGTTCATTCTGAACTATAATTCTTTAGGAAATATCAGCATTAAAAAATCCTTTTCTGCTCACACTTACCTTCCCGTCTGTTTAAAAAATTGTTCTTCAAATTCTCGCAGGGCTTTCCGTAGCCTCTTCTTATCAGCCCTAGTTTCTCGGAGATGGTCAAGAAGGACTGGCCTGTATCAGGTGAGACACATTTGGCATCATTAAGCACTGGCCTGACTGAATGATCATGCCTGCATTATATCAGGTCAGCAAAATGGGCACATTATATGACTGAAATGGAAGAATTTCTGAGTAACTGTGGCACACACTGTAAATGTGGCCTTGGTGTAGGAGCAGCACATAAGCCTGGTGTTACCCTAACATTAACAGTGTCATGGGCAAAGGGTAAGGGCAGTGTACTGAACTGCCATAAGAAATGGTGATGTCATGGTGCTATAACAAGATGTCAGGAGGGAGCAGGCATGTGAGGAATACATAGCAATGTTTGTTGACAATAAGAGACACAAGGAAAAATATGTCCTCAGAATGTGGGGAGAAGGACAAAACCCTTGTGGAATAAAACTGAACCAGGGAAGTGATGACATTCCACTGCAGTCTACTTCATGGTAGAATCAGTCTATGCTTCCATAGACTGAATACTAAAGTTATATATAGGCATTTGTACACGCCAAGTCTATTGATTTCAAAAATACCCCCATCTACACAAATTTAGGCAAGACTTCTTTACAGTGACTACTCAGTGGTTGGGGAGAATAGAAGAAAAAAGAAAGATATGTTCTGTTTTCCCAGAAACCTAAATATTGCACTGTCTTTGGTTTTGCCTCATTTCCATTTGGGAGACACATTAAGAAGACTATATAATGCATATTAAAGACCTCACAGTGTGGGCTGTTATCACATGATCAAGAGGTATGCCAACTACTGAATGATGATGATGATGATGATGATGATGATGATGATGATGAAAGTCTAGACAGTTCTTAACTGAGGAGTCATTACGAGACAAAGACCAACTCATTGACTGGTGGCCAGTGTGATTACCCATCTGGAATACTATGTCATCTGAATGTAATAAAGGAAGAAAAGAAAAGGAAAGAAAAGAAAGGCTCTTGCCATTATTGATCCACTATAAATTTTACTCCTTTGGGTCCAATATTTCAAAAGCCAGCTTTCCTCTTACTCTGCTAAGGACTACAAGGGTTACGAATAACAGAACACAACTGAAAAGGAGGAGCCAAGTAAATTGCACATCAATACTTAATGACATATATAGGACTTCACTGTGGCTCTTCTATATTTTCCAGTTAAGAAGCCAACTGGATTGTACTTTTTGGGGTCTATTCTCTGCTAGAGAGCAACACTTTTGACTCTGAAGTGATATTGAATTTTTAACGTACAAGTAAGGTACCCAAGCCAGGAGTTTTGAGAGCCCATACTCAGGCTGCTCACTCACATGGTGGCCTCGTGTAAGTTGGACATGGAGAGAGCTGGTTGCTTCCCTTCTTTCTTTTCATCTGGTAGCAGGGTCCTTATAGGCTCTGTCTCAGGATAGGTGAGGTGATCACTGACAGGAAGGCGGGACACTGGAGCTGGTAAAGAAGGTTGTTGGCTTCTCTGTGGACAGTCTTCATCAGAGTCCTCTTCCTCCTGCTTGTCACAAGCAGAGTCAAATAGTCACAGAGTGCTACATGTCCCTTGAGCATTCGAGAGGACTGCAAGATCCTAAAACTCAGTAGACACCCGTAGCCCACACAGCTGCTGAGAACCAGAATGGAAACTACCAAGAGCCCTTTGTCAGTTTCATTAAAAACCTGCAGGAGTCAGTGCGAAAAGAGCATCCATGCCAGGCTACAGTGCTTCTCAAGTTTACCTATATTCCCTGAGCCAAGGAAGATAGATATTTGGGACCTGGACTAGGTTGAACTGTACACCAGGTGGGTCACCCTTTCCCCAGACCCTCTGCACTCTAGCTTCACAGCAGTGATACGGGTTAGGGCAAAATGTTCTACAGACATCTTATTCAAAAAGTGTCCCACTCAGACACAGAACAGGCTGCAGTCAATATAGATGATGTTAAGTGACAAGTTCAGAAGTTCAGTGACAAGTTTAGAATGCCAAAGAAGCAGTGACTATTCTTTATCCTTTCCAGTAAAATTATGAGAGCCAAAATATTTTCTTCAACCTTGAAAGGCATATTCCCATTTAAACTATTCTTCCTTCTCAAAGGAACATTTTAGACAATTTTATCATTCTCCTAACAGTCTTTAAATTACAGAATTATACTCAAGTAGATTTAAATTCCTATTTGTTAACATTTGCTGCTTTTTATATTGATAGCTGTTTTGAAACTGATGAAGTGAATGTGTCATGCTTTCCCAGTTCTGTCTGCCTTTAAAGCTGTTTTAAGAAAACAACTGAGCCTAACTCAGTTTTAGTACTTTTTATTGACATGAATTTATTTATATCTAGAATAATGTGATCAGATGGGATCAAAACAATGTTTCAGTATCTCGAAGAATGCATTACCAGTTTTATTAACCACCACACACAGAACAGCAGAGAGGTTCTGTCTTGTCTAGCTGTGTTAAAAATTAGACAATGCCACAGTGAAACCTATTTTGTCTTTTCCTTGCCCAAGAGGAGGGTAAAGAAATGGAATCAAACTTTAAGAGTGGCCCCAAGCGTGGAAGTTTGGTCTGTTCTGTTTCATAGCAGTTTGTTAGGCATCACTGTTAGGCACAGTACTGGGGTAGGGAAGACCACAGTAGCTGCTGGGATCATAGTATACACAGCTAGGAAGGCCACTTGGTAACATTCATGGTGCTGACTATGACATGGCACTAAATAGCATTGATGCTAGGTGCTAGTCAAGGTTTCCAGTTAGGGCCGCCATCTTTACTTACAATTGTAGGGATAAGGGATGGTGTTGACAAAATTTGCTTGATAATTCTGCATCGGTCATAAAGAGGTTTTATAAGGTTCTTGTCTTGCTTAGCTACCTGCAAAAAAATAAAATTAATTTTTTTTCAGACAATAGTCTCCTTACACCCACCTCATGTTAGGAATCCATCCCAGAACCCATACAAGATTGACAAGTACTCTGTCACAGACCTATTACCCATTCCCTAAGGCAATGTTCCAGCAGGCAAAAATAACAACAGGTAATGTTTGAAGCCTCAGAGGATCATAACACTTTAATGCAACAGCAATCAATAAAAAGGAAGTCGAAAGATGGTGTCTGTTGCACATCATTTTTTTTCCTAGGAAACCCATAAAGGATAAGAGCGAGTAGAGAATAGGACCATAAGGCTTTGTGGACAAGTCTGCAAAACATGAATAGTATTAAGTCTCTATTTTATTTTTAAGTGGCTAATCAAGATCAATCACTTTTTCTTCTGAACCTCTGTGACCATTCACAAACACCAGCTCTATACAGGCCTCCGTTATTAGACATATAGATTATGTACTGCCTTACTAGTTCATTCCATATAAACTTTAGTTACTTGGGACAAAACATTTGACTTTTGAATCCTCAATTTCCTACCCATATAACAAGGGGGTGGGAGTTTCAGAGTTCCTTCCAGGTTATTCCAAACATAGACAGGTATTTCTACTGACTTGCTAAAGTTCCAACCAAAACAATTCCCAACCTCTTAGTATACTCGCATTCGGTACCCATCTGCTGCGTGACTCATCCCTACGCACCATTGTTAGCAGGTGACATTATACATAAAAGTTCATTGTGTCTTGTCTGTTTATCCACATGTCTATCCAAAATAGCCAAACCTCTCTTCTTCCTTGGGCCCCCATATATTCACATACTATCTCATACATGAGTTTGCTATATACTCATTACACACACACAGCTGTCCCTCTATTCTCAACCCATTGTTTATTCTCATCAGGGCAAGGTATATAGTCACCCACATGCCTTTTATGGAAGCACACACAGTAGAATGCTAACTAGCTCCACCTGACAGATTTTCCAGAGATTTGAGACAAAGAAAATAGCTCCCCAGTGATACTTATGATGCTCCATCCCCATGGGCTTCACAAGCCACACTGGTCCATGTTGCTTTCCATTTTCTATTTCACTATCTGGACCTTAGCTTCTGTTTCATTTCTTACCTGCCCAAATATAAGTTTACTGAGGCCTCAAATACCACCACATATTTCTTTAACTTCTTACCACTATCTACCACATTCCTATTCTGATTATTAAGAAGTTCATAGGTAAAAACTCTAACTTTTAGTAATCTCCATATGTGTGGGGGGGGGGCTTGAACTAACAGAGATCTACTTTCCTCTGTCCCCTTGGTGGTGGGATTAAAGACTTGCACCACCACTGCCCAGCTATATATGATGTGGATATATAGACACAAACTCCAGGCTATAATCTAAGATACATGTGTATTTTCAGGAGAAAGATAATTTGCTGTAGAAGCCTTTTAGTTTTGGTTCATAACCTTAAGAGCCTTTAATTTTCTAGCCAAATTCACTCTTTAAGCATTTTCTTAATATCTTTACACACACATATACACACAAATCCTGCCAATATGTAGTCCATGGGATTTTAATACATTTTAAGAGGGAGACTATAAATGTAACTTCAGAAAACAATGAAATCCTTTTTTTGTGTTTGTTTCCCTTCAGTACCTCACTGAGACTTTAATTCTATAGAAAGCACTTACAAAACAATGGACTTAAAACATTGGTCTATTTTTTGGTTGTGGCTTTTCTACCTAGTATAGTCCTTCCCTACTCCCTCAGATTCTAGGAGAATCCTAAAAGGGAATAGAGATCAGGACATCTGCTGCAAGATTGTGTCTTCTAGACATAACATGGAGGCTATACCCATGAAATCTCAACATTATGGCTGCCTAGACAAGACCGGAACAATGATGACACTAGTTGTTATGCCAACATGGACAGGGGAAATCTCACAGGGCATCACACCAACATAGAGCTACAGGCAGTTAACAAATATTGAGAGAGGGAGAATTAGTCTTCGTAGGGATGACCCCCCTAATTGGCCAAGTGGTCAGTCCTAAAAACATGCAAATGAGCAACACCAAATGGACTTGGCACTGTACTTACATATTTGTTCATGTGTGTGTTAAAGAAAAAGAAGCTATGAGTTTTCGAGGGAGCGGGAGAGAGACTGGGACAGCATGGGAGGAGTTGGTGATGAGAGAAATGATGAAACTGCAGTTTAATTAGAAATTAAAAAAATTAAAAATACACAAATGCAAACAAACTTTTAAAAAGCAATTAAAAAATTAATGAGAATGCTACTTAGAAAGTTATCTTCCCCAGGCACTAGATGAAAATTGAAGTGCACATACACTGAAACCAAGTCCTCTCAATGCTAATGATTTTACTCCTCGGATCATTACTGACTAATCTCCCAATGGAAAGGAGCATGTGATGCCAGCCCACATGTGGGTCTCAGACACAGAGCAGTATTGACAGGTTTGATTCCTAAAACTAAAAGTTTCCTGTCCCTTCCTATATAGAGAGGAAAACATCAGTTTTGCGTCTCTCCTTGAGAGAAAGCTCAAGGATAAGTAGAGGGCATGATTATATTTAAAAGTTCCTGTGCTTTTCTGAGAAAGAGGCTAGGACAACAGTTCCACGGGGTAAGGAAAACAAACACATGGATAAATCTGCTAGAGTTACAGCAGCTTTTTCCTAAATAACCTCCTGACCAGGACCAGAAAGAAAACATCTGGGCTGGCCACTTTGCGGCAGTTTGGAATGGCAGCTTCTCTTCAGGATGCAATGCCAGGACCTAAGAATGTGAACCGCAAGGGAAGTAAAGAATTTTCAGCATGGCAGAGTAAGCAGGGTGCCAACAAGTATTGCCAAATCATGTTTGCTTGGAGTTCTCTCTTAACCTCCTCTTCCATTTACTCCTGATACTACAACAGAAGGGTGAGGGGCAATAACTACCTTTGGGGATTTATCTGTACATACTGGCCTGGAAAATGACACCCATTACCCTGGAAAGCTCTCTCTGGCTATTTTATGCGGACAATGGAAGCTATTAGTAAGCCAATTTTTTATTCAATGAGGTTCTCTTTGCACAGAACAAAAATCAAAAGGTAACATTAGTAGAAACAGAAAATAGATTTGTTTCTAACGATTAGCTCTTTTTAAAAAATCCCTACATAAAAGGAGGAGAAAATGACTGAATCACAATATCTAAACACTGTAAGGCCACTGTAAGGCAGTGGTTCTCAACTAATGCCTAATACCCTTTAGTACAGTTCCTCATGTTGTGGTGACACCAACCATAAAGGATTGCTGTGCCATAACTGTAAATTTACTACTGTTATGAACCATAATGTAAATAAATATCTGATATACAGGATATCCAATATGTAATCCCAAAAGGGCCATGACCCATAGGGTGAGAACAGCTGTTTTGGGGTTTATGGTACGAGCTCTGTAGAGTAGGTTTCAGTATGAGCACCAATGCAAGATATTCCCTAAAAGTCTGGGGGGAAATAAAATCACTTGCTGTGGAAATTTTTATAGCTAATGCGATTTAGGAGCATGGCAAGAAGGCCAGATGAAGTCATCCATCTGCTCAGGCCTGAAGAGACTGCGCTTAACTAGATGAACTGACATGCCACACCTTGTTGAAAAGGCAAGAAACAGGCTAGATGCAATAGTCTTGTTTCCTTGAGTTTTGCCATGGCCTCTGAACTTCCTCTTGGTACCCACCCCATGGCTCCCTATGGTTCCCGGTGTTGCACTTCTCTGGAGCAGTAATGAGATGTGCCATCAAAGCCTGCACATCTCACTCCAGACAGCCCCTATCAAAAAGGCCCAGCTCTAGTGTAAAGCTCCCAGGTCTATTTGAAGAGGCTTCTGACACTCAGTAAGCCTCTCAATAGATACTGTGTTTGATAGAAGATTTTCTGCCGTTTATGCAGAATTTCTGCACGGATGACTTCTTTGACTTCTAAGTACCGAGGTTCTTCTGCAGACTTATTTCACTCTTGTCTCAGAAGGCCAGCTGACCATCCCAGCTTTCCCAGGACTGACAATGAAAGCCCTGTGCAAACTAGGAGGGTTGGTGGCCCAGTTCCTCAAAGCTCTTAAACTTGATGGGCCCTGCGTATGTTACCTCTTAACATTGTCATCTTTGCTCCAAAATCTGCCTCTTCACATAGTTCTGATATGTCAGTAAGCTGACTTGTCTCTATGGATTTCTTCTTTCTGCCCTGTAAGGCAGTGGCTCTCAACCTGTGGGTCAGACCCCTTTGGCGGTCGCATATCAAATATTTTCCATATCATATATTTATACCTCGATTCATAACAGTAGCAAAATTACAGTTTTGAAGTAGCAATGGAAATAATTTATGGTTGGGGTCACCATAACATGAAAAACTATATTAAAGGGTCACAGTATTAGGAAGGTTAAGAACCACTGGTCTAAGGCTTCAACATGCGCTTTTGTTCCAACTAAAATATCCTTTGAGTATGTTGTCTTTCTACTAATGTCACTGTATTGATCAAGCCGCCCATTCCATCATCTCATTTGCCCTGATTCACACAGCAATCTGATCTTTTAAATGTTTATCACCTCACACTAGTTTTCTGTTACCACTCGGCCACCCCTTACTCCACTTTACAGCCTGAAAGGTCCAGCATCGTTCCACTTGTCACAGCTTTTCTGATTGTATCTCATGTTGCCTCATATCTCAGCCCTCAGTCCTGAGATGCTTGTGTATACCAAAAAGTTCTTCCCTCTTTTACCCCTTAGTGTTTGGGAGTTCTATCTAGAATGTTCTTTGCTGCTTTTTTGGCCTGCCCAGTTCCTTGATTAAATGCCAACTTTGGCCTTTTAATAATCCTATTCAAGAAAGACTGTTTCTTTTGTGTTCTGACATTCATCTACTTTGTTCTGTGCATAGTACTTACCAAAATCCTTGTCTATTTAAACTGCTTCTTATATCCCAACTCTCAGCAGAGTGAGAGTCCAGGAGAGCAGTGCTCATATGACTCCTCTATCTTGATTTACCCAAACTCATATAACAAACATTTGAATCCTTTTGGAGA
>NW_026585698.1:9677564-9681432 GCF_907164565.1 Psammomys obesus | reverse complement strand
TGTGTGTGTGTGTGTGTGTGTGTGTGTGTGTGTGTGTGTGTGTGTGTTTCCCTCAGAGACCAGGAGATGATTTCACAACTCCTAGGAGCTAGAGTTAGAGGTGCCTGTGGGCCACCCAGCATCATGGCTACTGAAAACTAAACTTTGGTCCTCTAGAAGAGAAGCAAGCACTCTTTAACCCTGAGATATTTCTCTACCCACTAATGTTAACTTTCAAAATCCAGAGCCCACCATCCTGACAATGGGGCTTTATGCATCCTTAGATGATTAAAAATTAAAAACACACCTGGGAATTGCGTTAGAGAACATGCCATGGGAAGGAGAAGTTGAATTTGAGTAAGACCATTTATACTGATTTTGTTTTCAATTATACAATATAGCTCATTTTCTTCATTTAGTTTTGAGCTCTGGCTTTGTGTTTTGTTTATGTTGTTGTTTGATTCAGTGTCTAACTGTAGTGCATGCTTGGCTGCAACTTATTGTGTATCCCAATCTAAAAGTCCTCCTGCCTCAGCCTTCCAAATACTGAGCCTGTAAGCCACCATGCCAAGCTCTGGCTTGAAACTTAAACATTGAATGTTTTAGAAGCATGCTACAACATTACAGTTTAGTGCCATCACATTACTATTCCCTTCTACTTTTCAATCATGAAACTTCCAGAATGTTAGACCATCCCCTATACATCTAAGTGTTGACTTGCAGAACAGGAAGAGGAAGGAAATAAGTTCATGAGTGCACAGTAATTGTCCTTAGCATTAATAATAAACTACCATCCCATGAAGAAACAAAAGAAAAGGAGCATTGGACCCAGAGGCAGGCAGCCAAGGTGTCTGCCTGCCTCAACAGCTCTAAGCCACATGACTTTCCCTCAGTGCTTATCATGCTCACCTGGACAGTAAAACTGTAGCGTGGAGAACTCCATAGGCTACTTGTGTTTCCAACAATCTAGGAACCAACTCCACGCACTGGCTGGAGGTCCTGGGTCTCTTGTAAAGAGGTTTATTAAAAGGGCCTGAATGATGTGTAGAGTCAACTCAAAAGGAGCTCTTTTAAGCAAGAAACTCAAGCTCAAGAAGGCTCAGGCAGAAATGGATTGCAGTTTGCCCTTGACATTATGCTATTATAATGGTCCCCTCTGAGAGGAAAGACACATACCTTTGAGCTGTTTTCGACCTTTAGCCAAATCATTCATCCATTTCAGAACTTCAGGGTTTGAAGTCTTGTCACCGTGTGATGGCTACAGAGGAACAGGAAAGTGGAAGTAGATGGGAGTGAGGAAGGGGAGGGGGGAAGGGAGGAAGAAAGTGGAGGAGGGACAAAGGAGGGGGATGGTGAATTAAGGAGAATGGAGGGAAAGCATAAAAGGGGAGAGAAGGAGAAAAAAACAAAACAAACAAACAGAAATGTTAAGCAGCTGAGCCACCCAGGTAACTCAGAGACACACTGAGCTGGACGTCGGGGCAGAATTCCAGCGAGTGGAATTGTTCTCGGCTTTCATTCCTGCAAGGGCATTATTTCAAAGCATGCCAAGATACCCAACCCATTTTCACAAATCCTACGCATGCCAGTGCATCCCATTGCCCATCCTCTATCACCTCATAGGCTGCCCACAGCTCATACTTCCTTTCCAGGCCATACTCTCTGCCAATGGAGATGAACAGGGTGATAGTACAAAAATGAATGTTTTCTACTTTGTATGTGGTCCAGGAGGGAGGTTGAGTACACACCAGTCATGTTCTCAGAGCTCAAGAAAGCAGACCCCAAGTTCTCTGAGACCTGACAATTGTCCTGATAGCCAGGCCATCGGGGATCAGCCCTACTTCTAATCACTAGAAATGAAGATCCCACTGAGCTAGCAATAAAGAAAAACTTAATCATGCGTGTGACCTTGGACAGGTTATTTAACTTCTCTGTGCTCTACTGTCTCACATTTTAAAAATGTGAGGATTACAGATCTCTCTCACAGAGTTCCTATGGGAGATTAATATCTACAAAGCACTGAGAACAGCTCCAGGTACATGCCGAGCAATACAGGAGTGCTAACTCAGACCATCAGTGTTAGCTACCAGCTACCAGCTTACCCTCACTAGCAGCAGAGGGTGGTAGCAGTAATATCTCCAAACCTTCAAAGGGATTCTGAATGTGTCTTCACTGACAGACACACAGGAGGGAGACGCGTGACTCTGCCAATCAGCTCATTCACTTCTGAGTTCCTGCTCAGAGCACAAAAGCGAACTGTCCCCAGAAAACAGAAATCATTAGATAAAGGTGGCCAAGGATCCTTACCCTGTATACCACAGACCACACTGAATATCCTCCACAGCCACCATGCTAACTTAAAAGCGGGGCGAAGATGGTTACCCCACCTGTGAGAACATAAGGGACTCTTCTGGGATGCTCAGGATGCCTTCCGCACAGTGGTAGCAGGGAGAAGTGCCTGCGCTGTCAGCAGCCAGTCCTTGAAGACCCGCTATACCCGTGTGAGATGAGAGAGTCTTCAATGACGGGTGCAGGGTGATGGAAAGCGCAGTGTCAAAGGAGATAACAGTGCTCTGTGACATCACCAGACAAGCGAGAATGTGTGTTCACTGAGAACATGGAATGATTTAGAAACTTATGGGGTGACACAGAAACAATCTAAAAATCAAGGTGGAAAGGAAGGCCGAAGGAAAATCAAGAGGATTTTTTGTTTCCCTCAGAAGATGATGGAATGGGAGATTGTCCTTTCTATGCTAGAGCCCTAGACTGTCAGAACCATGGACAGTGACACAGTGTCCAAGCCTTCCCTCTGGAGGACATAAATGCACACATACATATACACATATATGGCTTAGTGTGGTCCCAACCACAGTCTCCAGGAGGAAGTCATGTGCGAGGATTCGGAAGTGTAGCCTAGCTCTTTGGGTTTAGCTGTCTTGCCATGACTTTTGGTCTTTACGTTTGGTCTCTTGGAACCCTCAGAGAATTCTCCAGTCTAAGGGCACATCTATGCAGGTAAACAGCACTTCCCTGAATCTACCGACACACCACCGAAGGAATATACAAAATATACAGGACACACCAGATATTAAGATGCCCACGGGATGAAAGAGGAATTGGGGACTAAATTTTGAGGACAAAGTACTTGAAAGCCTAAAACCAGGTGCAGAAATGAATTTTCCTTTTGCTGTTCTGCCCTTAGAGGAGCTTTCTTAAGGTTAACTTCAGCTTGTGAGGGAGATGGCTTCCAAATCACAGTAGTTTCCACACATTCGTCCTAGCTTTTCAGGCCTCTTTGTGTCTGAATGGAAATGTCTAGTGGTGCACCTTAATAGTCAGACAAACTCACTACTATAAGATTTGTTATGAGATAGGTAATTAAAATGAGGCAGTCAGATATATTATTGCAGATACTATTGTGGTAGATTTGTACTAACCAAAAAAAAAAAAAAAAGATTCATAAGACACTTTCAAAAGACTTCTGATTGTTCTGATTGGCCATAAAAATACTCGGGTTGTCCTAACTAGATTCTATGTTGTATGACTCTTAAGAGTTCATTTCACCTCTCTGGGCCATTTCTTCAGCCATTGGACAAGAAAAAGTCTGGCTGGCTGTCATTGAGAGTAAATATCTGAGCCAGATGGTGGTGGCACACACCTTTAATCCCAGCACTTGGAGGCAGAGGCAGGTAGATTCCTGTGAGTTTGAAGTCAACCTGGTCTACACAGTGAATTCCAGGACAGCCAGGATTACACACACACAAAAAAAAAAAAAAAAAAAAAGAAAGAAAGAAAGAAAGAAAGAAAGAAAGAAAGAAAGAAAGAAAGAAAGAAAGAGAAAGGAAGGAAGGAAGGAAGGAAGGAAGGAAGGAAGGAAGGAAGGAAGGAA
>NW_026585698.1:9623787-9677554 GCF_907164565.1 Psammomys obesus | reverse complement strand
GAAGGAAGGAAGGAAGGAAGGAAGGAAGGAAGGAAGGAAGGAAGGAAAAAGGATACAACATAGTGAACATCTTTCCATCCAGGTCTACATTTGGCAGAGATGGAAAGATATCACAAAAGCAGAGATGCCCAGCAGGAGCTAAGGTCCAGAAATTACCAGTAGAGGCTGTTAATACCACTGTCCAGCTGATGGGAAGGAAAGTAAGCCTTACACATGGCAGGTGGCTTGCCAGGCCTTTAGCCACAGACTGACACCCTACAACAGGAACGAGGGGATGTCCTGTTTCCTTGGATGCCTAAGGGGCTGACTGCAAAAACAACAACAAAAAGATCAACACTGATACAGCAATTAGCATGAGCTCCCTCCACCTCCCGCTCTAGCATCTATACCCCTGCCCTCTGTGTGCATGTGTATGGGGGAGGGGGTGATTGCTTCCTCTCTTGCCTTTAAAGCTTTTCAAGACAGGGTGAAAAGTGCCAAGAGTAATTCTCTAAATAAAATAGGCAACTCAGTGGCTGTAATAGTTGAGAAAAATAACCCAGGTGCACAGCACAGATGGGGACATTTAATGTGCACAAGCCGCCTTCATTTTCTCTCAAGACAGAGCCTTTCATGAGGCCTGCTTGACATTGTACAAACAGTCAGTGACACTTAGGACCTTTTGCTCTCTTCATAGCCAACACTGCAGTAAATGCTGCATAGGTTCCTTCAACAGTGTCCTCACACTTCAGTTACTGATTGCACGGCTTGGAACAGAAAGTAGCATGTCCAGAGACACGAGGCTGCTGAGGGTATGTGTTGGACTGTGATACGCAACAGTCTGACTCAGGAATGGCCAGCTCAGAAGCACTCACAGGCTCAAAAATAGAACTCCCATTTGTTACTCTGCAGCGTCCATGATGGTGGCGTGACAGGTAAACCCCAGCAGATCAAAAAGGAAACCAGCTCCTTCTGGAACACTGGGGCTACCAAAATGGACACTAAGGATCCTATGACCCCTCTGCTCAAGCCTCCTCATCATTAACTTACTGCTCCAAGCCTCAAAGGATAGCACATAGCTCCTTAGAAGTCTTCAGCGGTCCTAGGGTAAAGGCGGAGACAATAAGTAGAGACATCCCTCATGCATGGACAGAGAGTAGCCATTACTGAGGAATGAAAGGATGCCACAATATCCTTGTTCAGACAGCCCTGAAAGTACATCTTATTGCAGCCTTTCTATAAAACTAAACACCATTCCTTAAAACCACCGTCTCGGTGAAGCGAAGGCCACACAGGATAGGAAAGGGGAAATGGACAATCACCCTCCTGGCCCCTCTGCCCCAAAACTTATCACACACTCACAGGAATGTTCCTATTGCCCCTGTGCCCAGTGCTTAAGAGAGCCTGTAAATATTTCAAGATGTTTGAGAGATTATTCCCTGCTCTATTTTATCCTAATAACAAGCCGTTCTGGGCTGTCTGCCAGAGGCCCACTATCTTTGTGCAATTCTCTGCGAATCTGAATTTTCTCTACTCCATGGTCACTAAGACAGAAAGTAAACATAAGCAGCTTTGGACAGGCAGACACTAATCTATGACTCTGTGGTTGCATGTCTGAGAAAAGGAAAAGCTGGCCGGCAACTCTGCAGAAGCCAGCAGGAGGACTGGTGTCTGCTAAGAAAAGATGGTTCTGTTCTTATTAGTAGCTTCATCAGGTGCCACCACTCATCCACCAGAAAGGTCTTTCATGCCAAACAAAACAAAACGAGCAAACCCAAAAATGTCTCCATCATTAAGTTAGAGTTTCTGCACGTTGGGTCCCAAAATTCTTATCAACACAGGCAAAGAAAGTTCAACACAAAGGTTTCTTTAAAAAAAAAAAATTTAAATCTGCTAAAATTTCCAGTTTTTTGGTTTTTTTTTTTAAGATTTATTTATTCATTATTTATTCAGCATTCTGCCTGCACGTGTGCCTGCATGCCAGAAGAGGGCACCAGATCTTATCATAGACAGTATGAGCCACCATGTGGTTGCTGGGAATTGAACTCAGGACCTTTGGAAAAACAGCCAGTGCTTTTAATCTCTGAGCCATCTCTCCAGCCCCAGGCTCCAAAGTTTTGATCTAGAAAATAATGTCAATAAGGATTCTCAGAAAGATGGGAGGAAATGAATAATTAATTCAAAAATAAGAGCTGCAGTGAGTAGGAAGTAGCCTAGCAGAGACAGGTTGCCCACAAGTGAGAACAAGACAGACTCCACGTTAAACTTAGCTCATGATGCGGGGCATGGGTGCTCAGGGGATAGAGAGCTGTCCGCCAGCAAGGAGGGGAAGCCAAAGCCGAGGAATGGAGACCAGAGATCCACATACTTGTCTGACACAATCTGCACTTTTCATTCAACCCTGGGCTACCTACCCGATATTTCTTTTCTTGTTCAAATTTTTCTTCAAACTTCCGAATTTTCCTCTTGAGGCTTTGGATGTGCTTAGTGAGCTGTGTGATAGTCTGTGGCTCCTTGCCATCCCCACCACTGCAGCGAGAAGAGCTTCGTGGCCTGCCGTGGTTACAGACAGACAAAGAACGTTTTCAGCAAGGGCTTCAGTGACCACTGCTGCCTGACCTTTGAACCCCATGAGATCAGAGCATTCCAGAGGGCAGCTCCTTATGTGACTTGTCCACCAGGAGTCCCCACTCATCCCTGTGACCTCTGACTACAGCTTTGCATTATGGGCTAATATGCTCAATATCAAATATCAGCATAATGTCAAAATATCAGCACAAGAAATACACATCTCAAAAGAGTAGTAAGGCCAAGTTGGGATTCAGCAGAAGGTCTTTGCAGAGGTGTCCCCTTCAACAGGTGGCACAAGCCACAACTAAATAGCATTTTAAAGAAAGATTTAGATGTATGGTTAACTATCCTGACACAAGAGAGCCTTTTCAAATACGTCAAAAGGAACGGCCTTCTCTCCAAAAAAGTATTTCCACAGACTCAACATGACATACACTTTCCATGCACATAAACTCACTAAGACCCTCGGACCCTTCCACAGAAACCCAGGCCAGGACAACTCAAGAATAGCAGTAAGCTATGAGGGAGAAACTAGGGACACGAAGGCAAATAAGCTAAAAGCAAATACCGCAGAGTTCCTGAAATTTACCCCCATCTAAAATGCAAGGAACCAATGCAGAGTGCAATGTGGACCCTACTTCTAGCACACAGAGACGCTGCTACGTGACCAATGTGGGGGTCATATCTGACACAAAGTGATACTACTATATCTAGCTGCCCAGTTAATAGGTTTTTGTTTTTGTTGTTGTTTTGTTTTGTTTTAGGTACCACTCTTCTAGCTCCCCAACAAGGAGCTGAGGGAAACTTTCTAATCTACACTTCAGCCACATGAGAAGCACCCTGAGCTAGTTAAGAATGACACTTCAGAGGCTTGCACAGACACATGCTTCTCATTCTTCCCCAAAACTTCCAAAACATGTGTCCTGACTCTCATGACCATTTCTTCCCGAGACCTCAAGTCAGCGTAGAAATGGTACTCCCAACTGGAGAGGCACATCTGCCCTGCTTCAGAGCCGAGTTTCACGGTAGGTTATGAAATATCTTTTGAAAACTACGTGACATGAAGATGGTCATCAGAATGGGTTTTCTTACATCATAAACTGCTGGCTGCTGGGTGGAGACGGGGCTGACTCGGGGTCCAAGTTGAAGCGCTGACTTTGGCTGAAGATGGAGCATCGTGGCGACAGCAGCGGATTGTCACCATCGGTGATGTGATAGAGCAGCCTGCTTGTGCCTGCAGACTGGGGGGCTTCCGCTGTACCGTCGGCATCACTCTGTGCATCTTTATGAGCTGGCACAGGGTCTGGGGAAACAAAAAGAGATCCAGACTTAGGAGTGACAGAGGACTTGAAGCTGCCATGTTCCTAAATAAAGATCATAGCGCCAATGAGAACGGCGCGTTTCTGTCCTGTCTCTCTTCTGGAGAAATGAAAAGCTTTCAAAATACTGTCATGTTTGTTCTCATAAAACCTGGATAGATGATATTACGAAGCCACCAACAAAAGCGTCGGAAGACTACACAGAGCGAGTTATTCCAACCAGCGCAGCACAAAGATCCCATTTCACATCATTTGCATAAGGCGGAGGGTACCCTGAAAGGATCTAAGAGTGAACAGGAGTTTGGGTAAATGATACAGATGGTGAGGAGAAGTCCTGTGGCATTATGTGCACACACACACAAATGCACAAGTAAATATAAAAAAAAATCTTAAAACAAGAAGAAAAAAATTAAGGACAGGGATGATGATGACAATGAAGAGATGGATAATGATAGACAGACAGACAGATAATAATGAAAGAGGCTACAAAGTAACTCCAAACAATCTACAGAGTTAGGAATGTCTCTGTTCTACTTTCCAAAAGATTATGTAACACTCTATTTTGAACAACAACAACAAAAAATACGATACAATATCTCCCCTAGCAGGCCAGCTGTGGACCCTGATCTGAATGTGACCTACTCCCCTTTCCCTCTTAAATTAGCTTCCTAGTTCTCACCAGGGCCAGTCTAGATGTCGGTGGCCCCTGTGCTCAGGGGGAGATGAAAGATAGATGTGCCAGCAGAGGATCTGAAGACACTTGAATCTAGCCCCAGACTCGAAGATCTACCTCCCTTTGCCACCCAAGTGCTGGGATTAACGGTGTGTGCCACCACACCCAGCCCAGATTTAATCCAGGTCTTTTGAGGTGGGAAGACACAGTTCTATTCTGTGCCATGCCTTCAGCTGGCAGCCTATATAAAGGGCATGGATGAAGGAAGCGTATTGTCTTTCCCTGTTTGCTCTCAATCTTGTTGGCAAGTTCATTCTTTCACTGCCATTAGAACCTACTTCTTCAGGATTCTGGAGTACAGTGAAGACCAGCTGAGACATCTAGCTTTGTGGACTGAAAAACTATTGGATTCTTGGACCTTCCATTTGTAGACAGCTATTGTTGGACTAGATGGACTGTAGCCTATAAGCCATTCTAATAAATCCTATATGTATGTATGTATGTATGTATGTATGTATGTATATGTATGTATGTATGTGTGGTTGTATGTATGTATGTATGTATATACAATAGTAGATATACTCTATTCTCTAAGTTCTATTCCTCTATAGAGCTAATACTACTGGTAATTTGGTAGAGCCTTAGTTTTTGTCCAAACATACAATTTGAATTGAGAACAGGTTTAATTAAATCAGTTGGCAAGTGTTTTTGTGTGTACACTTGTGTAGACAGATTCTTTGAGCTCTCTGCTCAAAAGAGGCCAAAGCAGACTCAAAACCAGTGCTGCCATCTGGGAACAGAGCTGGCAGCCTTTTCCATTCCCACAGGGAAAAGTACATGGCCACCTTGAACTTGGTGTCTTCTCAAGGATCCTGGGGACATGATGTTTGTTTCTTCTAAAGTAGGGAGCAGCTTGCCAGGACCCATGTTACAGGGCATGACCTGTTACAGTTCAGAGGCGGGGGCTGTGAGCCAAACGTCTGCTAGGTCCATACTGGGTGGGGGGCAGGGGGGCAGGGGTATTGAGCCAGTTTGCTGGCTTGCTTCTGTCTCCTTGAATCAGACACACAGGGCTGTGAAAAGACACAGAGGAGAACTGCTCTACAAGCCATCGACGTGGGACAGCACTAACACACGGCGAAAGCACGGATCTCGTGTTAGGTACTCACGAAACAATACAAGAAATTCTTCTTTATAATGACCAAAATCTCTGTCACAGATGTATCTTAAACGTTGGAAAAAGAAAAGCCACAGGAATATAAATTTTGAGGCGGGGATTCCTAAAAGGTGAAGCGGGAGGTATCGTACCCTGTGAGAACCCGGTCCAGGAATGGGGTCGTGTGAGAAGTCTAAGTGCTTATGAGAGCACTCCAAAAAACAAGACCGGAGTCTAGTGACCTCAGTTTCTTCAAAACACACAATCGTTCTTGGAATCCATTTTTGTGCTCCTCCCAGATATAGCAGGTAAGGGGTGAGTTTACTTCAAATTACTCGCTGCTTGCTATTATTATTCAGTTAGATGTTTAAGCTATCCTTTATACGACTCTGTGGAAAAACACGTTTTTGCCACTTGTGGCTTGTCTACTGCTTGAATGCAGGACAACTTCACTCGTGTGACCTTTCTTAACCTCCAGAGTATAAATTGTCTGAGGCTCTGAGTGAAGTCGGCTATTGCAAGAGACTTCAGTTCGCCTCATTTCTAGGCTCTATTCTCCCAGGCCTCTAGAGCAGTGACATTAGCCTAAGTGCAACAGAGCAGAAATTGTTCGTGTGAAAACCAGATCTTCCACTGGCTAAGAGATATGGACATCAGTGAAGCTTTTAACACTGTGTGTGTGTGTGTGTGTGTGTGTGTGTGTGTGTGTGTGTGTGTGTATGTGCCTGCATGTACTTGCAATGAGTATACCATTGAGGGTCATGTGAGGGTCAGAGACTAATTTTCCAGAGTTGGTTCTCTCATTCCATAATGTGAGTTCTGGGATCAAATTTATGTGGTCAGGCTTAACAACAAGTGCTTTGACCCACTGGCCGCAAGATGAATCTTTTAAAAACTCACTTTCTTCATCTACTGAATGAGGAGAAAAGTGATGCCTTCCTCACAAGACTAGGTGAGGATGAATTAAACAAAGCCGTGTCTTTCTGGACTTTAGCATATCTCTGCAGCCTATTATATATATATATATATATATATATATATAAATTGTATGTGTGTGTCTAGACATGATTGCAAGTTAGTTTTAAATTTTTCAGTTTAAATCAGGAGAATTACGTTAAAGGAGTTGTTAATCTGATTGGCTAGCCACACCTATTAAACTAATCAACATTAAAATAAGTTCATCTTAACCTTCTCAGTGTTGGGCTACAGATGAGCCTGGGATCCAGGCACTTGGCACCAGCATGCAGGAGGCCCTGAGCTCCATCTTAAAAATCTCTGAAACAAAACCAAAGTTTTTCCATGCATCCTTGTAAGACATTAGAATAAGGCATAGAACGTGCTCTCTTTGAGAACTCTAATTTTAGCAGTCATTATAAAATAAGGAATTGAAGTATTATTCTGAGAACCTCCTAGGAGCACCTGTAGGGTACACGCTATGAGAGCTGTCAATCAATTTATGCCTCAACATTTTAGACCTCCTGCCAGTGTTTGTTTTCAAAGAAGGATAACATCAAGCATTTGTGGAGTGACTCACTCTGTCCCAACACTTGTTCTGAGAGTTTGGGATCACAGTCATGTGTAGCTGGTTTTCAGAAGGTATAGAACTAGGCTGACCCATTCAGGGGGTAGGGGAGCGGAAGTACGGTGAGCTCTGACCAGTTCCTCAAGCAGAAGATGACACATTGCTATTGCCGGAAGATAAAGTGTCTCTGGCATCCCACTCGCCGAGCAGCAGGGAACACAATTACCTCCAGTATGTGGAGGCCAGGAGACCACTTCTGATCTGGCTACAACCCCAGGCAGGAGCAGATGTTACGTTACAATGAGTCAGCCAGATTTAAAAATGTATCTTCCTAAAGTGGATTTTTTTTTTTTAATCAACTCAAACTTTAAATAAATCTCTGCAAGAGCTTGAGAGGGCTCACTCAGATCTGGCAAAACAGTACATAAGCTAGAGTCTTGCAGACTTATTATTTTCACTCTTGGGTGGGCTCATGGGTAACACTCGGATCTATTCCAATGCTCAAACAACAGCCTTGGTTGGTTTGGGGAATGAAATGAGCCCAAAGCATGTCCAAGATCTTAGCAATTTTCAAGCATAAACCTTCTGGCCCTGGTGGTCTCAGAACAGACAGCATGGAAGGCAGTACTGTCACGCCCAAGAGAAAGGCTATGGAAACGAACCCAACTGTCACAGTGAGCTTCAGCTGTCACCTAGAGTCACCTAGGAAGGGGGAACTTTAACTGCTGTGTTGTCCAAATGAAAATGACCTATGGCTACATCTGTGAGGCGTTTTCTTCATTGTTAATTGACGCAGGAAGACTGAGCCCACAATCCCTAGGCTGTGTGAGAGCCGTAGCCGTACGTGCTGCAGGGGAATCAAGCCAGAGACCAGCATCCAAAGAGCAAAGTTCCTCCATGCCTCTGGGTCCCTGCCCTGGCTTCCCCTGATGATAACGGTACAAGCCTAAGGTGACCTTTCCCTCACCCAAGGCCATTTTTTTTTAAGCATTTTATCACAGCACCAAAAAGCAAACTAGAACACCAACCAAAAACATCTAGTGGATTTTGTTGTGTGGCATTGTAAAGATAGAGTATTTGTGCTTCTGAAGCTAACCAGGAAGCAAGGAGACAGAAAAGGAAATGGGGTACACCTAGAGTCATGCCAATGTAGTGGCTGCTTGGGAAGCAGACGGACTTACTCAGAAAATCAACGAGGAGAGAGGAGCATCACCATGCCCAAAGTGGCTATGAACATTAGGGCAGATGAAAAAAAAAAATTCTGGGTTGGGCTGGCAGCTTAAATAACTATCTGGCAGTTTGAGTTTTAGGAGTCACATTCTTTTTCTTTCTAAAAGTTAGCTGTAGATATGACCTCAGTCAAGGACATGGCCATCTCTACATTTTGAAATGCTTTCTTTGGTAAACAAAGTGTGAATGTAATAGGACCTTCTTTAAACACTATGAAGACTGCTATAAAAGCGAGGGAGAAAAAAAATCAACAGAACTCACAGAGTCAGGTCAGAGGCAGAGCGGCTGCTACATTCTTATTGCAACAGATGGAGTTTCAACTTTAAAAGCCATCTGTTCCATTGATTATTGCTGTTATAGATACCCTCTGCTTAAGGAGGTAAGTATAATATCAATCATATTCAAGGCTCTAACAGGGATCTGAAAAATGAAATGTAAATGGTGCCTCCCACCCCTGAAAATATTAGAAATATTATACAAAAGTCAGTATTTAAAGACAAATGTAGTCATCATGAGGTGGAACTAGTGAAATGTAAATTCTGAATTTGGCCAGAATGCCCACCTGTTAAATGATAGGTGGGCTGTGAAGACAGATTAGTGGGCGAACACGCTTGTCACCAAGTCTAGAAACCTGAATCCAATACTGAGGAAGCATATACTGAAGGTTACACTCGACCTCCGCAAGTTTATAAAGACATGTAAATGTGGCCATATGCAAACACGTGCTCATGCACATGCACGCGCGCGCACGCACACACACACACACACACACACACACACACACACACACAAAGAATAATTTAAATTAAAAGTTAAAAATAATAATAGCTAACATTTCTTGAACATTAGCCCTGACTGGCATCTGGAGTATTTCACATATATTCTATGCAATTTCACAACAAAACTAAGAAGAGTCTTCTTTCTACTATTTTTTAACAAAAAGGAACCTGTGAAGGTCACCAAACTAGCTTATGAAAATAGGCAAGAGGCTATTATTTCAGAACAAAACTGAATATTAAATATAACATCTTTAGCCTTTCAAGAAGACTATGATCTAAATTTCATACCAAGGTCATTTAAAAATAAAACCAAATAACTGTGTCATGTTTTGCAATGAACACAAACTCTCTCTTGACATATGTAACAAAGGGCAAGGTTGAATTAATATCTTTTTGACAGACATGTCAGTATTAATGCTTGCAAACAGATCCTAGATTAATCTTATTTTACATTTCTAAAATGGCATCTGAACAGAAATACACAGTGATAGGTTTTTAGGCACTGTGTTTTTTTTTTTTTAATATGTTTGGGTGTCTTCCCTGCTGTGTGCCACATGTGTACCTAATGCCCAAGAAGTCCAGAGCCTATGAGATCCCCTAGAACTGGAATGATAGGTAGTTATGAGTCACCAGGTGCTGGGTGCTGGGTCCTCCAGAAAAACAGTTAGTGTTCTTAACCACTGAGCCACCTCTCCAGGCCCAGGTGTACATAATTTTTGTCAGGAAAACACCAAACAGCCTCAGGCCAAGGCCGCAAACCATGGGAGGTAACACCATGGCAGACGACTTGTCGTGTGAGCCAGTAGGTGATGGAGCTGGCGGGAACTGGCCCATCTGCTCTCCGCACGTGATACGCACTGAGTTATTAGCTTGATTGGCAGCATACTTTGCGTTCTTAAAAAATACATAGAGATAACAGAAAAGCTGATAAATTTAGTCACATCAGCAGGAATGGCTTGGAAAGCAATCCTAAAGCCATCATTATTTTATAAAAAGAAAAAGTTTTATGCCCATGGTTTCAAAGGTATTAAAGTACTTTTGGAACTGATACCATTGCAGATTCCCATGGTGTTAGGAGATTTGATGGGCAGGAGTCCCCTGTTCACTGTGTCCTGTCCCATGCCCATGAATGCTAACATTTGGCAAAATCAAACTACCCCTGCCCATAGTAATGAATAAAATTCTGATTTAATCCAGTAGGACTCAAACAGCACACTCAAAAAAGACACAAGTTCTGATCAGAGAAGCTAAAATGACCGTGGGATAGCGAGCTAAAACAGATAAATTAACTATAAATTTGGGTATTAGAACTTCAGTCTAAGAATAGATTCAGACTATTTTTATTAACATTTTACTAATATTATTGAATTTATTAGTATGGGAACTAAGTTGGGCTGGTTAGGGAATGCTGATGGAAAAGAACTGGAGAAACCCCCATCCCAACCTGTCCCCTTGCTCCCATTCCCTGCCCACCACTACCTGTGGCACTGACTCTCCTCTTTAATCTTGGGATTGTGATGAAACCAGCCTCAGCTGATTAGTGAGATAAACAGGAAAACCCATTCCAGCATTGGAAGTGAGCAAAGAGACCACGGTTAGTTTTTGTTGGTGCTATTCGTCAAAATACTATATTGTATTCTTCTACGCCTAAGTGTTACTGGCACTGCGAGCTGCCAGTCTTTTGTCGGGGAGGTCACAGTTTCAAACGCCTTATAGAAAAGGCTAAGCAGGAATCCCTGGCCTCCGCCCAGTGGCACAAGCACCCATCCCAATTGTGACTACCAAATCCATCCCCGTATCACCAAATGTGCCCAACAGAGGCAACACAAAATAGAGCCCAACTGGAAAATCAACTGAAGACAAACACACTAGTGCCGCTTTCTGCAGCAGCAGCTTTTTTTTTTTTTAACTTCAAGAAGACCAATAGGTTCTAGAAAGGGAGGTGTTTCAGTGGTTAGGAGCCCTCACTGTTCTTATAGAGGATCCGAGTTCAGTTCCCACAACACACATGGCAGCTGAAAACCTTCTGTCTCATTCCAGGGGATCCAACATCATCTTCTGGCCTCCACACATGGTGCACACACATACATACATGTAGGCAAAATATTCATATACATAAAAATAAATATATCTACGTGTATATATATACATATACACACACACATATATATATAACCTACACATATAAGTACATATATGGTTCAAGAAAGGTTTACAGGAATACATAAACACAAAAATCCATGCAGGTCCACACAGCCATATGAGTAATGAAGCATCTAAGAGGTATTTGGGAATTATGTGAGCTTCTGAGGTTGAAATGATATATATCCTCTCTAATACAACCTTCATAGCCTGAGGCTGGCCTTCAGATAAATAAAGGAACAAGTCATATGAATGATGACGGCCACCTGTTGGTACACCTGAGATTAGATTTGTTTTATAAATCCAACTGTAAGCTGCACCTACAAGAACGTATTTCATGACACCCTGGTGTGGTGCTGAGTTCAGGGAAGCTTGTCCAGCGTCTAGTTCCATCCCTATATTTCAATTTTGTATTTGAAGGTGTCTAACCCTCTCTCATCTAGAGAACCGTAAGGATTTCCAAGTAATGTGCTACTCGGAATGAGAAGACAGCACTCACTTTGATGGAGATTTAGGCAAGTCCTATAGATCACACAGAATCCTTTAGTAGAAAACAGACGGTCTACATCCGGGTCTTACGCAAATGGAACACTTACAAACCAAGACCTTAGAATGGAACCGTGCTGGGATGATCTTCTTGTGCACTGCGTAAAGTCTTCTTTGTGTTTTTCAAGTGCTTATTTCTGCACGGCAGAGAGTTTCGTACAATTATTTGTGTGAAGCATCAGTGGTCTCAGTGTTTTGTAAACACACTTCTCTCACCTCCTGATTGGTTCAATAAAGAGCTGACAGCCTCTAGCTAGGCAGGAGAGCAAAGGCGGGGCGTCTGGCCAGAGATAAGAACTGTGGGAAGGATTAAGAGGCCGGAAATTCACCAGCCAGACATGGAGGAAGGAACAGTGGTGAGACAGTGAGAGATAACAGGCCACATGGAAAACATGACTGGAATAAACTGGGTTAATTACATTAAACAAGCTAGTGGGGAAATAGCCAACTAAGGCTTAAGCTATAATAAATACTAATAAGACTCTGTGTCATTATTCCATCCTGTGGTGGTCCAAAGAAAGTCCACTATAGAACTATGTACTGCTGAAAGAATATTCATAACAGTGGGTGTCCATCTACCTTTGGGGACAGTGCTGGCCATAACTTCCATTCTATCTGTCATCCTTGGAGAGACATATGAAATGCCAAACTCTCTCTGTGCACACTTCAAAATGGAAAGCATTGTAAAGACAACCCTCAAGCCATTTACACCCAGTGACACCGGGACAGACACTCTCTAATGCCAGAGTGAAAATATTTACTTAAACAATGTGGCTAGTGAATAAGGAAAGTTCCTTTCTCACACTTCTGCAGGTGGGAAGCGTGAGGTCAAGCCAGCAGCAATGTCAAGCCATTGAGAGGGCCTCCTTCCAGGCTACCATTTGCTGACTTCCCACTGCACCCTAACACAGTGGAAAGCCAGTCAGCTTCATTTCTGACAGGAATCGCCCCATTCATGAGGGCTGCAACCACAATGTCCCTTCTCCAAAGACCTTTATGCTAGAGAGCAGGTTTCAACTACAAGGAGACACAAAGATCCAGTCAGTATCAGTTTCGATCTTACGCCAAGTGTTTGGCAATTGCAGACATGCTGACCTATGCAAGATTATATCGGGGACTAAGTACTCCTCAGCATGTAAGAGACATTTTAACCCCAAACCAGAAAAATTCTCCATAAGCAAGAATAGTTCATGAACCTTTCAACGCTCTCAAATCGCCCCATCGATTTGCTCTAGGGACCTCTGTATTCTTAAGATTTCTCTCTGCTCCCTTCCTTATCTACACACCATCTCACCTGCCTATGACCTTGGTGTGTGAATACCTTCCTTTCTTGATGTTAACAGATAAAGCTGATCGGCCCTAGATTCTGAGTCACAAGGTCCCTGTGGTCCATTGATAAAACAAGCAAAGCATTCTGAAAAGCTCTCTGCAGAGACATTATCCACTTGACTAGTGGATCCTGTTAACAGAGTGTTTATAGACTATGTAGACCTCCACCAAGGTGCAGGACCTCCACCCAAGACTGTCTAAGGTGAAGCCTTGAAAACCTCCATGTGGGAAAAGCTTCCTGGCGATTACGGTGAACAAGAAGCCTCCAGAATGCTGTTGAGAACAGAGTGTGCCTCCAAGGCACCCGGAAATCCATTCTTGTGACAGGTGCAGTTTGAAACCAGCTTCATAGGACATGAAGCCATTTCAAGCATCTTACTTGGTGAGTAGTAATTTTACAACCAAGAAATTTAGTTAAAGACCAAGATTTGACCCACCAGACAAGGAACCCATCTTCCATCAGACCATCAGTTCAAATGTGTACTATGAAATTTAAGTAACTTAATTCATGTACAAATTAAGTCTACAGTGAATCCAAACCTTTTTATACTGACATCAATTTATACTTGTGAATTTTACCATTGCTGCCAAAATCATATCCAGGAATTCCTATAAAACTCACTGGGTCAATTCTGTCCTTCCTATACGAATTATTGAATCAATGATTAACACAGAGTTCAGGGCTAGAGGATACAACTTTAAGAAAATGAAATATAAATTAATATGGATTTGTGATAATCTTAGCCCTCTTTTCGCCAGAAATTTAAATACACATCCATGCATATGCATGTACACATGCACGGGCATTATACACACATATACAAACATACACACATACATATACACACAGTTCCAAAATATGAAAAAAGAAAAACCCTGGTGCAGTGGCACATGTCTGTAATCGCAGCGCTCACTGGGCAGAGGCAGATAGATCTCTGTGAGTTCAAGGCCAGCCTGGTCCACAAAACAAGTCCAGGACAGCCAAGGCTACACAGGGAAACCCTGTCTCACAAAACAAAAAAACAAAAAAGAAAAAGAAAGGAAGGAAAGAAGGAGGGAGGGAGGGAGGGAGGGAGGGAGGAAGGAAGGAAGGAAGGAAGGAAGGAAGGAAGGAATCCATACAGACACTTCCTACCAATTAGAACTGCTAATCCATCGACGGACATGGAAGGAGAAAATCTCACAGGGCCCCACCCCTAGACAAAGAACTCAGGCAACTGTAGGATGTTGAGGGTGAGAAGTAGCCTTCCCCCATGGAGGAGCCGCCTAACTGGTCATCCAATCCCAAGTCTTCAGCCCTGAAATAACGTACATGCAAGCAATACTAAACAGACCAACAGGTTTGTGCATGTAGTGTGTGGAGAGAGAAAAGAGAGATGGGGAGAGGAAAAAGAAGGGGGAAGAGAAAGAGAGAGAACAGAGAGAACCAAACATCGAACAATTCAAAGAATAATTTAAAATTTTCTTGAGACAAACTGGGCACGGCGGCGCATGCCTATAATCCCAGCACTCAGGGAGGCAGAGGCAGGCAGATCTCTGTGAGTTTGAGGCCAACCTAGTCTACAAAGTGAGTCCAGGACAGCGAAGGCTACACAGAGAAAGCCTGTCTTGAAAAAAACAAAAACAAAATGAAAAAAGAAAAAAAAGTGGAAGAGACAGATACAGGGTTGGAGAAGAGGGGCCACACTGTCTGGCAATCTGACTTCAAACACTGATTGGGCCCTTGACCCATTCTACCCATATTTGACCCAAACAAAGTGGCCAGTATAGGAGAGGAGCTTACCTACCACCCAAGAAGGCTACCAACTGTCAGAGCTGTGTGGCCACCGCGAAGTCACCTGCTGTGTCCCACTAGGCCTAGGGTTCCTCATGCCAACATTATTTCATGGCTCACTTCAGTAGGTTCTCACAAACTGAATAAACATGCCCTCATCATAGGAATATAAATAACCGGAGTGGCTACCTTAGCAGCTCCTATAACTACTGTTATTAAAGCAAATTCAGCCTGCTTAGACCACATGAGATGTTTTTGTACAGCGGTGCGTTAAGGGCTGCTGTTCATGCTACCGAATCCAATTGCCATTTCCAATCTCCTCCTCCAACCCTTGGAGATTAGGGGCCTCTCCTAGCTCCCTAAGCCCTTTGCTGCCCCCACCATATCCAGGGAGCAGTCTGCAAGCCTCTGGCCTATTTGTAGAGAGAAGGATAAACTCCCTTCTTCATTTTTACTCAGGTAAACTGGTGTTTCCTTCCTCTCTAATTCTTCCCGAGAGCATTAATTTGCCTTCTAGACAATCAGCCGTCTCAGGAATTAAAACTAGAAAAACCCACAGAAATCTCCGATCCATTTTGAGACTTTTTGAAACGAAAATACAGAAGAAGCAAGAACAAGGCTATGCGATCAGATGAGCCAAGAGCTAAACACTTACTCCTGCTCACTGTGTTTAAAGCTCATCATCATACAATCAGTTAAACAGAGAGAAGACAGGAAATGAAACTCCCCTGGTCCTCAGTACCTCAAAAGCATGCTTGGTTTTAAGGCAGCGCACCACTCCTTGTCATAGAACAACCAGAAAAATGACAAGAAGTTGTGACGGGTTCTTTCATCCGACTCTCAATTTAGGTAGTCTGCTTTGCAGCTAATCCTAAATCCTCATGTTGTCTCTCAGCTTGGGCTTTAGTGTTGCATCATTCCCCTGAGGAGTCCAGGTGGAGGCTGAGCTGTCTCCTGAGTGCCATTTGGGACATCCCCAGACTCTGCCTCTTACCTGCAGAATCCACGCCATCGGCGGGCACGCTCTGGGTGGAAGCTGGGGCCGGGTCCTTAACTCCGTGCACCTGGCCATCTTCTTCTTGGTTCGTCAGAAACGCAGAGCACAGATCAGACTCAAGGGCTTGGAGCTTCAGGAAGGAATTCTGCCAACAAAAGCAGAACATGAAGCCAGCTGAGTGGATGCCTAGCACCACAGTGCCGGGTCTGCAGCTCTTGAGCACCTTTGTCCGGTGCGGTGCCTGGGCTAGCCGCAGATGCTTTGGGGAAAGGAGCTGGCCCCCGAGTCAGATGCGCATTGGTCCACGTGCAGCCTGGGTTTCTGGCTCATTGAGATCCTAACGTACACGGTTTATCTGTGACACATGGGACCTGGGATTTCGTCAGTGAGAGACACCGCCTCTGGACAGCCAATCTCAGAAGGTGTCTGCCTCGCAAGTGCGGAGGCTCTACGCTCCGCAACTCTTTCATTCACTGTGCTGACATCAGGAGCCAGACATTAGGCCACTCCCAGGCTACCATTCATAAAAGCCACCGTCCCTCCAAGACTCAGACTGCGGCAGACCGCGGCACACAAAGAGTTACTGCTGCAGAGGCTGCCTGGCATCTAGGAGGGGCTTCTGGGCGCCTTCAGCCAGCTCTACATGCCTTCTGAAGTTACTGCTCTTGCAAGGGATGCCGCAGCTGCATCCTCTCTAGAACAGAGTCTAGGGAGACAGCCCCGGACCAGTTAGCCTAACTCAGCTACTTTGAGGAAAAGCAATTGATCCTTTCCAGCCTACGGTACAATCTCCCGCCTACCGCTTCATGGCGCATTTTAAATTTCTCCCAGGATCTTAGTAAGAACAAATCACGCAGGCTGACGCACTTATGATGCAGCAGCCCAGCAAACTGATTCCCCTGGCAGGTGAATATGAGTCATGCCCGAGTCCAGGCTTGGCACTGCGACCCCACGGTAGGACAGCTCAGCAGGTCACAGGAACAATTCCACCCACCTCCCCTCCAGCTGTGGCAAGCGCAGCCACGGGAAGCAGGGCAACTGGTCCTTTTCCTACCCAAACTTTCAAACATATGGACTCCCACACTTACTCGCCCCCTCACATATGCCACACAGGCACGCACTGGCGCACCCTACTCCACAGCTCCACCCCTGCCTGTCCCATAAACCTACACACACACACACACACACACACACACACACACACACACACACACACGCCCCCGTACCCTTACTTCCAATACCGTACACACAAACATACATCCTAACCCCCAAAATGGCCTAGCTCATTGTATATACCTTCTCCCGCCAACCTCAGCCTCCACTTACACACACCCTATTCTACAAGCACGTCCTATACTCTACCTGTGACTCTCATCCTGACATGACCCCCACACTCTTCCTATTTCACACACATGCCCCTACTTCTTCTGGCTGCCTCACATTCTCCTCTCCTCCATGTATGTCCAATCCCCTCACACCGCACCCCCATTCCTTCCCACGCTGCCTGTATTTCACACCCCTGCTACACACACACACACACACACACACACACACACACACACACACACTCATATGCACACCTACCCCAGTATCTCCTCCCACACCACTCTTTCCATTCTATCTTTACCAACTCCTCCCGCCCCGTGCCTTCATCTGCTGGGCTGATACTACACTGGTGTTTTCATGTGATGCTCCCTGAGGGATGTCTGAAACTTTCTCAGATATTTGGAAGTCAGTGGGCACCTCAGCAGCCCAGGCCCCTCCTCCACCAGGCACAGATCTGCTCATGAGCTGACCTGAACACTGTCTGCCCTCAGAGTTGATTCCTAACCGCCACCACTTAGACAAAGCAACATGGCCTGAGAGTAGAGGACTTCCATGGCCCTCTTCTCCCTTCTGGGACATGTCTCCAGCAGCCAAGAGATCGAGGGGGCCGAGAGGAGAAGCAGAAAGAGCAAAGGGACAAGGATCTAGTTATTAATAACCAATCAGTTGGTGGACGCCAATCAGTTGGCGGACACCAAGGATGATTTCAAGGAAACTTCCCACCAGGAAATCAGAGTGGTTGCTTCAAAAGCACAAGGTTGCACTAAAGAGTTAGCCAATGCCATGGGACTGTCACATGGTGGGGCCAGTGCAGGAAATAGCTTGGTGAGCCCTGACTATCCCTAAGAATACAAAATGCCGTATAACACAACTTCACTGTCAGGGGTGTACCAAAAAGCACTGCACATGAAGGCTTGGCCAGTTGTGTGCACACCCCCCTCTACAGCATTCCGGGAGCTTGGCAGCGTTACTGGCTGCATTTTGTCTTCAAAGTTCCTCTATTGAATCGCTAGTCTCAATATGACTATGCTTAAAGACGGGAAAGATGTAAGCAAAGTTGAAAGAGACCGTAACGATCAGAACCCAACCCAGTAAGACTGATATCCTTGAAAGAGTCAAAGAGGGATATTCATATATGGAAGACTCTAAGAGGGTCCATTGGAATGCAACCATCTACAAGCCAAAGAGTGGGACCTCAAGAGAAACTAAGGCAGCTGGCACTTTGACTCTGGACTTAACAGCCTCCAGGTTCTGAGAAGATAATTTTTTTTTCTTTGCTATTTAAGCTACCCAGTTTGGTAATTTGTAATGGCACCCCTCAAATTAACACGAGGTGTTAGAACCCAAGTGTCCA
This sequence comes from Psammomys obesus, assembly GCF_907164565.1. Classification (NCBI taxonomy): domain Eukaryota; kingdom Metazoa; phylum Chordata; class Mammalia; order Rodentia; family Muridae; genus Psammomys; species Psammomys obesus. The sequence goes on along the minus strand of NW_026585698.1, from coordinate 9,658,857 downwards.
CAGACAGATAAACGGATACACAAAATATGGATGAACTTATAAAGAACATTGCTGAAAACTCAGGGGGAAGACACTGACTGACATAGACTACCACACAGTGAAAGTAACCCGTCACAGAAGGATAAACCCTGTGAAATTCCACTTATATAAGACAGTAGGAAAGCTGTAAAGATGGGAAGTAGAGCAGTGGTTCCCCAGAGCTGGGTGGGGAAGGGAGGGGGGTTGTCTCATGGGTTCAGAATTTCAGTTCTGTGTGATGAAGAGAGACGCAGGTGTGAAGGATACTCCGCAATGCTAATGAACCTAGTATTGCTGAACTGTATACGTAGAGGAGCTTAATTTAAGATGATGTATGTTTCATATTGAACGTATTTTACAATGAATTTTTAAGGGATGATAGGTAAAAGAAGGTGGACGTTTCCATTTCTTTCATTAGTGGCAGGGTCTCACGGAGCCCAGGCTGGCCTGGAACTCTTTCATCTTGGATAATCTTGAATTTCTGTTCCTCCTGACTACCTCCTGAGCTGTGGGAGTATGGATGTATATCACTCTGCCTGGTTTAGGCAGTGGAGGAACAGACCCCAAGGCTCCTTGCACACTAGGCAAGCTTCTAACAAAGACACATTCTCAGCCTTATTTTCTTTAATGTAGTGCCAGTAGCCTGGCTCAAACTCCCATATGTTCCTGTGTAGTTTGCAAAGCAAGAGATGGCTTTCAAGATCCCACAGCACCACGGGGAATGTCTACTGTGCTCTGTAACTTGCCTCTCTGTGGGCAAGTATCCTGGCTATTCCAAACCTTGACTTTTTTTTTTTTTTTAATTTCATCTGTAAAAAGCAGCAAAAACAACAATAATGAGTTCTGGCCCCTGAGGTGAGGGCTTGCGGCCAGGTGACTTGATGGAAGGTTGAGAAAAGCCCTTTGTGTGAGCCCCAGTGGGTGTCCATCACTCCAGGACTGGTCTCTGTGGTCAGGGTGGATGTCCCCAAACACCAGCTGTAGGGAAGAGGTCTGGCCACCTGGACAGGCCACAGGATGCACCATTCGTGACTCAGCGCTCCATCTCCCAGGGTTTCACCTCTGTGCCTGCCTACCAGGAACCTGACTCTCTAAATGACTTTGGAGTCCCCTTTCTAATTTGACTGCAGAGAAGATCAAGCATGCACATATACTGAGGATGGAGGTATAGAACCTGGCACGAGTGGCTATCTAGACTCGGGTCTGGTGCAGAACCAAGGACTCAATCTACATGGGCAGCAAGGAGCATCTGTCCACAGGGTACGTCAGATTCAAAAGCTTCTGGACCCTATCTAGGGGCATGACTGGATGCCATGACCTGGAAACAGCTGAGAGTACCAAGCAGTTTTTCTTCTGTGTCTCCTTGTGCCACCTTCTCCCTCGTGTGTGCTCAGTGGAACAACACTGAGTGACTGAGGAGATCTCCTTGCATGGCTGCGTTGTTCCTCTCTGAGACGCTGGATAAAACTGAGTGTAAAGGACTGGGGATGAGAAGGACTAGAAAATGGAACAAGGCAGAGGAGATGAAGATCAGCAATAGAGGGAAGCCTCCAAGCAGAAAGGAAGACAACCACTGGGGACCAAAGAAAAGAAAGTAGAAGAGAATGGTCTCAGCGTGTACCATCTCACTCAGCCCCATGGTCCTCCTCAGTAGAGTCCTCCTCACATGGACACGTTGTGTGGGATGGGGCTGTATAAAATACATCACCCAATAACCTAGGACCCCAGAGTAACAGAGCAGAGATGTAACTCTGAAAAGCTGATGCCATTATCACATACATGTTCACCCAGGGAATGATGGGAGATGTTTAGCTTATCCAGTCAGGATGAAGCACTGTAGAACTGTCCCGAGAAGGCCTGGGGGTACTTCACTGCACTAGTAGGGTCTGTGCAGATGTGCTGGCCACCCTGATGCTTGAATGCTCAGACAAGAGTTAGACTTGCATAGAGGCTAAGAGTTTGACAGCAGCTTCTTCTTCCTTGAGCTTCCAGTCTGGCGAGGAAATGGTTCACAAGCCAACGAATAACACCAGACATTGTTTCCCAAAGTCCCTGCTGGAAGGCAATGGCAAGCCCAAGGAGAGGGTTAATCAGTCATTAATCAGTCACACCTGACTTAGTGACCTTTCACACAAAGACATATTTTTCCCTTCTACAGAAAAACAAAGAAGCGTTGGCAAGCTACCTCTATCCAGCCCTTCTCCTACATGACTTTGAGGTCCTGCAAGAGCATGGTGTCCCTGGGCAATAGCTCTGGTCAGCCTGCTGATGCTTTTCCAGGTTACTTCCAAAGTCTCTAAAGTAGAGCATCTAAAATCAGGAAGGAGACTGAGCTGCAGATAAGGACCCTCTTGGGAATGACAGTCACCCCTGCCTCTCCACCACTCCACGTGAGAAGCAAGCCAGAGAGAAGTCTGTGCAACCTAGGTGCGGTTTTCTAAAGTTAACTTTCTTTTCATACAACAGAGAATACGCATCTTGTTTTAGAAAATACTCATTTTCCCCTCTCTGCAATTACTCAGGTCCCACTTTAGTTGGGCTGAGATGGAGAACGCCTACATGGGTGGGATGGATAAGAACTATTTTAAGGTGCGTTCATCTGTGAGTGTGCAATTAGAGAGCAGGAACCATTCACACTTGGTTTCTAAGAAGGGGTTTTATGATACCTACCCATCCCTTTATGTCCTGGGAAGCTTATGGAGATAGATTCTCAGTGTAATGTGAAACACACTGAACAGGAACCTTGCTGCAAACCTGAGATATGGGCCAGTTCACAGGCATCTATCTACCTCTCTAATTCCCTCAGTTTGCATGATCATGGGTAGAAGCTCCCAACCCCACAAATACACTTGGTAGGCCCAGGAGATCCACCCTTTGCATCTCTTCATTCACCTGCTCCTTGCTCTGACTTTCCCAGGCCCCACGATCCTATTTGACATCCTCCTATGAGAGCACACTGAAAGGTGGGGGTAAGCAGAAGAGTTCCCCTCCCTCTTCTTCCTACTGCCCTGATGTGAATAGAACATCTCTACCAAGAAGGAACGAACCTTCTGAAACCATGAGCTAAAAAGAACATCACCTCTTTCAAGTTGTGTCTGGTCATTTGACAATCACAACAGTGGTCTACTTGATGGGGGATTCTTTCTAGCTCCCTAAAGCCTGGAACCATATTTTCACTTGTCATGCTATAAGCACAGTGCATGGTAGGGTCAATCAGTTTTAAAAAAAAAATGACTATTATTAACTATCAGCTTTATTTTTCATCCTTGGAGGGATGGGAGTCTGAGTATCTCATTTGATGACCATCTGGGGTTCAGGCTAATAAACCCCAAGGTTATTTTAAAACCCACTGGGGGGTTTACAAAATATATACATTATCAGTATCACATCATCTTTATTCTGATTTAGGAGATCTGGAGGAAGATCACCTCAATACAAGTGCCCAGGGTCTATAGCCTGAGAAATAGTGCCCTATCTCCTGGGACCCTGACCCCAACTCTAAATGGTATTTGGTTGCCTGTTTAACATCACCAAGCCCAGGGATGAATACTTTTCTCTAAGCCCTAGCACTCTGCTACTCCCACTGTCTTCTAGCCTTGGGCTTCCCATGGGACCTGGACCCCCACACACTCGGAAGTATAAAACACAAGGTACACAGAATCACAAGGTCACCTCCCAATAGGCTACTGTGAGACTCTCAGTGTTCTCACCAAACACAATGGGGCTTCTGCCAACGTTGATGGCTCTAAGGCAGTGATTCTTCACCTTCCTCATGCTGCGACCCTTTAATACAGTTCCTCACGTTGTGGTGCCCCCCAACCACAAAATTATGCTCATTGCTACTTCATAACTAACTGTGTTGCTATTATGAATCATAATGTAAATATTTGTGTTGTTCAGTGGTCTTAGGTAAAAAAAAGAAACTGCTGCTCTAACAAGAAACCCAAATTCTTCCTCCCTTTAGAGACACTGGCCTGTAGCTGGTCTCCCTGGGGACTGTATGCTTATAACCCAGAACACTCTGCATCAGGCCACACCTGTCCAGCTTCCCTCTGCACAGGAGGCTCAGCCCTCGATTTCTTGCTAACAGAACTTCCATAGCTGAGCAGCAGCTACTCACGTCAAGGCACCAGAGTGCAGACTAAAGTAACCAAGTCTTGACTGCACCTTGTCAGCACTTTTTGAAAAATAGGATAGACACAGCCACAGCGCCCGTAACACAAAGGCACTTGTGTTAGCCAAAGGAGTTCAGCCCAGGAATGGGAAGCACAGAACATGGCATCTCACGGTGAGAGTTTTGTTGTCCTTACCTTACTAAACCAAACGAGCAAATTATATGAGAGAAAATAATAGTGTTTCATAGTCTCATGTTCTGAGTCAGAGGTTTTCAAGGTAAGGCTCTTTCTTCCCTAAAAAGAACACACCACATGTGTAGCCTACAGAGCGCATTTTCCTGGGGACTTGCGGAGAAGGCATGTTATGATAAACCCACCCCTTCTGCCTACTACAGGTGTTGTCTCCCGTGGGATGAAGTCCACGGTTGTTGGACTCTGTGTTGTTGCTCATATGCTCACTTTTTGTGGCCATTTCTGTTGCATTTTATAGCAGTCTGAAAAAGCTTCTCAAAAACTACCCTCAGTATGCTGAGGAGATGGCCCAGTGGTTAAGTACATAGGCTGTACTGGCAGAGGACCCAGGTACAGTTCTCAGCGCTGCACCTCCTAAAACTGCAGAGGCCCCTTCCGGCTTCCAAAGGTACTGCACTCACGCAGCAGAAACATCACAGATCCATTCGAGTAACTGAAAATAAACCCTATCATTAGAAATAAATAAACTCAGTAGGAAGAGGACACTACAGAAGCCCACTGACCCATTACCTGGTTCATTCTGTCACTGGACAAACCATGTATCTGTGCCAGGTCCCAGCCCTTTCTTATCTCTGAAGACACTACCTTAACCCACTTCCTAGATAATTGCTGAATATCCAATTGCTGAATTGGAAACCAGTAACTCTCCTGCTGGAAGTCATAGGAAATAAGTGAGGAGCTTGTGACATTCACACCAGAAAGCATTCACTATTTCCCCAAATGCTAACATTTTGCTAGAAAATAAGAAAACAGCATCTTTCTGCCCTGAAGTTTGAGCCTCACGGCACTAAGGAGGACAGTAACTTCCTAACATGCAAAGAGTGCTGACACAAGGACAGCTGAGCTCTAGGGCGTGGATGTGCGTCCCTGTGGGAGTCATGGATGTTGGGGTGTCAGTGCTCATTTGCCTATTCAGCCCCTGCTCCACTCTCTCTAACAGTCCTGGGGCAGGGTATTTGCTTCTCAACAAATACTGCGGAAATAATTACTCATTAGAGGGGAAAAAATCCCAACAGTCAAAGCTCCCAGAAAAAAAATTTGGTTTGGGGACCCACATAACATAAATATGTAAATACATATTTACATTCAATAAAAGAACTATTCATAGATTTTTACCTTTGTAAAGAAAGCCCATGACCTGCACTGTTTCCACATTTATCCTTCTGTCACTAAGCAGCAAAAACAACAGCATGGGGTGACCCCTCACAGCTACGGAACTGAACATCCCTTTCTGGTCTCTCACCAAAAAAAAAAAAAAAAAAAAAAAAAAGGAAGGGAATTAGTAGCCCCGAGAAGAATACGTACAAAATGGAATAACAAGGAAAAAGATAGAGGTGTCACACTGGAGCAAGGGACAGGAGTGAAGGGGGTCACAGCTGAGTGGAAGACATGCAGACACCTGACAAGCAGGAAGCAATCATGGGGTAAGCTGGCTATTTTTCCAAGCCAGTGTTAGAAGAAAAAAAAAAAAAAAAAAAGGTGGTGACCAGCTAGCATGGCTGGTTCCTGCACTTACAGCACCATTTGGGATTCCCTTGAAGGTGAGGACTCCAGACCCGGTTCCCCTAGAAATAAGTTGCCAGGCTGGAGAGTGGCCTCTGAAGGAAAGGATGGACTCTACCAGACCTAGCAGCAGCCCTGTTTCTTTGCTGTCTGCCTCTTTCACCTGGGAATGAGAACTAGGCCTCACACCATGACAACGCTGGCCACAAGGGGTCCCTGCTGACGCTGACAACAAAAGGTGGCTAAAATTAAAAGAATCACAGGACACTCACTGCTTCAGCTGAGGAAGAAGAGCCCTTGGTAGGCAGGCAAGGTCAAGCTACCTCAGCTCAAAAACCAAACCAGAAAAAACGTCCAGTGGCATCCTGCAGTGGTCCGGCCAAGAGGAAAATTACCTTGGAGCTTGTGCTTCCAGAGACCAATATCCAATTATCTGCCTTCTACAAAGAGCATTCCCAGTGTCTAAGGGGGGAATCTGGGTCTCGTCTAGCCAACCAGCTCCTTTCAAGCTCCAAGGTCATAGCAAAAAGTTCAGGAAGGACAAATGCCCCAGTCATTGATTGAGACTCAAGCATAAGGCTCTGTAATTCTAGAAGACTATAATTCCACTAGGAGGCAGGCAGGACCCTACAGATGTGCCCCCCCCCCCCCCAGGGTTTCTGTACCTTGGTTATTCAAATACTGATCTATGTGCTGCTTTGAAGGGATTTTGCCTCCAGAGATAATTGAGCTCCAACTCAGCTGGCAGAAGATATAGCCATTATTTGGGTGTGCCTGGCCAAATAAAGTAAGATCTTTAAAAGCGGAGTCTCTTCCAGCTGGTGGCAGAAGGCATCATTGGAGAAAATTAGAAGCGTAGGCAGATTTCAAGTGCTATAGCTGGCTTGAAGATGAACACAGTCATGTGAGCAGAGCGTGGCAGACTCTGAATGCTCTGTCCAGCTGCCAACCAGCGAAGAGGGCAGAAATGACAGTCTGGTGGCAAGACACCCAGTTAAAGCAACAGCCTGAAGGAGTGTGCGCATGGCTCCTTCTCCAGAGGAGAATTCAGCCAGGCTGATGCCTTAATTTCTCTTTCGTGAGACCCTGAGCAGAGAGACTCCAGCTGCTTTATACAACCATGGGCTAGTGAATGGGTATGTGAAGCCATTAAGCTCCTGGCAAAGTATTACACCATAATAGTAGAAAACTCAGCTTGGCATGGTGGCACACGCCTTTAATGCCAGCACTCAGGAGGCAAAGACAGGCAGATCTCTGAGTTCAAGGCCAGCCTGGTCTATAGAGCGAATTCCAGAACTACCAGAGCTAGACAAACCCTGTCTCAAAATACCAAATATATATATATACATATATATCTATAATAATACATATATATACATATATATATTACTATGTATATATATAGTAATAGAAAAATCACATATACTAAGATTAGTGAACATAAAAATCAGACATTACTAGGGAGTGACTGGACAAAAAAATAAAGCCAGGAGAGGAAAAGGAGCCCAGAGATGGATCTCCATAATGAGTTTCCAATCCCAGGATCTAGCCAAGCATGGAGCCTCTCCCCAGTCCCAAATGTTCAGATAGTTTATCAGTAAAACACTGTCATTATTAAAGCCTGAAATAATTGACCTTTTGCCACAAGAAAAAAAATCTCAGATAGTTCAAAATATTCAATAGAACCTAAACTAAGCCCCAATTTGATAGGCTGGGTTTTCACTTAAATTGAAAACGCAGCTGTTTTTTCTAACAGAAAAAAGGGAATATGTCTCAGCCAACATGGGAGTGTCAGAGGCGGCTTTCATGGGCTATTTTCTCAGGATTAAAGCAATTCTGAAGAAGAAAGACATCTCAGTCAAACAGTAAAGACAGTCCTACAGATTCCTGAGTTTCTGCATCCATCAATTCAATCCACCACAGGCCAGCAATTATTTTTAAATTGTCTGTATTTGATACACACAGGATTTGTATTTTTTAGCAATGCAGTGTCATTAGTTAATTAGAAAGTATCCTATATCAGATAATAAGCAATCTAGAGATGATATGAAGTACACAGGATGGTGTGCACAGGTCGCTCATAAATACCGCACCAGTTTACATAAAGGGTTAGTAATCCATGGGTTTTCCAACCGTGGGGTCCTGCAGCCAATTCTCAAAGGATATCAAGAAGTAACTCTTATCTTCTTAAAGTCTTTATGACCTGATACCACGTGGGCCTGCACACACAGCCTGCACACATGGACTGGAACAGAACCCCTCTGAGTATACATTCCTGTGTTCCCACATCTTGGCCTGGAGGTGGCACATGTCCCTACTCAGAAGGGCAAGGCCTTGCACACGCAGTTCGTGCCATCTGCAGACCCCATACAGTGAAGGAGACCAGAAAAGCAGGTTTTCAAACAAAGCTTTTAACAACTGCTCACACTATCTTGATATTCCTGTCATTTCCAATCTCAAAAACCAGAGCTTCACCCAAAGCTTAGAAAGCTAGAGAGCTGTGCCTTCTCCCCACGTCACCTTTCCAGACATGAGCATCAACACAGTCCCCACTGCAGCTTCACAAGGATAGTTCTGCTCCCTCACAGAAGGGAAGACAGACAGACAGATACGTGTGCCAACTCAAGACTCATACCTCTTTCCTTAAAACTCTCAACTCTTAGCTGGCCATGGTGTCACATGTCTTTAATCCCAGCACTTGGAAACAGCCAGGCAGATCTCTCTGAGCTCAAGGCCAGCCTGGTCTACAAAGCAAGTCCAGGACATCCGAGGCTACACAGAGAAACCCTGTCTCAAATGCAGACAAACAAACAAAAACACCTCTCAACTCTTTCCACCAGGAATCACATGCAACTTGAAGGCTGTGCCTGAACACGCAGCCTTCCGCATACTCATTTGTGTTATACTAAAGATATTTCCTGTGAATTTGGCCATTTAACTTGGTTTAACCAGACAGCTGGTTTATGTTTAGCTGTTAACCTCTACCAAATTCTACCATCGTCATCGTCATCATCATCATCATCAAGAAACGAGAATTCAATCACCTAAATGTTTAGATGCCTTTTATGGGAACTGAGAAGCAGAGGAGAAACATATCTTCAAAATGCCGAGTTATCAGTCTTCCTGGAGCTGTTTCTTTCTCTCCTAGGCATCTGAATATCAAGTCTATTTATTTTCTTTGCTATGATCCTCCTCACAGACACCACATACCACCTACTGCTCCAATTTAATGAGGGCAAGAGAAACCAGATGAGCGTCCAAACCAGTGTCTTAAGCCAAGGCATTCAAAACAGCAGGTGATCTAATTATATTATACTGATTTCCGACATTACAATCCAATTACACATTTCAAAGAAACTCTAGAACAAGCTAACTAATGTGCTGTCCAGTGTAATGGGATGCTACTTGGATGGGAAATTATGGCTTCCCATATCTCAAAGCATATAAAGAAAACTCGGGTGGGGCCATCAAGTTTTAATATGCTCAGTGAATAAGCAGTAAGGCCAGTTTATGCTTGGGGCTGCAAACACTAGCCAGTGGGAAATGGGAGAAGGGAAATCCAGATAAGATTCAATTAAGAAAAAGTTCTACAAATGTTAATTATCATAGCCCTGGTTATATAATCCCAAAGTGAAGTTGGAAAGTGTACAAAGAAATGACAGCTGGACTTGGGTAAGGTCCAAGGTGTGGTGAGCATTCTTGAAAATACTATTTTAAGCTTTTTGCTCCAACACAAGGAAGAACATTAGAGAAATAACATTTTATTACCGGAATTTTTTTTTAAAGTTCACTTAAGAGATAAAGAATTTAAAGTTTTAATTGGAAAAAAATTCTGGTGCTACGAAAAGAACAGGCACTGTGAGACTGGCTAGCTCATGTTTGCATAACCCATGATGATTCCACCTACCTCCTGTAAGTCTTGTTGAGTTCCAAAAGCATCCTTTGGCCAAATGGCAGCCCTCTGGTCTATTCTACAAAATACAAAGGAAAATTATGTCTATTTGAAAGAACCATTTTGACAATGCACATTCAAAGCCAGTGGCTACAGATCTGGTCATGTTCCTGCTGCAAATCCCAAGTGGTACCCTACCCATCCAAAGGTACTATTCAGCCTCCTTCAGAGGTCTGGGACACACAGAGTATATGAGTTCTGCTAGCTTCCCTGGCCCTAGAGCTCTCTGCTATTTCTCTGGTCCCACTCCCAGTCACCCTGGCCACCACTGTTTCCTGAGTACACAATTTCTATTCTATTTCAAACCCTGTTCCTCCAGCCATCTTGGGGCTGGAATGGAATGCTTTACCAAGATCTACACACATCTGGCTCTTGTCATACAATGATCAGCTCAGCTCACATACTCCTCCTCTTCTTGGCACATGCAGTGGCTAACAATAAAGAGACCTCTTTTTTAAGTGGCAGGAATGGACCCACACCCATAGTTATCCTGTGACGTCCACATGTCCACCCTGACACCTGTACTCAGAACACACAACACACACCATACTACACATACACACAAACTTGAAAACACACTGTATGTACTGCACACTCCTGAAAGTTTTGTCCTATCACTTAATTAACACAACAAATGCAATAGTCATTGTATAGCATGGGTTAAATTGTAGAGCTGGGTTTTGCCATTATATATCGTCCAATAGAAGAAAAGGGAATACAGTCTAAAATTTAGTCCGTAAGTGACTTGTTAAAAAAAAAACTTATTTGTGGATATAGTCATTTATAGCTAATACAATGAGTCAACTTGAATATTGAAGATAAAACATTCTCTGAATGGTTACCAAGGTTAATGAGTTTGGCATGTTATAACCCACACAGAAAGGTCCATTGAGCAACACAGTAGGCTTAATTTCTTCAAAATAATAAGTAAGATTTTCGTGCCAGATGCAGATTGGGCTAGCCATGCAAACAACTGGCTTCTGATGGCATATAAAGCAGTAGCTACACGCGAAGACTGTGAAAGGGCACACTGAGGATGCCTTCAATACCAGCATAGGACCAGCATGTTCTTCTTATAGTCATACAGGGCTCCCGGTCGCCAGGTCAAGCATGGGCAGCCACCGTGAACAGAGTGCAGAAGGCTTTCAGGTTAACCTGCGCCACATCACCCAGTCCCGAGCCACCTGTCAAAATCCCATCTGTTAGAGCACGGTATGGCGCTTTGTATTTGATTGTTAATTATTTTGCTCCCTGAGGTTTGTTTGCTGTCTCTCACGAGCAAACTATCATCATACCCCAAGTGCTGCTGTGTAACCTTGCCTCCAGGGTTATCCCTGATTGGCTGAATAAATGCCTACATAGCTGAGCAGGGCAGAATAAGGTAGGCATGAGCAAAGTTCATGGGCTTTGAGGAGAGAGGGATCACGGGAAGGAGAGAGACAGGTCGGAAAGAAAGAAGGAGAGTCGCCATGGGCTAGGTAAAAAAAAAAAAAAAAAACAAAAACAAAAAACAAAACCACATGGGCTGGGAGGAGGAATGGCATGGAGAGAATCGGCACAGATGGAAAACATGTGCAAGCATTTACGGGGCTGTTGGAAAGGAAGCCGCCCAGATAGGAATGATCAAAGCAGATGGCGTGGGGCTAAGAGGTAACAAGGTAGTTTAGAGGGGAGTATCTATCTTCCCAGCCCCAGGTGAAACAAGGCTTATTTAAATACAACAAGTGTCTGTGTCTTTTATTGCTATGGTAGCAGGTTAATAATAACTGCCATAATAATTACAGGCCCTTAATAAGAAACATTATGCACATATTTATCTATTATAACACCTGTCTTTTCAGACCCTTGAATGGGCCCTAAGTTCCCTGTCATCTAGAATGGTTCTTAAACTATATTTTCATAGTCGTTGTAGACCAAGGAAAGCAGGAATGCGGTGCTTTTACGATTTATTTTAATTCACGGGTACACGTGTCTGTCTATGGGGATGTGCACGTGAGGACAGGGTGCGCAGGAGCCACGAGAGAGTGTTGCAAGCTCTGGGGCTGGAGCGACAGGCAGCTGTGAGCCATCTGACAGGGGTGTTGGCTTGTCTTTCAGCCTAACAAAACTTTGATTATTATTAAAATATGCTATTAGTCATCATAATTATATAATGATTCCAGTGCAGTGTTCTATGCAATTCAAGACTCCCTGTGTTGTTTTGATACAGCTGACAGTAACAGTAAGCATCCTTTATGAACAGACGTCCATATCCTCTGAGGTATCTATTAGTATCTTCTTTAGAACTAGCTAGACAGGAAACAAATGACAGACAAGCCATAGGGGTTGGCCTTTAGGTCACTGGCAGAGCCCTTGCATGGCAAGTGAAAGGTCCTGGGTTTGGATCTTGGACCTGATGAGAGAGAGAGAGAGAGAGAGAGAGAGAGAAAGAAAGAAAGAAAGAAAGAAAGAAAGAAAGAAAGAAAGAAAGAAAGAAAGAAACAGAGAAAGAAAGGAAAGAAAGAGAGATAGAGAAAGGAAACAGAAAGAAAGAAAGAAAAAAAGAAAGAAAGAAAGAAAGAAAGAAAGAAAGAAAGAAAGAAAGAAAGAAAGAGAAAGGAAGGAAGGAAGGAAGAAAGAAAGAAAGAAAGAAAGAAAGAAAGAAAGAAAGAAAGAAAAAAGAAAGAAAGAAAGAAAAGGAGAGAGGAGAGAAGAAAAGAAAGAAGGGAAAATAAAATAAAGGGGGAATGGAAAGGAACAAATAAAGTCAGTCATGAAGGAAATGGAGAAGCAACATAAAGAGACAAGAAGCTAACCAGAATTCATTCTGTAACTACCAAAAACAAAGCAGTTTTAAGAAAGTACCAAGAGGAATGCAAGACTTCACCAGCCCTCATGTGTCCACTTGGACATGCGAGATGGCTTAATCATATCACTTCACTTAATCCTCAAAGGCACCACATGAGATTAGCACTATTACACCCACTGACAAGATAGGAATAATTTCATTATTCATTCAACAAGTACTTATTAACCATCAGTTATGTACCGTGATCTCGATCAGGGACCAGATTAAGGCAGTGCATAAAAGGTCCACTTTCATCAAATCTGTAGTTCCTTTTCTTTTTAAGATTTATTTTTACTTTTTATGTGTATGGCTATTTTGCCTGTATTTGTGTCTGTGTAGCACGTATGTGTCTGATGCCCATAAGAGGCCAGAAGAGAGCATCAGATCCCCAGAAACAGAGCTACAGATGGTTGTAGCCATCATGTGGGTGCTAGGAATGAAACTGGGTCCTCTGGAAGAGCAGCCAATGCTGTCAACTGGCAAGCCATCACGCCAGCCCTAGGATCTGTATTTTCATGGAAGGACAGGGGACATAATAAATTAATAAATAAACAAACAAATAAATAAGCCATCAATGTCCTATACATACATACAATGACCTATGAGTCACCAGATGCCAGGGTCAAGGAGCAAAGGAAAGAAAGGCAGAGACTGGGATTTGTTAGAACTGGTGAAGCCCTCACAGCCAGAACGTGCCAATCACCCAGAGGGGGAAAAAAAAGAGAGAGAGAGAGAGAGCCTGGCTTAAGAATGCTAAAAATCATGGTAAGGAGGAAAAAGAAACGGGTCTTGCTGGGAAAGCTCAGTGATGACTAAGGAAATTGCAGCTGTGTCCAATTCCCTGTCCCTATCACACTTAAGACACTGTTCCAACCACGTATACTCTTGCCAAGAAGTCACCTTATAAACGATAAATGCACCACGCTGACTCTCCCTTAGTTCTGCCTCCCTCCAGCCATGGCCAACAGGCAAACGGTTGCCACGTCCCCACCAAACTCGTATTTCTGGAAGGCCAAGTTGAGCAGTTTGGAACACTCTGCCAATCCATTGTGATGCTGATTCCCAGCCAAGGCCTAGGCAGCCAATGGGACATGCATCATGTGCTCCCCTGAGCCCAGCAGCGGTCCTCAACACCGACTCCCCATTCATCACGGATACCATCACTCTGGTTGCAACTGTGGCTGCCAAACACATCACCACTACCACTGCCAACCTCATTGCCCTACCCCATCATTAGCATCTTCACCTCCACCGACAGCATCACCATTAAAGATACCATCATCACTATGACCATCACAAGAATACATCCATCAGCACCATCAGCACCATTACCACAAGAATAGCTCTAGCATCACAAGCCAACACCTCCAACATCACCGTGAGAAATACCTCTGATATCACACAAGTAATACCTCCAATAGCCCCCTCAGCAATACTACTGTGATGCCACTAAATTATCACTATTGCCATGCAGTAACGAAAACACCTCTATCACCATGACATAGTAAATTAAAGGTACTGACATTCAAAATAAACACTCTCCAATAGAGAAATACAACAGGTAATTGTGCACTGACATTAAAACAGCTCCTCCCCAGAATCTAGGCTTGTGAGTTTGTGGATACCCCATTAAAGGGCAGATTTAAAAAAAAAATGGCATTCCCGTTTTTGCTGGATCCATGAAGGATGTGCTGCGTCAGGTTGCAGGGCCATCCTGCCGTGGGCCTCTCTGGGGAGGTGTACAGGAATTCAAAACAGCAAAACCAACTAAGCACTAAAATATTTTTCTTGGCCCCAGGATAATTTTAAACCACAGGATGTGATAATCTGTGAAAGGAACACTGTATTTTTGCCCAGGATTTTATTTTTAAGTCAACATTTTTAACTATAATTAGTTAATGGAACAGCCCTGCTTCAATGAAAAGCTTCCACCTAGCCGGTGGCTGGCAAGAGCTATCCTGGGGTCCCCCAAACTGTTCATCCCTCCCCAGCCCATCAGCCAGTATGGCTCCAGTATTTCATTTTCTTACCCCAAATGACTTGTTCATCTGTCCCCTCCTCTCCACATCCCTCATCACCACTGCCATCTTACACCGAACTACTAGCATCTCTCCCTGGAATATCAAAGGTTTCCTTATAGCGTCCATGCTCCTTTTTTCCCCCAGAGCATTCCCCACACACAATCTGGCCCATCACTACCCTCTGGCCAATGCACTTGAAGAATACAGTTGTGAGGATTCACCGATGGCTCTGAAATCAGTTTGGCAACCTGGGCAGGAAGAACGAAGGATGAACACATGACAGTGTTCAGAAGCCTCAGGGAAGCACTCCACAATGCTGTGGGTATCCTTCCACCTCGGAAGGATTTAGCCTCATCTACCTCCTCACCCTCCACTCATGCCATGTCCCATCTGTGCTGTGGCTGACAGGGCATTCCTCCAGTTCCTCACCCTCTTTCCAAGCTCATGCCTCCAGGCAGGATTTCTTTGAGCCTTCCATGCTCTTCCTTCCCAATCCACTTTGTCTCTGAATTAACTCCTTTATCCTTTACAGACCATATAGCTCCAAATTGTGTCTTTTTATGGGACCTACCTGTTGCACAGACCTTGGAAACTACTCAAATCATAACTCCGTATCTTCATAATTACTGAATGATCATGTATTTTTGATGGTAAGCTCTGCGGGGCAGGAATCATGTTGCTCAACAGTTTTCTCTACAGCCAATACCAGCACAGGGTATAAAATAGATATGTATTTACTTGATAATAAAGTATTCATCTCAGAGTCCTGAACAGCTGCCAATTCTGACAAATTATCAAATCTGCATAACCCATGCTCCTTCCTGTCCCTGAGGCATGCCAGCAAAGCCTGAAGGCTGAAATGACTCTCATTTCCAATAAGTACATTTCTTCCTTGAGAAGACTGACTAAGGACTAGCCAGTACCTGTCTAATCCATAAGGCAAAGAACCTGGACAATAAGCACCTGTGTTCAAAATGCCTCACAGTGAAATCGGGCCTTAGGGCTTAGGAACAGGGCGGACCTCAGATCTCATCTCCAGATTTACAGTATTCCACTGACTAAAGCAAGCCTCTGCATTAAGGAAGCAGCACTTGAGATACAGGAATGTATACCCGGATGGCTACTGGCTGGAGCAGTAGCTAGAGGTATGAGTGCCATTTCCTAAGACTCTTTCTGAAAACAAAAGGTATCTCCCAAGAGGGCAACCCTAAGCAAAACAAGTCTTCACACAATAGATCTATGTGCAGACTCAGATACGATGCCAGTAAACTCCAGCACTATTGTATTAGCAACAACCACTATCCTTGGCACCGTCATTATATTTCTCTATGGTGTCTAGTACACACCAAAGACATTTTCTTACTGGTTATTTGTTTTAAAGATCTATTTTTAATTATATATATTCTGTTTGCGGGTATGTGCCCATGAATGCAGGTGCCCTCAAGAGACCAGAAGAAGGCATCAAGTCCCTTGGAGCTGCAGTTACAGGCAGTTGTGAGCTGCCTAACATGGGAACTAGAATGTGAACTTGGGTCTTTGGTGAAAGCAGCACTTGAACTGCTGAGCCATTTCTCCAGGCCGCCTTACTGGTTCTTTAGAAACTTCTGAGCTAAATAATGACGCTCAGGTAGCACAGGTTTCAACCTTAAAGACGCTGAGTTTGAAAATATCATAGACTGACACACATAGAAAAATTAGAAGTAAAGAGATGTTCATCAGCTGCCTGGCAGCTCATGCATCCACTTGTCCAGGTCAACAAACTCATTTTGAGATGTCATGGCTAGACCCAAGCTATTGCCCTTGGACTTTTAGGATAATGTTTTTCAATTAGGAATCCCCCAAATTGTGTAGGAGTCTTCCTGCCAACCATGACAATCAAGACAGTCCCCCATCGACACATCGACACGCCCATATTCCACCCTAATCTAGGGAAGCTCCCTCTTCAGGTGACTTTAGGTTTCGACAACTTGACAGTTAAAACTAGACGCCATAGACCATCTATCTTGTTTTCAGAGGACATCAACTCATCCTTCTCTCACCAATGTTAAAGATGTTCTATCATGTCCAAGAAACAAACACTTGGACATGACAACCTGAATGTAAACTTGGCTGAACACTAACAAGATCAGCAAGACAGACAGAAACTACATATCAAAGGATCACATTTTCTGGCATTGACTTCTCCAACTGGCACTCATGGCCAATAACGACTACTTTTGCCATGTATGCTCCACACAAATGTCTTTGAAGCTATCATAATATCATATTCAAGTTGATCAAAGAAGAATCCAATTCACTGGAGCTTCAACTAGCAAATCAAGAAATTCAGTTTCAAAGTAGTCATAGTTTTTTATTCACCCGAGAAGTTAAAGTCTTTCTTAAAAATGTACAGAAGGGTGAAGCCATGATCTGAGCTCTGCAAGAGATGGAGGCAGAAGCCCATCAGGTGCCCCCAACCCAGAACCTTATGATAATAATAAAAAGTGGCTAAGAAAGTCATGGAACCATGAAGGGAGAGCTAGACTTCTAAGATTTTGCCTACCTGGGAAACAGGTAGGCAAAGAGAACACTCATTAGTCAAAGAGAACACTCACTCCAAAGAATTAAAGTAAGCTTCATAAGAGCCAAAGTTACATTTTAAGTTTTAATCACTGGGCCCAAGAGATCCATGAAACAAAAATGCCTCTAACCTGTAAGCTCCTTGCCCAAGGACAAATACTTCCTGAAATGCTGGCGGCTACTGTTTATGAGCAATAAAAAGCCACACATTTTCATTCCCCTAAACAAGTTTGTCTGACCCACCTGCATAGGATGTGCTTGATCACATGTGGGTGGGAGGTACATGGGCAGATAATATGTCAGGATGTGTGCTTGCTCCTGACTGCATGTAGGCAGGAGGTACATAGTATTTCAGGATACATGCTTGGCCCTGATTGGACCTGATGGAAATTGCAGTGAATTATGGGTTTTGCCTTTTTAAGCCCCTGTGAAACAGGATTGGAGCCACTTTCTGGAAACCCAAAGATGGGTGTGGCCAAAGAATCTATCAACCTGGCCAGTATTTAATTAAAGCTTTCTTCAAATTTGGCTTTAATTGTGATAATAGCAGCTTTATTCTCGACCGGTGGGCTTAATTGTTTGAAATGACAAACCAAAAGAACTCTTGAGGTCAACCAGGTGGCTAGCTCAACTGAACATTTTCTAAATGTAGAGACTTATGTTCAAAAGACAGAAAAATGGATGGAAAACTGGGAGTGAAGAACTAGGGTCTAAGGGGGGCTGGGACTAAATAAAGGGGCGAGAAGGGACTATTAGAGGAGACGAATGGAATCCTTGTGTGTTATTGTACATAGTGGACACATAGCATTTAATGTGCATCTTGAAAAGAGACAACTTTGTTGACAAGAGCAGCCACTGCGTCACCGAGAAGACAAGAAGTAAGCTTCCGGGTTTCCGAGTGGCCTTGACCACAGCCCTTCCGCAGCTGTCCAGAGTCCTCAGCTGGGTTTCAGCCCACACAAGCTTGTCGCCTTTGCTCCTGAATCTATCTTACATTAAACTGACAGGGCTCCTAAAACATTCAGACATCAAGGACAGTATGTTCTCTCTCCTGGAAATACTTGTAGTAATGATACCTAAGCTCATAAAACATGTTCCTCGTGGGAATTGAATGCTTATTTCTGGAAACCAAGGCTGTTTGTTTTAGGTATAAGTGGACGCATCATGCAGTAGTTATCTGGCTGCATTGATAGCCAGCCTTCTTGGTGCTTTCTCACCTTGAGCAAACACTTGGATACATAGAAGTATTCTGTGGTCAGGATGTATTCCCGGCAGTGCTGTCTACTCTGGAACTGGTCTGGAAGGGAGTCTACACTCAATACAGCAGGAATTCACTTTCATACCCCGTTCCTTTCTACATCAGCATTCAAACAGCAGCAACAATGAGGGTCCACTACAACAGTGATTCTACAGAAGTGATAAGATTACAAGACTTTAATGTCTGAGTGAGATTCTGGGTTCTCCAATAATTCAGTTTTTATTGTTATGATTGCTGTTGGTGTCATTTTTTAATAGAATGTCCTTTTGTCTTGTAACAAACCACTGTCAGATTATAGTGCTAGCTGTGCATCAAATGGCTGAGGGTGGGTTTCTTAAAGGGGCGGAGGGAGAGGATGATAGGGAGCAGATGATGCCAACAAGGTTTCCTCCCCCTAATGCTCGCATATGTGTTCTTCTTCAGTCATTTCAAGGACCTGGTGTGGAACTCTGTTTTCCATGACAGGAACAGGGAATTATTTACATCTGCTTCAGCAAAAACCTGTATTCTTAAACTAATATCCATCTATATAGCTAAAGTACTGAGCATTTTCAATACAAGACACAAAAGAGCCTTAAAAGTCACTAGAGCCAACTCTTTATTTTAGAAGAGGAGTGTTCACCTGTAACACCAGAACTAGAGAGGTGGAGGAAGGGAGATTACAATTTCAAGGGCATCCTCAACTATACAGTAAATTTGGGACTACCCTGTGGCTAAGCTAATGAGATTCTGTATCAATCAACCAAAACAAAACAAGAATCACAGTGTATGAACAAGGTCACCTGTAAGACCATGAATGTCTTAATTCAAATGTTCTTTTCATCGCAGATTGTTCCGTGTTTGTAGGGGAGGAAAGGCAGTAAACAGGGGCTCACTGTACAAAACAAACACTAGAGAACCCACTCGTAACTGAAGCGTGTACTGGGAAGTCTCAACATCAGCAAGAAAAGCTACTTGCTATTTCTGCTTCATCCCTGCCCTTCTCACAAAACACCAAACAAGACCCCAGTAGCTCACTAATGAGGAGGAGCTTGTGGGAATGTACGGAGCTCCTGCCCTGGGACAGTCCATGCAAGGGGGTGTGTCCTTTGTATTAACTAGAAAGCCCTGTCTGCTCCCCTCTTCACTATCCTTTCTCCTTCAAGCAGAGCTCATTAGGAACCTGCTCACATCTATGCAGAATTTTTAAATAAAAAACAAGTAGCTATTCACTCACACGCATACACACACACACACACACACACACACACACACACACAAATTGTCTCAAAACAAAAAGATAAAAGGATTTATTCCCCAAGGGAATGTAGCTGCCAAGAAAACTTCCTCTCTCCATAAAGCAACAAAGCTTTCAGCTTTTCCTTTCATCTGAAGGATCACAAACACAAAAACAGTGAAAGCCACCAAAGGCCATTATTCTTGCTCAGGATTCTCAGCCCCTGAAAAACTGGGGACCCACAGATAAAGAAGCCAGTGAGCTCCCAGTGTAACCAGCAGCCTAATTAGCAGCAGAGCTGCTGAGGATCAGCGCCTGTTTATACAGAGGAGGTCTTTAATGACACTAAAAGTTTAATTCTGTCATAAATTTTAATATAATACTTTAAATACAAGTTAGTTAATCACTCCCCAATGTAAATTTACTGAGCTAAGGAAGAAATCCCATCTTCATTAGTATTCTCTGGTATTCATAAAATCCCCCTTTTCTCATAGCTGAGGGCATGCAAGATGGGCATGGGCTTTAGCAATAAAAACCAGTCAAACTGATGCATATTCATGAAGTCGCTCTAAACTGATTTATAGTTCTTGTCTTGGCCCTGGTACCCAGAGGAGTGAGAACCTAAGGAAGCCACAGCCTCCAAACTAGAAAAAAAAAAAAAGAGTAGCAGTAAGCCATTGGTAGGCTTTGCCGTTCCAAAGGAAGACAGTTCTCCAGTTATATACATCTCATTAAATACCAGACACCAAGGAACATCCAGAGTAGCCAAACACCTGCAAGGCACTCAGAGGCACCAAGAGTCCATTTTAACATGTCAACTGGCAACTAAGAAAGAGGCATGAAGACACTGCTGACCTGGGACTGGATTAGGAGTTAGCCAGAGTTCCCAGGATGAACAGTTGCCAAAAAGGAAGGGATTGAAGTAGGCATTCTGAAGCATATACCAGGTAGCCAGCATAAGTAAACAGGAACTCTGTTCCCCGTGCCTGCTCACTATCTTCTGGCGGGAAGGAAGGTTAAGTCCCAGGCAGCCCCACTCTTGGATGTTTTCAAACAAAAGCTGAAAACTCTAGATTTTTCAATATGGACTCATAATCTTTCACACCACTGTGGGATCCAAATGCATCTTGGCCCTACATATACACATAGGCTTTCACACCGCATTTGGCCCACTGTACTGCTGAGGGATGTAGGATATGGGCAGGGAGGGCAGGTGGGCAGGTAGGCCAAGTGCAGTGAAGAGCCTAAGATGACCTGAGGTGGCCAGGAGAACATTCCAGACAGCAATGGAAAACTTAAAAGGAGAGGTCAAGACAAAGGCTTCAAAACTTTCAAGGAGCCCCCCACCCCACAGCAAACATTTTAGGAAACGTTCCTGAAAAGATAAACATAAAAGCAAAAGGCAGAACAACTGCCTGAGAAGTCCTTGACCTCAGTCTTTGCCTGTATCCACCATGTTACCCTGCCCATCCCTTCCGTGCACTCAGACAGGAACCAGCGCCAATCACACCTTAACCTAAGAGACTAGCGTTCTTTCAGGACACAGTTTGTGATTTTTTGTTACACTGATGTGACAAAACCTAGAAACATCCGAACTTTAGCAGAACTATTCCTGGGTCTCCCTGAAGCTCATGTTCACCTAGGTACAAGGCTCCTAATACTGGGAGTGTCAAATACAAGTGCCATGCTGTAGGTATGAAACATCCAAGACAGAGGCAGCATCTACGCTGTGGTCTCCAGCATTTCCAGGACTCCCCATATCTACAAGGACCGATTAACTCCCTGAAGACTACCCTTCACAATGACCGAAAACATGAATGACCCCTGAGAGGCCCTTGCTACAGAAAGATCTTTCACACTTATTATTTTAGCTTTCTCCCAGCTCACAGAAAGTAGTATTTTACACCTGCTGGGCTTTTCCTCAGACTTCTTCAGTCATTTTTGAGCCAGACCAGAGTCTGGCATATCCTGTCACTATATCATGTCTCCATCAAGATTCTATCGACACTAGTATTACAACAGGAGAGATCAAGTTGGATTACACCACAGAGCCCTTGTAGCAGCGACAAGAAACAGAACTAGCACACACACACAAACAAAACAAAACAAACAGACATAAGATTATAAGAATAAAGGATGAAGAAATAAACCTATTCAGCTATGGTCACCTACTTTTCAAGAACACTGTCAAAATATACATTGGAGAAAATACTACTTCTTCAATATATGCTGCTGGGGAAACTGGATAGCCACGTGGAAGGGAATAAAACAAAACCCTATTTCTTACTCTATAGAAAAAAAATAATTCAAAATCAAAGATCTTAATGTAGGACATGCAATTCTGAAACTATCCAGGAAAACACTTCAAGATAGAAGGCCAGGTGAGGACTTTCCGAAAAGGACTCTGATAACCTGTGAAACCATTACAATTGAATTATGGAAGTACATGAAATTAAGAAGCTTCTGTATAGCAAAGGGAAAAATCACCAAAGAGAAAAAAAACCTAAAGAATAAGAGAAAATTGTTACCAACCATACATATGACAGAATATTAATATCTAGAATATATGAAGAATCAAATTAAATACAAAAAAATTAAATACAAAAAAAATCATTTCAATAATAATCGGGGAAATACATTGAATAGGCAGTTCTCAAAAGAACACAAATGGCCAGTAAATGTATGAGAAACTGCCCAACCCCCTTAGCCAGCAGGGACATGCAAATGAACACTACACTGAGATTCCTCTCACCCGAGTCAGAATGGCTACAACTGAGAAAACAAATGACTTGGGCTGGAGAGTTGGCTCACCAGTTAACAGTGTTTGCATGCTCTTGCAGAGGATGCAATGTCTATAGGACCTAGCATCTAGTGACTCGGTTCACAACTGCCTTTAATTCCAGCTCCAGGGACTCGACTCCTCTCTTCGGTCTTCAGGACCTTCAGGCCTCTTCAGTACCTTCACACACATACACATGCACACACATGCACACACACACACACACACACACACACACTGCAAATAAAAGCAAAACAAGTGACAGCAAATACTGATGAGGACATGGGGAGAGAGAAAACTCTCACACACTAGTAATGTAAACCAGTGCGGCCACTCTGGAAATCAGAGTGGAGGCTTCTCACTAACCTAAAGAATAAAACTAACATCTCTACCCCTCCTGGAAATATACCCAAAGGACTAAAAAAAAAAAAAAAAAAAGGTCAGCACACCAGAGAGATACTTGCAGAGCCATGAATACTGCTGCACTGGTTTTCAACAGCTAAGAAAAAGAACTGGCCTAAATGCCCATCAGTAGATGGATGATAGATCGCATCAACCAAGATAAGCAAGACTGAGACAGTTGTCATGTTTTCTGCCGTACACAGTCTAGATTCAAATATATATGTATATCCATCACATACATATGCATAGCATCTACACACATGCACACAAACACACACATGCATATGGCATTAAAGTAGAAGGAACTATTGGGGGGGGGAAGGAACATAAAGGAAGAATAAGAGAGGATATTGGATGCCCTATTGCTTTTTGTTACTGTGTTAAAACCATGACCTAAAGCAATATGGGAGGAAAGGGCTTCTTTATTTGGCGGACACATTCCTATGACAGTTCCTCATCAAGGGAATCCAAGGCAGGTACTCAAAGCAGGAGCCTGGAGGCAGGAACTGAAGCAGAGACCTTGGTTAAACACTGCTTGCTCAGTTACCTTTCTTAAACACCCTAGGTCCACCCGCCTAAGGATTGCCTACAGCGCCATGGGCCCTCCCACTTCAATTAGCAAGCAAGAAAATGCCCCACAGACATGCTCATAGGCAATTCCAATGGGAGCCATTCCTCAGCTGAGGTTCCCTTTTCAAGGGCTAACTATGACATGTTAGGGAGAAAGACGAACTATCACTTTTTTTTTTTTTCAGTGCATAATCAAGATTAGCTTACATACACACACAACTAGAAGGAGCTATGACAATGTGGATGGCACAATGCAGGTTGGCAGGGGTGGTATTGTAGAGGAGAAAATATGACCAAATTATTACAATGATATATATGAATAACAATGCCGTAATGAAACTCATTCAGTTATTTTTGTTTAGTAACTAAAAAGTTGGAAACCTTTTAAAAATAAAAATCACCTTTTAAAGGTGAAGAAGAGGAGGAGATGACGATGATGATGACAATTCTACCCACTTATGCCTGAGCCTAGCCATGTGTGGGGCTAACGCAGACAAGGACTGTTAGGGATGTGAGCTATCTGACTCAAAGATATGTTTAGCCACAAAGCTCATTTCACCTGTTCATCACATTTCACGATCCCTGCCATATTTTGAGGTGTTCAAAAGTTCCATTAGAATGTCCTTGGGTGACACCACCATGGGTGTGAAAAATGACTCCAGAGCTGAAAGTCAGCAGCTGAATCTACCTAGGAAACCCAACAGGACTAGTCTTAACTGGCATGACACCACTCCTGACGTGTGACTTAGCACAGAACCCTGTGGTCGCTGACAGCAGTGCAGTGCACAGAATATTCTGGAATGCCACCAGTTCGGAAAGCTAGACCCTGTGAAGAGGTCAAAGTGGGGCATGGAGGCTAGAGGGAAGAATGGATGACTTGGTGTTTGGGATCTATGGAAGGCTGTTAAATGGAGAGGAGACAGACCTATTGAGGACTGCAGCAGTCTCACTTAATAAGGAAAGCTCACTAGTGACTCACTGTCTGGTTTTTCTCGAAGTTAGAGGTAGTCTGTGAACTTTCCAAAGCCTTACGAGTATGTATGTACATAGGTGTATTTTTTTTCCAACCATCATCTCTGAGAGTCAGATGAAAGTATAACTCGCCAACCCCCAATAATTTAAAAACCCTTGCTCTATGTGTGCCCTGATGGAATCATCTAGGTCCATACTTTCACTTCTGAGCTAGTCACATGCAAATGATTACTGTACAATCTCATTCATTTTCTGAACACAGTAAAATATTCAGTTTTCATCCCAATCATAATAGGACATAGAACAGTTCCCAGTCTATTGAACTGGAGATCACTAGCTGCTGATACCATTTCCCCGTCAGCCTCTGCTAAACGTCCACACCCAAAGGACCACATCATGCTCCATACGCAAGCATGTATGATTTAGCTTTGGGATTGGCTGGTTTTGTTTGCTTCATACTATTTTGAAATATGCATGGGAACGGGTTGACCTTATTCTGGCTGAGAACAGCCTTCGTCAGGCTGTTGGGGTGGGAGGATGGGAGAGCTGGTTACTGCCCAGCAGAGTCAAGCCTAGATGAAAAGAGGTCTGTTACAATAAGGCCTTGAAAAGGAGGGACAGATTCCTCATCAGTGAGGAAATGACATGGAGTCCAACTGTGATCTCCCGAGGTCAAGCAACAATAAAGTAGGCAAGGACTGGAAGAAGAGTATGTTCCTGCAAGAAGCAGCAGGGAACAGGGAGACTTACTTTGGATCACTGTTGAAGGGACAAAGGTCATCATGGTGGGCAAGGCATGGTGACAGGAACTTGAGACTGCCAGGCATGTTGCAGCCACAGTCAAAAAGCACAGACCGAAAGTGGGAGACAAGCCCGAAAACCTCAGGGCCTGCCTCACTTTCTTCAGCAAGGCTCCACATCCTAAAGATAACAAGTGGCCAAACGTAGGAACCAAGAGGTGAAATTCTAACCACAACAGAGTTGAGCGGCTGGCTGCCCACGACTCCACTAGGAGGTGACCACCTTTAGGGCTCTCTCCCACCCTTTGGGGTTCTGTGCTCCTAAATTTAGTATGTTGGGAATCCTAAAGCACCGTTAACATAGTACAGGCCATGTTCTCTTAACTTGATGACTCAGACTGCACAGCTTTCAAAAACAAAATTCTAAAGGTCATGCTCAGAAGCATAGCCTTCCCTGTTCCCTGAGTGAGGGCTATACTGATCCAAGCACAGGGCCCTACAAGACAGCTGGTACAATGTGCTGTTGAACTCTTTCTTCTGTTTACTTCTAGAAGAGACTTTCCGTAGGCAGCTGCCATGCCAAGCTTCTGTCAGAGCGCCATGCCAACCTTCCACAGGCACTTTTCCACCCATACCCTGGCTCTGGATTCAGAGTTGTCTCCAGGAGGTCTAGCGGGTCAGAAGCCAGCCCCGGGCTGCTTCTGGACTGAGGTCACACAATAACACTTAGGGCAGCACAGAGACTGCACCTGGCCTGCCATGCTAGCACACCGTAGGTGCACATTTCACCTCAGCTTTTTTTTTTTTGTTTTTTGTTTTTTTGTGGGACCAGGCAAGTGCCTTAATGTCTCTCAGCCACATGCCCTCTGTGTATTGGATCTTATGAGTGACAGCTTTCGAAGCACATAAAGAACCAAGTGAGAACTCAGTGAAATCAACTGACATGACGTGAATTAAAATACATCCATCACATGTCAGGATCATCAGAGATCACGAATGAGCCCTAAATATTCTCTGCCATAAGAAAAAAAAAAAAAAAAAAGAACAACAACAAATTCTTCTCCACAAGCAGACTGTCTTAGGTAGGGTTTCTATTGCTGTGGAGAGACACCATGACCACGGCAACTCTTATAAAAGAAAACATTTTGTTGGGGCTGGCTTAGTTTCAGAGGTTTAGTCCATTACCGTCATGGTGGAAAGCATGGGGGCATGCCGGCCGACAGTGGTGCTGGAGAAGGCGCTCAGAGTTCTACATCTGGATTCACAGGCAGCAGGGAGGAGACTGGGTTCCACACTGGGCGTAGCTTGAGTATACAATACCTCAAAACCAGAGCCTGCACTCACAGTGACACCCTTCCTCCAACAAGGCCACACTTCCTAATAGTGCCACTCCTCATGGGTCAAGCATACAAACACACAAGTCTATGAAGGCCATTTCTGTTCAACCAAACCCTGCTCTCCCTGAGTCATAGGACTTAGGATCTCCAAACACAAGATGAGGAAGGCCCTGTGCGTGTCCTTTTAATGCAGCAATTCTATCAATGAAGTCAGCATCCTTGACCCACACACAGGTGGCAGGCATACAGGTTAGCACAATCCAGGAAGCAAACTAGATAGAGCTGAGGTGTAGCTTCCGAAGAAAGGTGAACTCACCTTGGTTGAAGTAGCACTGTTTCCTGGCACCTGAAGATGCTGTTTTGGGGACTCTCGTGAGCTGGTGTTCCCACTCTACCCTGGCACTCTGATTGGCTGGGCACCACGTGCTCTGTCTCCTATAAGACAAGAAGGCAGATGAGCTATCCGAGGTAGACATTGCCACAGCACACCCACTGGGCTGAGCTCAGCTCAGGACAGGAGGCAATTACAGGCACCACACTCTCCTGACTTCCATGTAGGAAGGGAGAGAACTCAGTGACCAAATCTAATAGGCCTTTTTCTCCAAGTCAGTTGATGGTGTA
Source organism: Psammomys obesus (assembly GCF_907164565.1). NCBI lineage: Eukaryota > Metazoa > Chordata > Mammalia > Rodentia > Muridae > Psammomys > Psammomys obesus. The sequence continues at coordinate 9,631,715 of NW_026585698.1, read as the reverse complement.
AGGTTATAGAAAAGGGGTGGAGTGGGGAATAGCACTTGCATAAATATGAGACATTTCTAGGCATTAAAAATGACATTGTAGGGGCTAGAGAGATGGTTCAACAGTCAAGAATGCATGTTATTCTTGCAGGTGACATGAGCTCGGTTCCTAGCACCCATACTGGCAGCTCGCAACTGTCTGTAACTCCAGGTCCAGAAGGATTTGACCCTTCTAGGTTCCACAGGCATCTGCACTCAAGTGTGCATACTTACACAGAGACATAGACTGTTAAGAAGTTAATAAAATGTCCTTTTTAAAGATTCCTGTATTCTATGAGTGTTTTGCTACATGCATGTATGTACATGTGTGGGTGTGTGTGCATGCGCACACGCACGTGCACCGTGTGCATGCTGGGCACCCAGACAGAGGCCAAAAGAGGTGCTGGATGCCCATAACTGGAATTACAGGTGGCTGTGAATCCCCATGTGGGTGCTAGGAACCAAGCCTGGATCCTCCCAAAAAGCAACAAGTGCTCTTAACTGCTGAGCCATCTCTGCGACCCCAATGTAACAGTTTTTAATTGGCATTATGAAATACAGCATAAAGATAGCTATAAATTTAATAACATGTATAAGATACTCATTTTATGAAGAAAATATGTATGAAGGCTCACAGACACGAACAGTTGGGATGAGCTGAAATGAAATCTTAATAGTAATTATCCGTGATATGTCATTTTTGCAACATTTGGGGTTCATTTGATTTCCCAAATTTTTAATAATAGAAAGATGTATTTTTTCTGTACGAATAAATAACTTTAAGCTAGTCTTAACACTAAGACACACTCATGTCACGTACTTCAGTCCCAAGTTTGCCTGATCTCTCTCCACTGGCACCTCTGTAACTATCGCCATTAGCTTACCCAGCAACCACACAGACCCCAGCTCTTGGAAGTGCCCATGAGGCCACCAGCACTGGTGTAAAAACCTTTCAACCTTTCTGAGTACTAAGCTGCAGGGGATGATACAAACACACCCAGATGACAACTAACCCTGCTTCAATACACAGACACACATGGAAATGGGAGATCTAGGACCCACGATCGAATTCCCATAATCTTTAAGCTGTAACAAGCCTATCGCAAATTCCTCTCAAAATAATACGATCTCTCTATACCCAATGAATGAGATACCAAGATGAGAATCCATGAGCAATTCATTAATTCCAGATGGCCATTCAATGCACTCAGATTATCTGGGATGTGGGGTGATATTGCACTTGTCTCTGCAGAATATATCAATGGCAAGAGAGATCCAGCCTCTTCCAGAGTAATGGGGTAGAGCCATCTATGTCAAGTGTTCTATATGTTATTTTTCCAAAATATTAGAATAACCTAGATGGGGCCATACAGTCACCAGACACTTCCAACAGGAAAACTGAATGAATGTTGTCCTATAAGAGGTAGGGCAGAGAAGGGAGAAGGCCAGGGGAAAGGAACAAATGAGGAGAATTAAGACACTTTCTTTACTCTTCCAAGCCTCCAGATTCAGACGGGAAGACCCTCCCTGGAATTCACTGGCTCTCCAGGCTTAGTAGCTGCTTCCAGAAAGGTCTAATGACTACTCAAATATTGGCAAAGGTTTCCCAAACACAATGGTTTTTAAGAAAAAGACCACTGTTTGCTATTAGCTAAGCATGTGACCTTAGGCTAAGTTGCATGAACTATCTAGGCCTTAGTCCCCTTGTCTGTAAAATGGAGATGATCTCCACAACCTCATAAGGTGTTAAGATATGACTAGAACCTTTCAGTGCCTTTCAAACAACTAGCTACAACAGCAGGAGAGAAAAAAAAAACCTCTCTGTAAGGATAAAATTCTTTCCACAAAAAAAAAAAAAAAAAAGGCTCTGGATGTTCTAAAACTGTTGTTTAAAAGACTCCAACAAAACAAAATGTGCAACACTTGTTTCACATTTTCATGTAGGTATAAGAATAGCAAAGATATTTAAAATACTGGGTTTTTGTTGTTGTTGTTATGGTTGTTTTTCTGAGACAGGGTCTTGCTATGTAGACCCAACAGGGCTCACACACAACTCCTGTTTGAGCCTTCCAGGTGTTATGGCTGTCCTCTCTATATCTGTCTTCCTGTCACCTGGCCAGGTGGAGATGTCAGATCCTACATCTTTTCCCGCATTTTCATCAACCCTCTACATCATCCTTCATATGTCCCAAGTCTAGCCTCAGTGATGCGATGGACCAAAGCCTGACAACCGGCTTAGGATCCCTCGAGCCTATGGAAAGCCAGGCATGGTAACCGGTATCTATAATCTGGTGCACCTAAAATAAGATGGGAGGCAGAGACAGGAACATCCCGGGAGGCATGTGGGCTGCTAGCCTAGTGTATACAAAACAAGAGAGCCTCAATCAAGGTGGAAGGCAAGGACTGGCAATTGAAGTTGTCCTCTGACCTCACACACATGCTTTCTCAAACATGGCACTTGTGAACACAAGCACACACGCATACACACAAAGAAAGATTATGAAAACGTGGCTGTGTTACTGAAGGTGGCCTGAACCTTTTTAAAAAAAAAATAGGTTAGAAAACAAATTCCTTGGTTGGATCTTTAAAATAACTGTCTCCCTCCCTCATCATTACTTCAACGATAAGTCAAAAATCAGCTACACACATCCATGAAGTAGGATCTCACCTGGTCCTTTTCTGTATAAATGGCCTCAATGCTTACTATTTCCTAAATGAATTTCTAGGAGAAGACAGATGCGCAGATGGTGAGTACATACCTAGTTTGTTTGTTTGTTTGTTTGTTTGTTTGTTTGTTTGTTTGTGACAGGTTTCACTCTATAGCCCTGGCTGTCCTGGAACCCAGAGATCCGCCAGCCTTAGCTTCCCAAGTGCTGGGATTAAAGGTGTGCGCCACCACTGCCTGGCTATAAACCAACTTTTTAAATTCATGATGAATGTCACATTCAGACTTCCTCAGGTAAGTAAGGTACTTTTTAGAACCTCCATTACCTCATTTAAAATCTATGGGTGAGCTTTAACCTCCCAGCTCTCTACAGTGAAAAAATGAAAAGAAATAAGGGAGGAAGGTAAGGAAGGAGGGAGATGGAGAGGGAGGGGGAGAGGAGGGAAGGAGAGAGAGAGGGGGAAAGACTCAGAGAGAGAGCTTCCTGAGCTAGGAAGATGGCCTTTTATGCAAAAGGTGAATTCCAAAAGATTTTCAAATATATAGCTGACATTTACACATTTTTAAGACTATTCCCATGACAGTGGGAATTTCTGTTCACCTACTGAGGTGGAAATATTCATAACATAACATAAAATAGCATAAACACAGCTTATAACTTAATAGGCCTCAAATTATTGAAATTATAGTTTCTCATTAAGTTTAGGAAAACTATTTTCTTTTCAGGCTGCTCTCATTAGGAGAGACCATGATGCCAATTCAATACTAATTCAAAATAAAATAGGACCATACTGTGTCACTTGAGCCACAGAGCCCACACCCTAGCCCTAATCTCCCCAATGCAGATTCAAAGTTCTTCCCGCCATCTTTCCGTGATTTGTTTGCTACAGAACTGAAGGGTTGTTCCATGCCCACCTGTGTAAGCACATCTGCAGTTACTGATACTAACAACTGGCCTGGCGGTAGCCAAGGACGAGATTGATGGAGTGTGTGAGGTTTCCATAGTTGTTTTCCTTCTCTGCAGCATATGGCGGAAGGCCACAGGGACTCTGAAGTGGGGGGGAGAATTGTAGAAACGTTAAGGCCTTCTCTTTAATGAACATACACAGGAGAAATGGAGTGAAGAGGCAACAATTAGCCCCCTTGGGTATTTTGACAAAGGACTATTCCTGCTGTGGCTGCCTCTTTCCAGGAATATACACCTGCCTGCCTCTTGCCCTCAGAGAAGCCTGGAATGATGCTATTTCTCACTCTACTACAGACTGGGTATGAAACGTTCCTCGTGGACTCCTGTGTTGAACACTTGAGGTCCAGCTGGCAGCTCTATTCTGGGAGGTTATGGACAATTCAGGAAGTTGAAGGTAGCTGACAAGAGATAGGTCACTGGGAGTCTTGGGAATGTATTATCCCTGGCCCCTTCCTGCTGCATCTTCGGGGCTTTCTGTCGGCCAAGAAATGCAGACTACCCTCTGTCTCTAACTCCCACTGCTGTGATGGTCCCACTGCCCAAGCTTATGGGGCTAAGAGATCATGGGTGGAAAATACCAATAAAAATCATGAACCAAAATAAAGCTTTCCTCCCTTGAAGAGTTGTCTCTGTCAAAATCTAGGTGACTGTCTTAGTTGCTGCTCTATTGCTGTGAAGACACACCATGACCCAGGCAACTTATACAAAAATAAGCATAATAAGGCCAGCCCTTTCGATCCTTCCCAAATAGTTCCACTAATGGGGGATCAAGCCTTCAAATACATAAGTTTATGAGGGTTACACTGGCTGGTTTTGTGTGTTAACTTGACACAAGCTAGAGTCGTGAGAGATGAAGGAGCCTAAGTTGAGAAAACGCCTTCATGAGATCCAGAAGTAAGGCATTTTCTCAATTAGTGATTAATGTGGGAGGGCCCAGCCAGTATGCATGGTGCCTCTCCTGGGCTGGTGGTCCTGGGTTCTATAAGACAGCAGGATGAGCAAGCCATGGAGGAGAAGCCAGTAAGCAGCACCCCTCCACAGCCTCTGCATCAGTTCCTACCTCCAGGTTCCTGCCCTGTTTATGTTCCTGTCTTGACTTCCTTTGGTGATAAACAGCAATGTGGAAGTATAAACCAAATAAACCCTTTCTTCCCCAACTTGCTTTTCGGTCATGATGTTTCACTGAAGCAATAGAAGCTCTAACTAAAACAAAAACCATTCTCATTAAAACTACCACAGCAACAGTGATATTAAAAATAATGTGTACCCTCCCCTCAATAGGACTGCTATCTCTAGTAGCAATGTTGAGTTCTCAAACTTAACTTCAGTTGACCCCCAATGCCTAGAAGCTGATGAGGCTTCCTGGACTGAACTCTTGAGATTCAGCAGCTGGCCATCGCTGCAGCTTTATGGAAGCCTGGATTTCTAACTACATTTGTTCATCATGTAAGTATGTGGTTTGGCTTTCAAATGAAACAGCTCATGTACTTGTGTCATTCGAAGGTGAGGAGGAGGGCTGGAATAAAGGAGGACAGCTAAATGATTTTAACATCCCAAACAGGAGATGACAGGCATTGGTCACAGAGGTGGTCATCAGGGTAGAGGAAACTAACTGCCCTCAGAGATGGTGAAGACGCAGGACGCAGCGTGGAGAGGGACAATGATTTAATGAAAAAAAAAAAAAAAAAGGAAGGGCTGAAATTCAGCTAAGAGGAACAGAAAGAAACAGTCCCGGGCTGCCCATGGGGCATGGGAAAGGCAATGATGACCACATCTGGCATCTTAAAATAGATCAGGGCTGGGTTTTTATATTTGGGAACAAGTGAGGAAGTGACAGAAACACCCGTCAGAGTGTGAGGAGAGAATGTGTGAGAATGCCCAGACATCCCCAAGGAATACCCATGGGGTGACACCAGTCACAAGGTGCAGAGAACCTGTAAGAATAGAGTCCCTGAGGAATGCTAACTTACAGGTCCAATGATGTATTCTTGTATTAAAGGTAAACCCGTGGCCAGCGAGATGGCTCAGCAGGTAAGGGCTCTTGCTGCCAAGCCTGACCTGAGAGCTTTGTGCCTTGGGACTCATGTGGTAGAGGAAGAAAACCAACTCCTTCAAGCTGTCTTGACCCTCCACACAGGCACCATGACACATGTACACACCTGTACACACACACACACACACACACACACACACACACTACTTTTTAAAAATTAAAGGCAAACCTGCAGCAGCTAGGTCTGTGGCTCACACCTGCAACGAAATATGAAGATCACCTCAAGTTCCAGGTCAGCCTGGACTACAAAGTGAGCTCCGGGTCAGTGTAGGCTACAGAGTGAGACCCTATCTGAAATGAGCAAGGAGATAAAAAGAAAGAGAAACAGAAGGGCCTGATGAATAATGTGTATTAAGATCCCAAAGAGAAGAGGAAGGGAAAGATGTTGGGGAGCACGTGGGAGCACACACGAGCATCATCACATACTCGTGTTTGACTTGCAACATATCTGACTTGTAAGCCACTCCGTTGTGTAACCTGCTTAACGAGTATACACTTCCTTTCAAATTTTAAAGTAAGAATATTAACCCTTTTAAAACTTGAATAAACATATGCAAGGGAGAGGTTTAAAAAAAAAAAGACAGAAAGAAAATACAGAGAACGCCGGTCATGGAAAAGACAAGAGGACAATATTCCTGCTTCATATCCCAATGCAATGTTGAAGAGTTTTAACTCAGTTGAGAAAGTGGAGCTGCAGCCATAAAAGAAAACTTGAACATTAGTAAAAGCACACTCAACCACATGACTTTTGTCTTAAGATGTTATTAATAATATTTTCAAAAGCAGATGTCACTTTTTTTTACACTGTTTAAATTATCACAGAAACATTTCCAAAAACAAGGAGCTGTGGCTACAAAAGATGGATCAGAGGGTTGAAAGCACTTCCTGATCATTCAGAGGACCCATGTTCAGTTCCTGGCACCCACACTCCACGCCCCACAAATGGCAACAACTCCAGCTCCATGGAATCCAGCACCCTCTTCTGGCCTGTGTGGATACTGGCAAGAAGGTGGCGTATACACACCTAAACATACACAAACACAGAAATAAGATAAAAAAGAATTTTAAATGCATGGTTGTGTTGACTATTCTTCGTTGTCAACTTGAATTACATCTGGAATTAACTAAAATTCAAGTGGCTGGGAATATCTGTGAGGGATTTTTTTTTTATCTTCATTAAATCATTTGAAGTGGAAAGATCCATTTCTAAACCAGAGCTTTGAGGTGGGAAGGTACACCTTTCGTCTGAACCCTGCATTTTGCTGGCAGCCTATATAAAGGATATGGAAGAAGAAAGCTTGTTCTCTTTGCCTGCTTGCCCTTGCTAGCAAGTCCATTCCCTCACTGGCATTAGAGCCTACTTCTTCCAGATCCCAGTGTATACTGAAGACCAACTGAGACATCCAGCCTCATACACTGAACAGCTCCTGGATTCTTAGGCCTTCCATGTGTAGACAGCCACTGTTTGATTAACAGGCCCACAGCTTGTAAGTCATTCTAACATTAATAAATATGCATCTTGTTTTATAAGCTCTGTTCCCCTAAAGATGCCTGGCTAATACAATAGCTCCATGGGACACACAGCACATTGAATATGCCTGGGAAGCCCAGTCTTTCTGAGACACTGGCCAGGCCCCCAGTGCGACCTGACAGTAGAAAAAGCCACCTGTTAAGAGTCCCTTCATAGCCAGAATTGCCTCTCAGGCTTTTCACAAAAGCTGGTAAATTATTTTGACTTTAAAAGGACTATTACAATTTTAAAAATAGAAAAAAATATTGATTTCTCTCATCTAAAAATAAATTTAAAACACATACTTTAGATAATCCCCCTTTTAATAGATGTTAAACTCCCCTAAATGCTTTTTGTTTTCTATAAAAAACTGTTTTCTAGGTAAAAAAAAATCCACACTGTTTTGGGTTTTGGTTTGTTTTGTTTTCTAAACACTTCTTTTAACTAAAAGAGCCAACTGATATGGCATCTCTACCATGAAATTTTCTGAAATTAAACTGTGTCCACCATCCTTTTCAAGTAACCTTTGTGTTTCATTTCACAAACTCCTTTCTTTACTTGGTTTAGCAAAACTCAAATGATTTGTCTATTCTAAGAGCAGTCCTAGTTGGAAGGATAGAGAAACAGTATTTCCAACAAAGGAAGGAAGGAAGGAAGGAAGGAAGGAAGGAAGGAAGGAAGGAAGGAAGGAAGGAAGGAAAGGGAAGGGAAGGGAA
>NW_026585698.1:9529096-9623687 GCF_907164565.1 Psammomys obesus | reverse complement strand
GGAAAGGAAAGGAAAAATATTATCCAGTAACCAAGTAAACCCAACTGGCCAACCATAAAACAAGGTAGGGTTCCCTGCTGCAAAGTGAGGTCAACTCTAGATATGGATGACAGCAGATGCCCTCAGTGGCTGTATCATCAAATGATATAGGGAGCACTTTCTCCCTTGCTGTAAACATTAGAAATGTGGGCTGGGGTTGCAAATGAAACACCCTCCAACAGCTTTGGAAGACCTTGACCTTGTAGACTCTTGTGACTAAGTGCAGACTTCTCTCCATTTCCTGACAAAGTTACACGGCCTCACCACCCTTAGGTTCATACCTTTGCCTTCTTTCTTAATGAAGTAAGGACCCTGGGCATGAGGATTAATCCTCACTCAGAAAGACAAGTGGGATGGACATTGGAGGAAGGAGAGAACAGGAAGAAGGACGTGAGCCTACCACAGAGGGACTCTGAAAGACTCTACCCAGAAGTGTATCAAAGCAGATGCTGAGACTCATAACCAAACTTTGGACAGAGTGCAGCTAATCTTAGGAAAGAAGGGGAAGATGGTAAGACCTGGAGAGGACAGTCTCTCCACAGAGAGAGCAACAGAGCCAAAAAATCTGAACACAGGGGTCTTTTCTGAGACTGATACACCAACCAAGGACCATGCATTGAGATAACCTAGAATCCCTGCACAGATGTAGCCCATGGCAGCTCAGTATTCAAGTGGCTTCTCTGGTAAGAGGAAAAGGGATTGTCTCTGACATGAACTCAGGAGCTGGCTCTTTGATCACCTCCCCCTAAGGGGGAGCAGCCTTACCAGGCCACAGAGGGAGACAATGCAGCCAGTCCTTATCAGACCTGATAAGCTAGGGTCAGATGGAAGGGCAAGAGGACCTCCCCTATCTGTGGCCTTGGAGAGGGTCATGGGAGGAGATGAGGGAGGGAGGGTAGGATGAGGAGGAAATGAGGGAGGGGCTACAGCTGGGATACAAAATTAATAAACTGTAATTAATATATAAAAATTTTAATATAAAATAAAATAAAAAATGAAGCAAGGCTTATCTGTTACACCGGGCATGTTCACTTCCCTCCCATGGATCTTGGATAGGCTGCCTCATCTCCTGTCTTCCCTGTGGCAAAGGATACCTGTTCTGTCTTTGTTTTGAGTCTCATTCTCTGTAGTATGTGACTTATTTCACAGCACACACAGTGCGCTTAGAGCTTGCTGTGATTGTACGAACTTTTCCTGGGGAGACAAAGGTCTCCCCACCCCAGATAGGGCACTAACAACAAGCAATCCCATCCAGGTAGAGCCTGATGAACAAATGAGTTTAATTAGGATTATTTATAGGAACACGGATAACTTACAGAGAGCTCTACAAATGAGTTAAAAATCTCTCCCAATTAACTACCTAGAAGTCCTTGGGAGGCGGGAGGGACTGTCCTGGCTACTTTTATGTCAACTTGACACAAGCTACAGTCATCAGAGATGACTGAGAAAAAAAAAAAATGGCTCCATATAATCTGGCTCTTGGCAAGCCTTGGGGGCATTTCTTAATCGGTAATTGGTGGGGAGAGCGGGGCAAGCCCATGTGGATGATGCTCATCCCTGAGTTAGTGGTCCTAGGGTCAATAAGAAAGCAGGCCACGTTGAGCAAGCTGGTGAGCAGCACTCCTCCATGGCCTCTGAATCAGCTCCCGTCTCCAGGTTCCGCCCTCACTGCTTCTGAGGATCAGTGGTTATATGGAACTGTGAGTGAAATGTACCCTTTCCTCCCCGTGTTGTTTCTGGTCATGGCGTTTCATCTCGGAAATAGTAACCCTAACTAAGACAAGTACTTCATGAACCCCTCCCTTAGCTAATAATCATTAGCTGACTATAAATTCTGGGGGAGTTTACGAGCCTCTTCCCTGAGCAACCATTAAACTGTCTGTAGAAACTTGATGAGAAGTTAATGAGCCCCTCCCCACTAGAAAATTTTCCCTAATGATAAATCTTTATGGAGTGGGAGGGCCTCATGAGTCCCTACTCCCAAGCAACCAATTACTGCTTATATATCTTCAGGGAAGGGTAGAGCCTTGTAAACCCTACCTTTGACAACAATTAACTGCCTATATATATCTTCAGAAAAGGGTAAAAAGCCCTTCCCCCCTCCATGCTTGAAAGCTAATGAGCCCAATCTTGTGCAGGGGCACTGGCTATTAATCACAGATGCTAATGGTTCAAGAGGGCAATGGCTGTGCCATGCATGCCAAAAAGATGGCATTCTACAACAGATGCCCGAGCTCATATGTGAAAACAGAGTATCTGAACTTCTCCCTCATTTTCTCAGAGTGTTGCAGAGCTTTGGAATACATGCATCTAGGCAACAGACCTCTTCATTGGACATATCTTTCTCCACACACACCCTTTCATGCACTGCAACTGGACTGAGGCTAGGAAAGTCTGGCCTCAGGGAAGGCCTTGAACAGATTGTTCTACTGAACAAATAAAGTACCAAACACAGCAGTTAGCCCTGGAAATATGCAGACTTTCCAAGCAGCATTCCTTGCATTAACCTAGCTTTTCAAGGATGGTTTTAGATGAGGGCACTTGGGTGCTTGGTAGGAATCTATTTTCAGTGCTTTTTCTTTCTGCCTTATCATTATTGAAAAAAAAAAAAAAAGTTTCATGGATGATGGTCTTGTAAAATTCAAACCAGGCATTTTCTTAGACATTCTGAGCACATTGAAATCTGCTGGCCCTCAGTTTGCTTATGTAACATTAAATTCCCTCCAAGTGTTGAACAAAACAAGACATTAAGCAAGGGTTTAAGCAGTCTTTAACACTGAGCACTAAAAGCAAGCTGTTGTATCAAGGGACGTATCGGTCTTGCTTTTCATGGAAATAGTCATTGAGGATTTGAAGATAAGCACAACCGATCTGCAAGCCATTCCAAATCCTCCTTTAAGGATGCTCCAAAAACTTTTATCTCTCCTGGCTTTGCAACAGTTTTCTCTCTCTCTCTCTCTCTCTCTCTCTCTCTCTCTCTCTCTCTCCATTTGGGTGGAGCTCTCAGCAGACAGGGAAACAACACTACTTCAGGGACCACAGGTATGATGAGAAGTAGTATAAATGAAATGCTAGGCACTGGACTCCAGCAAACTAAAAAGGGAAAGGAAACCATGACCAGGAAATGATTCTATGCTGCCTTAAGAGAATCAACACTGAAAGTGGTGGTAATATTAGAAATCACAAACCTTACTTGCAGTTATGACTTCATAACCTTTATAACAGTAGTTCAAAGATGTCCAGTTCTTAACATTAAGGAATCAATACCTCCTCCTTAGCAATCCTCAAGATTTGAGGCTTTGGGGATGAGTGTCTTAAAAGATTACTGTCTACAACATTAGCACAGAGCAGGATCCCACAGGCCAACACTTGCCAGACATTGAGAAGTGACTTCTGCCTCTGGTTTCCCAGTTAAGTTTTCTAGCAATTTCTGCTATGGTTTGTTTAAGCATATGCCAGAGAAACATATGCAAAAGCTTGGTCATAGTAACAGTCTTGGGAGGAGCTTTGGACTTGTAATAGGTGGGGCCTTTGTGGGAAGTTTCTAAGTCATTAGGTGTGGTGGTTTGAATAGGTATGGCCCCCATAAACTCCAATGTTTGAATGCTTGACCCATAGGGACTGGCACTATTAGGAGGCATGGTTTTGTTGGAGTGGGTTTGGCCTTGTTGGAGGAAGTGTGTCAGCATGAGGGCTGGCTTTGAGGTCTTCTACGCTCAAGCTATGTCCAGTGTGGCACACAGTCCCCTTCTGCTGCCTGTGGTCAAGATGTAAAACTCTCAGCTCCTTCTCCAGCACCATGTTGGCCTCCATGCCACCATGTTTCCTGCCATGATGAAAATGGACTAAACCTCTGAACTGTAAGCCAGGCCCAGTTAAATGTTTTCCTTTGTAAGCATTGCTACAGTCATGGTGTCTCTTCACAGCAATGAAACCCTAACTAAGACATTAGGTGTGTCCCCTGAAAGGGATTGGGCCGCACTGCCTGTTCTTTCTCTCCGCTCTACTTTAACCTGGGACCATATGGCCCTACATAAATGCCAGCTGCCATGTCAAAAGCTGAGAGTGAAAGTAACCCCTTTTTTTACTTTTTCAAGAAGCTTGGGTCTGCTTTGTTAGTGATGCAAAGCTGGCTGATGCATTCCTCAGCCACAAGCAGAATGTACAGAGCTTTTGCTTCCAAGGATAAGAAGACACACTGGATCACACTATTCCAAATACAGGTATCTGTGATAGAGCTTTGTGCTGGGTCGACAGGATGGCTCAGTGGGCAAAAGCTTGCTGATCTAAATTTAACATGCAGAACCTCCATGGTAGAAAGAGAGCCAGAGCCAGTCCCTGCTAACCATCCTCTGACCTGCAAATGTATACTATGCAGCCTGCAAGCATACATATGCACACATACATGTGATGTAAAAAAAAAAAAAAAGACAAAGACCCATTTTTTTAAAGATAAAGCTTTGTCTATGTGATGTGTGATAATGCACACGGAGGTAAGAGGTTGATATCAGATGTCTTCCTCAATGGATCTCTATGTTATTTTTTGAGGTTGGTTGGTTCTCTCACTGAGCACAGATTTATCCTCAGGCAAGGCTGGCTGGCAAGCATGCCTCCTGGATCTGCCCGTCTCTGCCTCCAAAGAGCAGGAACTGCAGGCCCACTGCCACACACAGCTTTCTACATGAATGCTGGGCGTCCAAAGTCATGTCTGCATGCTCGCACAGGAAATATTTTACTGGCTGAGCCATTTCCCAGCCCAGAAGGAGTTTGGGTTTTTGTTTGTATGTTTGTTTTGTTTTTTTTAACGTGGGCCTGAGGAAAGCCTGAAAAAAGCTTTGAGATCTAAATATTAACTGTACTTACTCCAAGAAGAGCTTAACTCAGAAACAAAGCAGCTAAAAAGGAAACAAAAAGAGCAGGCCATGCACAACCCTCAACCACATAGCACTGCTTCTGGGATAAAAGTATCCAGCATTTCTAACTTACAGGCCATGCTTCAAACTAATTTCCACAGGGCTTAGAGCCAGAGGGATAATTAAAGGAACCACACCAGGCAAGTGATACCACGAAGAACTGAAGGAGATCTACAAGAAGGAAGCCAGCAATCATGCCCATCTCCCCTGTTATGCTGTGACGGTGTTTCATTGTCTACACAAGGAGTTTGCCACTGCCAACCAACAGTCATGTGTGGGAATGAATGATCCACGCGGGTTCCTGTCACACAGGATTTGTCCTCCATAATATCTGCAACAGACACCCAGTAACCATTTGCTGATGAATTATTAACGTAAAGAATTTTGTAGGACACATTTTTAGGGAAAATTTCTTGTTGTTGTTAAAACTCATTAATAGAGTCTGGAGAGAGGATGGCTCAGATGTTAGGAACACTGACTGCTCTTCCAGAGGTCTTGGGCTCGGTTCCCAGAACCCATATCGTAGTTAACAACCCTCTCAACATTCTGTAGACCTAATAATAGGGTAATCTAACGCCCTTTGCTAGCCTCCACAGGCAACACCTGCACTTGATACGCAGAATGCACACAGGTTAAACACCTATACACAGAAAATACAAGTGAAAAAAATAAAACATTAATAAACAGACCCTAACTTAAAAAAAAAAAAAAAACTATTATGGTTAATACTGACTAGCAACTTGATAGGCTCCACACTTTCCAAAAAAAAAACAATCTCTAAGTCTGTCTGTAAGGGAGTACCTAGTCTCATGTAGTTGATGTGAAAAGACTGCCCTTAATATACACAGCAGCATCAACAGGCTGGGGTCCTAGAGCGAATAAAAGGGAAACAGCAAAGTGAATGCTAACATTCATTCTGTCGGATCCCTGGCCGCAGGTGCAATGCGCCAGAGGCCTCATGTGCCTGACTCCATGACCACCTGAAGTTGCTTTTGGTACAGCAACAACAAACATAATTACATAAATACATACATACATACATACATAATTAATATAGTCACAGTCTCAAAAAAAAAAGTCTTGAAAGAACTAGTCTGGATTTTTAACTTGAAACAATAAGAAAAATGATTTAATAAAGATTAATATGCCAAGAAGAAAAACTACTTAGGTTGGAGAACCAGTCCAAAGGCTGTGAACCAGGAGGACCCCAAAATAAGCTCAGCGCTGACCCAGCTGAGGGGTTCTACTACAGCCTTGAGTACTGAGTCCAAACTGCTGATCTGAGGCCACTGTTGTTTTTTGTTTTTTTTTTTTTCTTAAAAAAAAAAGGAACTAATTAAATGCATGTTATCAAGCTATATTACATTCATGCATTCAAGAAAGCATCTTGATTGCAATGATACTAAAATATAAGAACATGGGGCTGGAGAGATGGTTTAGCAGGCAAGAGCAGTGACTATTTCTTCCAGATGATCTGGGTTCAATTCCCAGCACACAATGGCAGCTCACACCTCTCTGCAACTCCAGTTCCAAAGGACCTGAGGCCCTACTCTTGCCTCAACAAGCACAAGACACACAAACGGTACATAAATAGAGATGCAGGCAAAACACTGTATGTTTATATATATGTAAATTTAAATCTTTTTTAAATGTGAGATCATGTGATTGACAAGTAGCTAATTCACCACTGCACAGTACTTACAATTGCATCTACCCAGATCTCACTTCCTGCTGCATAGGTTCCACACCAGAGTTCATTTCTATGAGCTGTATAACCTATACAGCTGTATAGCTGTATAGCTCTATAGCCAAGAATGGGACAGGCAACCAAAGCCAAGATGCCCCATGTCCCAATAGGAATGGTGGAAAAGCAAATACTGGCCATTTCTTCTTCTATGTAGTTGGGGGTCAGGGGAATTTGGTCTTTTTAATATGAGAAATTCTTTAAGCATAAATCCAGAGTTCAAAAGCATGGTGGCCAAAATAGAAGAGACATACTCTTAATGGAGCATTTCCAAAGACACCTCCTCTTATGGTGAGGCTCATACTCTTGTGGTTAGAACTTAACAGAAAATGTTTGAAAAGGTCCTGGACAAGAATCACTCTAGGATGGTGAGCTAGTCTGCTTTACTCTTCTGGGTCACAGTCCATCGCGGAGGGAATTCAGAGCAGGAACTCAAGTAGGAAAGAGAGGAAGAACCATGAAGAATGCTGCCCATTGCCTTGCTCCCTGTGGCCCATGAGAAAAATGAGAAATGGTGGCTACTGCCTTGTTCTGTGGCTCAAGAGAACCATGAAGAATGCTGCCTTGCTCCCCACAGCCCATGCTCAGCCTGCTAGATAACCCTGGAACCCTGGTGCCCAGGGATAGCATCACCACAGTGAGCTGAGCCCTCCTATGTGAATCAACAACCAAGAAAAAAATGCCTCCACGGAAATGCCCACCCTGAGCCATTCTGAAGGAGTTAACTCCTCCACCGATGCTCCCTCTGATGAAACTTGGCTTTGTCAAGTTGGAAGCTGAAGCTAAGTAGGAGAGATAGAATCCAAGGCCCTGACGGCGCAGCCTCTACAGAATGTTGCTGTCCAGCTTCATACACACCTCTCTCCTTGTATCACAGTCCAGGTGTGGCCAGTGAGGCGGCCCCTTTGCATGTCATCAGCCCTCTCCAGGAACAGTGTGTCCCCTCGGCTTTGGAAATCCCCCTCCCCATCATTTTTTTCCCACCTAGAAACTCCTACTGCATGAACTGGATCCACTGTGTGAACTTGTCCATACAGCTCCAAATCCCTGACCCTCTATTACTTTCTATGGATCTCTGTCATTGGAGGAAGTCCCAGTTCAGTAGCTGAACAGAAAGCACAACTCACTGCTTGCTAAACCAAGGGGAAGCCATGATTTAAAGGACAAAGTCTTCCTGAGCAAGGAAGACAGCTTCATGGTCTTATGCCAGGTTGAGACCCTTACAGTCACAAGTGCAACCTTTGAATAGCAGGATGCCTTCAATTGCAGGAGCAAAGCTAGAGTACTGTAGACTCAAAAAGGTACAAATGCCAGAGCTAAGTTCTTACTGCTTGGCTTTACAACCAGGTTGCTGACATGTGCACTGGCTAAGAGGAAGCATAAACCTCGCCCAAACCAAGGATTCTAATCATTCCTTGTCACCATGGCCACAGAACACGTGGCGCTTTCCCGAGAGGAAAAGATACTACAATGACAATATGCCAGGATGTGACAGCCATGGTACCTGGCTCCTAGTCTAACATCTATCGATCTCTTGCCAGGTACCACACATTGCAGTCAGTGCTTAAAAAGATTATCTTACTTAATCCCCAATTGGGAACTACAAGTGGCTGTTATCATCCCTTATTTTACAGATAGGTCACCAGAGGTGCCACCCTGGGATTCCAAATACAAGCAAAAAGACACGCTTTGCTTCTACCAGCCATGACGGGAAGGCCATGGCTATGGATATCGCTGTCTCCTCCCCAGACACAAGCACAGGTCTCATCCCTTTGCATCATGGTGACAGCAGTGTTTGAAGGCATATTGGGAAGAGATGTCCTATGTCACAGGAAGAGAGAGAGAGAGAGAGAGAGAGCACCCTAGGATGTTCTAGCAGTCCAAACCCTAGCTTAAATGTCAATGAGCTCTGCAGCTTGCCATCCCACCATGGCCCAAGTTGGTGGTAAATCAATACCCGCAGCACTATGTCAGCTCCGTCCCTAATTTTAAGAAAGCTAGCCCTTAAAGGTCACATGGTCTATCTGGTCACCAATTACGTCACACTTTATTCTTCATCCTCAACACAATTGCTTAAACTCCAGTGACTGGTTATCAGCCTGGGTCAGCTTCCCCAGACAGTAGCCGCCAGAAGCATAAAAACAGACAGAATTACCAGAGTGTGAAGTAGGTAGAAACTCACCTTGCAACTTTCTGCTCCTGTGCCATGATTAAACAGAACTGCCCTTGTCACTACCTGATAGAAAAGTACCCCCATAATGCCTCAGAATTGTCATATCAAATGTACCAAGCCATAGTATTTGTGTGCGATGAAGGCTCCTCAGTGACACTACAGTAACTCTCTATTCCCAAGTCTGGTCAAGCTTTATCCCCCAAGGTTCTAGACACAAGCAAATTCAGTGGAGACCATGTGATGTGGGTATTGATGGCTCCTTTGTATGTTTAATGTCCCCTCCAAATCAATACTCAGCCCGAACCAGCTCTTACTACAACCACCAGGATGAAAATACATCTCCGGCTAGTGATACCTCTCAGCCTCTCATTCAACTGCTATGGCCTGGAGCAAATGACTTCTCTGTGTGCTTCTGTTTCCTCCACTGCAAAAAGGGATGGTGAGAGCCAATGTACCTCCAGGGGTAGTTATGAGAATAAAGTGAGTTATTGCTTCTGACGCTAAGGACATGGCTGCACACAGACACACAACATAGAAGTCAAAGTCAAGAGGGAGCAGGCGCAGAGATGCATGCATCATCATAACAAGTCTCTCTGGCGAGTCGCATTTACCTCCTGGACCACAAGTGAGAAAGACTCAAAGTAAACCAGCTTCGGAAGCAATTAGTCAGCAAAATATCCTCTGTCCTCAGAGGCCGAGCATCCCATAATCAGACAACCTCAGAAGCTCTGGTTGTATCGTTTCTAAAGCTTGACCCAAATACTGAGATTTCAAGTATAGAAAAGTAGAATAATGCTTAAGAATTACTGTAGCTACCAGTTTTGAAAGGCAATTTTTTAAAAATGGAGTCTACAAAGACTTTCAGGGCATTTAGAATCAGAATTCTGTGTCTGCTGCCCAGAGATTGGAGCCTTTGACTAATCCATCATGAGCCTCTGCGACCTCGTCATGCTGACTGCCAATGCCGATTCTACCTTGAGTCCACCAACACTAGTTGGGCTTTTCATCACTGTGCCATTGTTCTTGGCAAACAACTAGAAAGGGGTAGGAGGGTGAGTTTCTTTGGGCTCATGGCAGGGATGACTCAGTGGAGAAGAGAGCTCACATCGTGGAGGCCAGAGAGCAGAGAGGTGGAATTCCTGTGCCAGTGGCTTTCTTCTTTCTTCACTTTTATTCCACGCCACCCTCCAGTGGATCGTGCTGCCTGCAAAATCCCTCATGCTTACACACAAGAGCATGCTTTGCTCAACTCTTAGCACTTCTCAACCTAATCAAATGACCAGCACTAACTACCACACCACCCAGTCTGCATACAGCTAGCTAGTTGTTAGTGGCTTGACTGAACAGTATCCTCTGAAGAAGGAGAGCTCCCATGATCCATCCCTGCCCCGCACACAGCCCACCAACTCCGCTAACCATCAACCCTTCCTCTGGCAGACACTTCTCCCACAGAAATGATTTTTAATTTTCCATGCTGTTTGAGTTTTGATTTGGGTGTTTTGTTTGCTTAGCATAAGGGTGAGGTCTTTAGCAATTCAACAGAGAGCGTCTTGCTTTCTTGTGGGTGTGGGGGCGGTTTCTTTTAATTTTCTTCACAGGTAGAAAAGGTCATCAGAGCTGTCAAAAGTCCCTGTATGTCACCGATAAAACATAATGAAATTAATTTAAATTAAATTAAAAAGAAAGGTATTCCCCATGCTCTTATTACAGTGCTATTTGTAATGGCCGCGGTGCAGAATGAGCCTATGCGCCCATCAGCACATGAATGAGTAAAGAAAATAACAAGTGTAAATATACAATGAGTAAAACTGTGTCCTTCTGCAGGAAAATGGCTGAAGCTGAAAGATACTATGTTAAGTGAAATAAGTCACACAGAAAGAGAACTGACACATTTTCTCATAAACATGCAAACAAGACAAAACAAGGACTACAGGACCTAAAAGAGAGAGAAGGGAGAGGGCAGAAGGGGGTAGGAGGAAGGAGGGTAGACATGATTAATGCACTGGGTGTGCCTATATGGAGATACCACAGTGAATCTCATCAATTATACATTATTGAGTAATTTTGTAGTAATAAAATTGTAGTAATAAAAAAATTTAACAAAGAAAGAACCACAGATCTTTCCTGTTTGCCTGTTTTGTATGTAGAATTCAGCTAATCCAGGCTTTTAGTTTAATCTTCATGTTCTTCACAGAGAGCATTCTTGGTCTTCAGGTGACTAAGCTGTTGGCATTTCTGAGTCGGCTGTCAGTTTCACTAGAGTAGAGAAGGTACCGCTTCCAAGAGAAGGAGGTGAGAGGGAACCATATCCTCTGTAAAGCCACAAGTTATAACAGTGAATGATGCCCCTGGGTATTTAATTCTGGTGGGTCATACTTAAGGACACAACCATCAGGGCTTTCTGAATTAAAACACTCTAAACAGCCAAACTCCATCCCTATACCATGCTGGCAGACTGACGTACCACTAAACCTTAGTAGTTTTCCTGCTGGTATTTAATGTTAGTTGCAGATAAAAAATCCCACGAATCTGATACCTGAATGACCTTTTGCTATGGGAACCTTCCCTTACCCATGACATTACCCAGCCAGCAATTTTAATGCTATAACTCAGCATTGTAAGGAATGCAAGGATGGGTTCCTAGCCTCCGTTTCTATGAAAAACCCATAAACGGTGACTGCAACTTATCAAGCAATAAGGTTGTAAGGGTCGATGATAACAAGCTTTATTACAAAACAAGATGTAGCCTTGTTAGATGAGGAGGTCAGGTCCACCCAGGGTCCCAGGCCATCAGAGGCAGCTACAGAACAGTGCTTCAAAGAGTTCTGTGGTCCTCTCGTGTAAGTATACATACAACAGAAGCCTCGGTTAATCACAGTTTTCTAAGCCAGCATGCTCTGGCTGGTTGCTTATCATCAATAGGATTAGTGCACAAAACATGGCACTACTGAAACTGTGTCACTTTTTATCATTTTGACAAAGAAGTCCCTCATGAAAGTCAGCGTTCCTATCACATTATCATGGCCATTACCCAAGCAAGGCAGATTCTGTAAGAAGGGTGGTCCAAAAACCTCTGGGTAAAGAGTTTCTAACCCTCCTGGGTACCTCCTCATCCTGATACCGTCGGCAGCTTTCCCCTAGACAGCTATGTGATTTAAACCCTAAAGAAAAAACAAATACTGAAATAAGTCTCAATTTCAACAAACTGTTGATTCCCCTTTCTAGATCATTTTTATCTTCAAAAGATAAACACAAACAGCTTAACTGTTGATTCCCCTTTCTAAATCATTTTTATCTTCGAAAGATAAACAGAAACGGCTTAAAGGTTTGATTTTGTGTGCTTGTGCATGTGAGCGCAGTGCCCCCAGAGGCCAGAAGAGGGTGTCAGATCTGCTGAAGGTGGAGTTCCAAGTGGTTGCGAGCTGCACATTGTGGGTGCTAGGATCTGAATTTGGGTCCTCTGCAAGAGCAACAAGTGCTCTTAACCACTGAGTCATCGCTTCAGCCCCCAATAAGAAAATTTTAATTTTAGGCAGATCTGGAGTGACAGGGGTACAGTTACACAGGTGCACCCTGGGAGATGGTAGCTTGGTTGAATACCATGCTGCTCACTCCTGATAGGCTCTCAGAGTTAGCAAATAAATTATAGGCTACTTGGCTGAATCTAAATTTCAGATAACCTTGAGTTTATGCTAACTAGTTAAATTAAGTACATAACATTCAACATTTAAAACAATTTATTCTAAAAATATTACTTATCTGAAATTCAAATTTAGTAGGTCAGTCTGTATTTAATCTGAAAACTGTACCTTACCAGGAAGCACAGAGCCTCAGACTGCAGGCTTGCACTTGATATATTCTCTCGGTCATATCTAACCATGGTTGACAACATTTAGATACGTGATTCTTAGTTACCCAAGGTGTTCAGCTCATTATTTTTCTGCTGTCCAGACTTTCTAAACAGCTTTTCTTCCTAGCTCCAGAACAGGCTGTGTCAGCCCTTACTGCTTTACATCTTGTCAAAAGAACAATGGTCTGCTCTTGACAATGTCACTTAGCATGGGAGGTTGTGGATTGTCACAGGTATGTAAGTAGGAGCCCAGCTCTCATGTTGGACAAATAAACAAATGGTCAAGTCATCTTCCTGTAGGTAGTCTTTTTGTATCAAATTTAAAAATGCTTCCAAGTTGTGACACACCCTTCAGCTGTCCCTAATCCAAAGGTTTGCTGGAATGCCCCAAATCACCCTCTTCTACAAGAGTAAGACCACTCTTTGCCCTCTAAGTAAAACAGCAAAATTAAAGGGCTCTAAAATTTCACTTGGCAATTGAGAGTATTTCAAACTAGATCTACTTTTCTCATTCTTTGAAAGAATAACAGGAGCATATAATGGAGTGCTGCAGAAAACCTGAGCAGCTCCTGCTTAAATAATATAACATGACAGCTAAAGCTAATTAGTGTTCTTCTCTAGTCTTTGCCATTAACATCATTAATAATTCTTTACTTTTAAGCCATGGGGAGAAAAGATCAATTAACATAGTCTTTCTTGGGTTAGCCACTCTTTTGAATAAACAATTCGAAAGTCGTTCGTGCCGCTGGCCATCATTCATTCCTGTCCCCCATGGCATAGTGTATGGCATTACTTCCCGGTCCAGGATTGTAATCAGCATGGTAGCACGTGACCAGCTCTGGATAATTAATTATGAGAGAACACAAATTCTGTGTAGCCCTGTAGCCCTGGAACTTTGACTAGTTAACATAGGAACCTCCAGATTCTTTTTTTTCTCTTGAGACTCTCAAACCAGAAGGGCTCAAGACAGTCTTTCTAAACAGCACTCATTAACTGACTCCAGTGAAAAGACTCCTCCCATGCATCAATAGGGGCCACATGGCACATGGGAAAAGTGTGTTTTTCTGGGTTTAAGTTTCCAAGTTGTTGGTTGGGTTAGTAGCCTAGTTTAATTCAAGGAATTTGTTTAGTTAGGTTTCATATATACTCAGTCAAATGGAAATAAAACATTCTATAAACTACTTGTGCCCCACCCCTAAAAGTTTCTGAACATGTAAAGTTACCTATTTTTAACTTGTAGGGATCTAACCCCAGGCTTTCTTCAGATGAGGTGAGTGCTGGAACACTAAGCCCTGTCCCTCATCACACCTTCTAATCCCCACAACCCTCTTATGGGAAATTCGATCATCTTCGTCTTACAAGAACAGGAAAGGCTGACAGAAAAAGTGGCTTTGATTTCCCAAGTCACCCAGAAAGTCAAGGACTAAGGAGACATGTGAGCCCACAGCCGTCCACACCCGTATCAGTTACTTCTTTCTTTTATTGTTGTGACAAAACATGACAGAAGCCACAAGAAGGAAGAGCTTGTCTTGACTCACAGCATGAGGGTTCAGACCATCGTGCTAGGGTCTTGAAGCAAGAGGGTGGGATGGCTGGTCACATCGTGCCACTGGTGTGTGACAGGTGAGCAGAAGAAGATGGGTACTGGTTCCTCGGCCGACTTTCTCCTTTTTATCCAATTAACAACCAACGGGGTGACATTTAGGGTGGTAGCTAATGCCTCATAGGCATGGACGAAGGCTGTCTCCTTTGAGATTCTAGATCTTTCCAAGTTGACAACCAATATTAACTGTCAGTGTACCTACCAGCCGATACACTGTCCCTCAAATGCTGGTCTCTGGGGTTCATCGAAGGAACCTTTGGATGGAAGCATCAAATCTTGGAACCCGATGGAGGGATGCAGGAGCCATGGAGCAGCTGAACACAGGCCCCTCCCATCCACCAACAAGGGCTACATGTGGGAAGAGTGTCTTTGTGGGTTTAAGTCACTAAGGCTCCAGGTTGTTGGTTGGGTTAGTAGCCTAGTTTACTGTATTTATAACTAAATAGAAACTGTACAAGTTAGATTTTGTTTACACACACACAAAATGCATGAGGGGCAAAGGGGGAAACTTTAACAGGTGTTCTATATGAGAGCAACCTGCATCTCTGTTAAATACTCCAGGCAGTGTGGACAGGGGGGCAAGTCCCACCATTCTCCATGGCTACACTCAGCCAGGACCATCAATACTTCCTTGCGCTGTGAGTATGCAGTCATGTGTGTTTGAACTTGTTTTATGTGCTTGCGTGTATGTGTATGTGTGTGTATGTGTGTGTGTGTGAGAGAGAGAGAGAGAGAGCGCAAGAGACAGAGACAAAGAAATATGGATCCAGAGCCTCTCACATGCATATCGGCCAGTTCTCTACTACTGAGCTACAGCTGCAGTTACTCTTCATCTTTGAAAGAACATTCTGAAACATGCATTCAATTAGCTGATGTGGCTCTAAGCACTGTAATGCCGTTTTTAAAGATTGCCATTGCTTGCAAACTTAAAACCTTTAGCTCAGGTATGTCATTTTTAACAAAACTCCATTTGCATATCCTTTTTTTTTTACACTTCTCAGATTTAATGCGTAACCTATGAAGCGATCTTTTAAGATTCCTTCATGTCACTCAGAAAAATGCATTTGTCTTTATAATAATGTATTTATCACTTTTTACTTTACAGGCACCCTACATCTAAAAATGCCTTTAAGTATCTATATCTTTAAATAAAATTATCTAAACATATCAGCTTCATTCATCACCTGAGAGGCTGTTAAGTAAAAGATAAACTTACGAATGGCCTCCCATCCAAGTACCCACCAGGCCCAGGCCATAGGAGGATACCAGTAAATTCAAACACCCACCCTGCTGTCCTCACTTCCAAGAATCTCCGAGTCCTCAGAGCCACTCTGCTTTCCTCTTCTCACAGAGAAAGAAAACTAGAAAAAATAAATCAGGTCCACTTCTCTTTCTGACCAGTAAGATCTTACAGAAAATCCATACCCTGGCAAGAACTGATGCAAAACAGCTACACTGTGCTGTGAAATCATATGCAAGAAATCATATAACAGAAGCCACGAGGGAAGATAATTACCCAGGCAAGTGAGGGAACCAGTGTGTCCATGTTCTCAACATGCTCAGGAGGAAAAATAAAACTGCACACAGAGTAGACCCATAACTGGAAAGATCACTTTAGTTATGTGTGATGGCACGAGACAGTGGCACAAAACGAAAACTATCTTTTAATTTAGAGTCAACCACGAGAAGAACTATAGCTTCTAAAAAGAAACATACAGTAAATGTTTAATAGGTTATTTTGTCTCCAAGTATTTAAAGGTTTTTTTTTTTTTTTTTTTTCTGTAGAAGGATGAAAATGAAAATTTCACAAGCAGGTCTGGATCATGTGCCAACCTCTTAACATGCCTGCTGCAGCCAAATGGAGATGCATATATATGCCAGACCAAACAGCTGGTCTCCCCCAAAGAAGTGGGTTAGCAAGAGGCTGGCAGTCCATAGCTCACTGCAGAAAAGCTCTCCTGACAGCCTCCTACTTTTTGTATTCTGCTAAAATAGCCACCAGAGGGGAGGACATACAGATGGGGTGCAGCCTGGTGCCAGATGGTAGAGTGAAGAAGACTCCATCTACCGACACTAAAAATGAATGCCCTCTGGACAGCTTGGAGTACCAACACAGTAAGTTGCTTCTACCATCCAAACCTCACCTTCCCACATTTTTGGGAGGGTAGATGTTCTGACCTCTACAACACTCAAAACAATGGCACTATTTCAGGAAACACTGGGATGGATAATCCATGCCTTGAGTCAGTTCTGTTCCTTGGGAAGAGTGTTTGTTACCTAATTAGGCATTCTAAACAGTAACAAGCTGTTCCTGGGTTCCAGTGGGACCAGGGTTTAGGATGAGCAGGGAGGGATGAATCTTAGTTTGACTTCAACCGTATCAAGGAATTTTACTAACAGTTACCCTAAAACCTGGCTTTCAGGGGACCACTCAGTGAGGAAGACATGCATTTCACACATAGTTTATTGTCTAAAGGAGAAGGGGATAAGCAAGCACAAAAGAAAACTGTGACTCAATTAAATATCTGCATCTCAAACACTTCAGCTCCTTACAGGTCAAGCTTCCATATTCTCCATGGTTCCTGGTCTTCTGTCAGTAAATATGCCTAAATCCCTCTCTCTTAAATCATTTAAATGGGATGCAGACCTGGAGCCTTCATATGCAAAGACTACCTCCAGAGTCTCTTACTTCATGTCCTTCTCACAGATGTGGCCAAGATCAAGAAGGAAGAAAGGTCAATGACTCTGACCCATCAGATGGGACCTGCTCATTCTGAATATGGTGTTTATTAAGAGAATGGCAAGAAAAGTTGGGGATTAGGCCACACTGTCCACAACTTCTGGGGCCTCTTTTCCCTGAAGACCCAACCCTTTGATTAGGATCAAACCAAAGGGCAACTTTAGGGCCATCCATCCCAACTTTGTGAAGAGAAAAGTGAGAACTGGCCGCAGCCACAGGCCTACATGGGTGCTCTCCAGCTTTCACAGCAAGGCTTTTCAACTTAAGAAGCTGATCCTGTGGGTTTTCACAGGGTTTGGGAGGGAGGCGAAAACCCTGTAACAAAGCAGTTAGAACTCAGTGGCTTAAATGAGGCAAGAAGCATCCGGCGGAATTCACGGCTGCAAAGGAGGCTCAAATGCAGCCGCTGTCCAAAGCCTCCATAGTCTTACACACAGAACTCTCCACCACACTTTGAGTTCAACCATGTGAATGTCACGTTTACCTTGTAACCCAAACCCTTATGGGATGGCTCGGTCTACATTTATGCAAGTCATGATGGGGATTGACCTGAAAATAGCCAACGCTAAGTGTGATGGGTGATGATCATGCATATTGTGCAAAGTTGTCTGTAGCCTTTTTCATTTGACTCTAAGTCACCCAAGGCACTGGTTTTCAGACGGGGAGGTATATTGTAGCTCCCATTACATCAGAGGTCACATTCCCAGTGGGACTAAGTGGCCTGTTCTATCTGATTAAACAAACTTCATTCTCAGATATAACAACACAGACAAAAGGCTGGTTGCATAATGGATTCTTTCCTAATTATATCCTGGCTAAAAGCAAGGCAGATGGCCTACGGAGCTTAATAAAAATATAGACCTCGCCCCCCACTCAGTGTGTTGCTTTACTGGTATTATTAGTGTATGTCTTCTAGGTATTTTTTTTTCCTGTGAAAGAACTATAATCCTCCATTTTTATAAAACTCAGAATCTATACTGCCTACCCCCTTTGAGATCAGCCTTGATTACTCTCCATCAAGGCACTCTTTCTAATTCAGAGGAAATTCATTTTATTATCTTGTTTGCACTGCTGGTGTGATGGGTGCTCAGACCTTTCAGATTTCAGAATCACTGGGCATCCACTCATCACAGCTCCCTCAGTTTCTGTCACCTGTAGACAGTTGTCCAGGTCTTCCAGAGTTGGCTTGCGACTGTCCTTAGTGTTAGGGCCGGTTTGTGTCTTTGACCAAGAACAACCCCAAGCACACCCATGGTGAAGAACAAGATACTTTAAGCCCTTGATACTTCAAAGAAAGGAACAGACCTAGCCCTCTGACACTAGCAGACTAGAGCAAGATGGGTTTTTTTTTTTTTTTAACTTTAATGAAAAGGTCAGGGCTTCATGACAGCCAACCCAAGACTAGGAGGAACAAGAATTAAAGGTCCAATGGTCCAATCAGGAAGATTTCATCATAGTTATTCTTTTAGCACAGTGGTTCCCAACCTTCCTAATACTGTGACCCTTTAATACAGTTCCTCATGTTATGGTGACCCCCCCCAACCATAAAATTATTTTTATCACTACTTCATAACTGTAATTTTGCTGCTGTTTTGAATCATAATGTAGATATCTGTGTTTTCTGATAGTCTTAGGCGACCCCTCTGAAAGGGTCCCTGGACTCCAAAGGGGTCACAACCCACAGGTTCAGGACCTCTGGTTTAGCAATTTGATTCTGTTTTCTGAAAACAGACTTCCCCTGTCGTTTTCGCCTGTTTTTAACCCCTAACAACTGAGTGCAAGGTGTTTGTGTGAACCTAAAACACTTAAAAATAATTCCCCATTCCCTCTACCCCCCACCTGTGCCCACACCACCCACATTCATAAGTTCATGCCCCATTTTCACCCCAACTTGTATACATCCAATAATATACAGTCTTCCCTTCAAGGAGGACATTGAATTAGGAAAATCTGTTTTACAACCAACATTACCTATGACGCTGCCTCTGAGAATGAAACTCACGGAGTCAGAACAGGCCACTTAGCTTCTACTGGGAGCTCCTCCTTCCGACCAGGTCTGCAATGCAGCATTATGAGCCGGAACTCCGCCAGCTCATCTTGCTCCTGTAACCTTTCTGAGATTCAGCAACAGGCTGGAAATTACATGCCCCATTGCCACCTTATTACAAGTGATGACAGTGTAATTTCTTTGAGGCCACACTAGAGAACTCCAAGAAAGGTGGCATTTTTTGAGGAGGGCTGGCTGGCCATTCTGAAGCGTCCCAGGTGGTCCCCCTGGGAAAGGATGTTAGATCAGATCCCCACCCGCAAGGACCAGTCGGTTTGGAATCTGCATCCCCAGCACAACCCTCCTTGAAAGAGAAATGCTGCAGTGGATTTAGAGTCTCAAGCTTGCCAGAAAGGAGGGGTATTGGGAATGGCTGCCCCTCTCCACAATGAAAGTCGGAGCTTACGATAATTATCTTCACGATAATTTACACCTCACTGGAAAATGAAAGGCCTACCCAGGAGGTCACGATGCCAAAACCATAAAACAGCAAAGGCACATAAAGTCAATCAAATAGGCTACACCACCGTGGCTGTTCTAACAGGAGGATCACCTGGTGTCAGTTTGCAAATTAGATCAGACTTCAGTAATAGTGGCACGTAATTAACCTATCACACCTTGAGCCCCCTACTTTGTTTTTCAGGTGACTAAGCGTTAAACAATCAAACCTAACTAACACTCATGGAACCACCATATTCCAAAGGTTATGTTTGGGTATATTACAAATGTAATCTTGGAGTTGTTGGAAATGTGACTGCCAAGTGCGATTATGATAGGTCATGTGTATTCAACATCTCCTAAGAATATAAATTGCCAGGGACTTCTCAATTAAAAGATCATTTCCTTTGCTGCATTTCTAGACAAGCAGGAAAAAAAATTAAACTTATAAAATATCAACCTAGTGTGATGTGGTCATACAAAGCTGTCATCCAGCACTCAGGGGGCTGAGGCAGGAAGCTAGCCGAGCTCAGAAGAAGCACAAGCGCGCACGCGTGCATGTGTGTGCGTGTGTGTGCGTGTGTGCGTGTGTGCGTGTGTGCGTGTGTGCGTGTGTGTGTGTGTGTGTGTGTGTGTGTGTGTGTGTGTGTGAGCCCACTACGCGGTTGTGCCCCCGACCCAGGGAAGCCTTTCCATGACTGAGGCCTGATAGTGGGGCTGTACCTGGCTTTCTCCATGGTTACGGCCGCTCTCGGTTCTGAGGATAGACTTGGGCTTTCGGGACTTGAAGTTGCCCATAGTGGGTCTCAGCACTCCATCCACCAGCAGGGTCTGTTCTACATGCCGCTGGGCCTCATGGGAGGGCGGAACAAGCTCATCTATTCGAGCCCCCGCCTGTGGGTAGTTCTCTTTATTGTTTTCATCTCTGCAAGAAGAACGACCCAATTTAGAAGGCACCCAAAACAGAATAAACCTGTACTGAAAAGAGCTGACGAGATTTATCACTCTGTTTTCGAAGGGAACCTAGGCGCAGGCAATTTTATAAGCCTAAAAACCCCAAGAAATGTGAATGTCATTCTTGTTTTTTCTTTTTAATTTTTTAGTCAGGATCTCACATATCCCAGACTGACCATGAACTCACTGGTACTCAAAGGTGACCCTGAACTTCGAATCCTATCGTCCCTCCTTCACCCACCAAGTGCGAGGATTACAAACATGTATAACAATGCTGGTTTCTCACAATGCCCGGGATTGAATTTAGGGCTTCGGGCAAACTGGGGACAGGTCCCACGAATTTCGTTCTTCCCATCACTCTCCCTCTCCAGTCTTCACTTGAAAACGCTTTGCTTTCATGCATATCTTATTTCCCTCCCGCAATCACAATGCAAGACCTTCAGGTTAGGTACTGAGATCCCAAATTTGCAGATTTAGATTCTAAAGTGCTGTGGTTAAACAGCACACCGAGCAGACAGGCCAACTCAAACACTCCCAGAATGATCGAACAGTCTCAGCCTCTTAGGCTGAATCTTTGGTTCAAGATGTTTATGCTTCCCTATCCATTGGCAAAGATGGTTTACAACTGCAGATCTGTTTGGAGAAGGGGCAAGTCATCCAGACAATTTTAAAATCAAGTGATAAATTTTCCCTAACCAGGCATTAGAGCAATGCCTGGACACAACGTAGAACGAGATCCCAATCTGTGGGTTCCCTCAGGGCTGAGTCACTGAGGACACAGGCTTGCCACCCCAGCTTCTCACTTTAGAAGCTGAGGCAGGAAGATCAAAAATTCAAGGCCAGCTTGGGAAACCTAACCATATCTCAAAACAAAAAGGGAAAGGAAGAGTAGGGCTAGGGATATAGCTTAGTGGCAGAGTAATTGTCTTGCTTATTCAAGGTCCTAGGTTCAATTCCCCATCTCACATGCACACATCTTCTCAGTTCTGACAGAGATGGTACTTTTCACTCAACCATCAAGTTCCATATAATGCCCCCAAAGGGCGATGTTCTCCTTTGAAACCACTTGACTTTCTTAAATCTCTGCATTTTCCTTTCCATATTGCTAGGAAATAAGCAACTGCAGCCATAACTAAATGAGGGTATAAATTGGGTTCTTGGCCTTAGACTATCCATATCCCATAACTCGCTGGCAGGTCACTGAGGGCAGCCACTTTCCCAGCTGTTTTCACCACAGGCAGCCAAGAAAGAAGTGATTTCACCCCGCCCGCCCACGCAGGCTCAGACACATGAAACCAGGGAAGGAAGTCCAGGGAAGGAAGGGTCCCCAACTTTTCACTCAACATACACCTTCCTACAGGTGAAGACTGAACTCCCTGTGCTGGGGGAAGGGAGGGCAACACCAAGACTGTTGGGCCAGGTGCAGAGAACAGATGGAGGGGCATAAATAAATGTATCCAAAACAATTAAGCTCAGGTGGAACACCCAATAAATGGGTTAGTAACTGGGAAAACAAATAAAAACAGTGGCGGTGATCTGAATGATAACAATTAAACTTTTTTTCTATGTCACCAGTGGCTTTAGACATTAGAGTCAAGCCAGGGTTAGGAAGTTAACCCATTCTAGTGAGGTGTACCGCCTGTACCGGGGCATAGTGGAGTTCTAGGCAGCTACTGCGTTCTTTCCAGAAAAAGGAATCAACAGCATCTTTTACTCCTTCAGGTAGGAATCCCGATCCCTCAGTCATGAAGTCCAATACATTCAATAACATGTTTGGTAAATAATGATGGGCGTGTTCTCGATTTTAACTGAGAAGTGCCCAGTACAAGGCTCTGTTCTGGGGATCTGAGAGCTGACACACTACACTCTCCCAAGAAGATGAGCTTGGTCGGAGAGAAGATGTTTGAATTCAAAGAGTCTCGAGATGCAGATGATCTCTTTTGCTCACTAATCAAGACCAAGGATAAGACCTACCTGAGCCCGGAGCAAGCGTCCTCGTCTTCATGTAAAGAGACTCTGTCTTCGTCACACCTGAAGCAAGAGGGAGAACAGCCTGTCAGACACAAACGTCCGCTTCAGTAGAAGCAGCCAAAAACTAGAGCTGAGTGGAGATTAGCATGGAAGATCATAAAATGCAATGGTCCTCACCACTGCCTCCCCGAAGAAAAATACAAGAACAAACAGCCGGCTCCAATTTCTGAATGTCAGCCAGGCAGCAATACAATGCCGACCTGTTCCTCAAAGCTTTGGACCAGCTGTGACTTTTCACCTCCACAGCACTGCAGACAACGTTTAAGCCAGTGGTTCTTGTAGCAATGCCTCGGCCCCTCATGTTCCTCCTGTTGTGGCAACCCTCAATCACATTGTCTTGTTGCTGTCTCATAGCTGTAGTTTCACTGCTGTTATGAATCATAATGTAACCATCCGATATGTAGGAAAACTGACACGGGACCCCTGTGAAAGGGTCGGTCAACCTCCAAGGGGGTCTTGACCCACAGGTTAAGAACCACTGGTCTGAGCTGACAAGCTCTCACTAAGGCCAAGGAGCTCCCAGCATGGGGACATCAGGCTCCAAGAGATGTGCTCTCAGAAGAGATCTCATCACCATCAGCATCAGGAACCCTGTCCCGTGCCCCACGCTGAAACAGCAACCACTACCTTTGAACTATATCTTTCACAAGACTTCCTAATTAACCTGATGAAAAATCTTGGCTCTTCCACACTGAAAAATCCCCGGTGTCTCGAACTCCCTGGGGGAATCTGGGATAAGAGTGTTGTTCTTCATTGGTAGGAAGGAGTCTTTGTTCCTCTTCCTCGCTGCTAACCCTGCCCCACCCTGCCCCACCCTGGAACATTTTTCCATCTTCCATTCCTACCCACCCTTCACCGGCCAAAGCCAGGTGGGACCGGCTCTGAACAGGAGCCTTCCCAGCCAGACTCACATACTCTCTGCAACCGTGTGAATTTTAATATATAACTATTTCCTCTTCATCCTTAGGTTTTAATGTCTTTTGTACCTCTGAGGTCCTTTGAATTGGTTTCTTATTGCATGAAACACCCATAGGCATAACTGTGCTTATAAAACAACTACAATTCTTTTTCTAGAGACACCAACATGGCTCCCAAACACAGCATTACCTCCAACAGATGCTCATAGAATCTTTGATTTAAGAAAGACTCTGCTCCCTAGACAGAAAAACTGAGACATTTAAAGGACAGAAACAAACAACTATTTATTACATATTTATCGATTCCCGGGTGCTCAGTTCACTTTTTGTGATGGTTAGGAGTGACTGTCGACTGAACAGGAGTTTCTAGATTATGTTAGTTGATGTAGAAAGGCCCAGCCTGATTGTGAGCAGCACCATTCCATGGTCTGGAGACCTAGACTGAGAGAAAGGGAGCTGAGTATCAGCATTCATCTCTTGCTGCTTCATCTTGCTGGATGAAATGTGGCCAACCTCCTCCAGCTCCTGCCTGGTGCCTTGCTCATCATGATGGACGGTGCCCTCAGATGGTGAGGTGCCCTCAGATGGTGAGCCCAAATAAACCCTTCACTAAGTTGGTTTTGGTTTTTGTTTGTTTGGGGGTTTTTTGTTGTTGTTTTTTTGTTTGCTTGTTTGTTTTGTCAAGCTGTAACGTCATAAGGAGGAGAAAATTTGGACCAATGGGGTTAAGGACTAACTGACCTGTTCATTTTGTTTTATTTTAATGTCCAACCCATCGACATAATGTGACAGCAATGTGCTTTCTTCCCTATTTCTTTCTGTTCTTGATTCAGACAAGTTAGACATGTCTATACTCAAAGTAACATGATATTTCTAAAGGATACAAGGTTCTAGAGAGAGCTGGTTCCTGTTCTGAGAAATTCAGTGTAGTGCATAGGCAAAAATAAAACAAATAAACACATATGTGCAAATATAATGCAGTGCTTATGATACATTCAATTAACATATTTAAATATTCATCACTGAAAATGCTATATAATTAGCCCACATATTAACTCAAGAAAGCTCCTGTTCCCTTCTCTTACAGACTGTTGTTTTTTTTTTTTAAATTATGGCTTTTTCTGTAGGGAATTTTCAAAGGCCACCTACAGACTTGAACCCTCTTTATCTAGGAGAATATTCTGTTCCCTCCGGCAATGAAATAAAGTTGATCGAGTTAACAAAATGTTCATTTTGACTGAATAATCTAAACCTCTTCACTCTCTCATGTTTTTGACAACCAATAACCCTGTCCTATTTATCTCATGAAAAATAGCAATTAAATTCCTAAGTTTCACATTCTCCCTCATCATCAGTATTCACACATAGTTCCTATAGGCTTTGCAATGTGAATGACAATGTTTCCCAATAGTAAAACGAGAAAAGATCATACAATGTAGAAACCTAGAATTCCCACTTCCAAGAACTAGGGTTCAAGCCACAGCCACAGCCTGGAATTCAGTAATGCTGCCTGAGAAGCAGGCAATAACATTTTTCCCCTCTGTGCATTTATGTTTTCTCCTCTAAGCATGAGAATGGAAAGTCAGCACCAGAATCCACAAAGTGGAAGGTGCCTTCTGGCCCATAAGGCTGGACCAAATTAGCAGAGCAGAAATATTTCTTAAACAAGCGCTCATTGCCACTCAGGAGACATAAGCTCAAGATCCCTGGCCCAGCAGTGGAAATGGATGTCCTCATAGACCTCGGAGCCCCATCCCAGCTCTTTGACCTCAGTAGAAGTCTCGATTGCTTTCCTAGGGACCATTACATCCCACTCAGTCAGCTTCCCATTTTTGTCCTTGCCCAGGAGGGCCTTACCAAGGTGTAACACTGGCCCAGTTATAAAACTGGATTCTATCGTGCGAAACTATGAGCATGGCTCTCCATCTCTGGAAGACCATCAACTCAGACAGAGTGGCCAGGAGACCCCGAGGACAGTGCTCTTTTACAATACTATAGAGCCACACAGGAGGCCTAAAAGCCAATCCTTTTTATGATCTCCCCCTTAGGACCTCAAAACTAAAAAATGTTACCTTAAGCAAGGTAACCTAGGCTCAGAAAAGTAAAGCATGACATACGTGAGTCTTGACTTCCAATGTTTATGTATGTGCATTTGTGGAGGAGCGAGTAGGGTGGAGGTCGGAAACTAGAAAAGGTCCATGAGAGGGAAAAGAATAGAACATATGCAATATGGACAAGGAAAGGTGAGGGGCGGAGAGATGAGGTGAGGGATGGAGGAGGACAATGGACTAAAACTAAGGGTGTATGCGAATGCTACGAGCAAATCTGCTACTTTAGATGCTAATTTGAAAACAAACTCATGCAAAGAAATAGCTCAACATGGTGATGTCTTCAGAAAGAGCTGTTTGGGAGCCTGGTATGTTGTGTAAATATTTGTAAGCAAAATTATGAACTCAATGAAAGCAACTTTTAAAAGCCTTACAGTAACGGAGCATGCCCCACAATGCTCTTCAGACTGGGAACTGTGACAGTGGGGTCTCCACAAAATGGCTAGTCACTAACATTCTGTGGCCGGTGTGCCGGGATGGTGTCAGCATAGGCAGGGTTAATGGCTGCTTCCTAGAAGCCACCGAAATCACATGTCAGTGTGTGACTGAACTGTGATGGAGAATGTTTTTCTCATGGTTGGCCATGGTGAAAAGGAAAAAAAAAAAAAAATGTTAAAGACACTTCCAGCAAATGATTCCTTGGTATCCCTTCTCAGCAGGCTAAGTCACAGCCCTTCCCTTGAGATTGTCCAGACATCTCTGCAACAGCTCTAACTTGGGCCTTTTCTCCCTCTTTTACTTTCGCTCCATCTGCCAAGCACAAACAAAAGGAAGGAGTGTGTGGGGTTCACAGCCCACATGACCATCCCAACCTTCTCTGTCCAGCCTGATAGCTAGGAAGGAATACAGTCCCAGGGAGGCCAACTCATTGCCCAAGATTCCAAGGCTTTACTCCAGGGAACTTCACTTGTTCCTGCTCCACACAGCCAAGCCCACAGACAGTAGTCACATGACATTGCCAGTCTATATTCCCAGACACTCGGGAGACAGGAGAACCAGGCTTCTTGGAATAATGGGAGCTAAAGCCATATCCAGGAGAAGTCATCTTCTCCAGTTAAATTGGAAGAAAGACCCCAGCTTGACTGACTAGAAGAAATGGCTTCTCTTCCCCTGCAGCAACACACCTCTGATGGCAAAGTGGCAGAGATGCAACCTCTTGCGGAATTTCCCAGAATCACCTGCATCAGTGCTCTCTGGATTACCTGATCAGGATGAGCAGACTCCTGCCTGGCCCCGCCTCAGCCCCACACAGCTCTGAGGGTAGAATGTAAACCTCTGCAATGGGGAAGTTGTTTGTTGGGTTTTGTTTTTTTAAATGTCTCTTGTAATCACCCTGTCCTCAAACTTTGCTGTGTAGCCAAGGATGACCTTAAACTTCTGGCCCTCCTACCTCTACCATAATGTGCTGAAGATTACAGGTATTCACCACCAGCAGCATACAGATTTATATCATGCTTGGCATCAAACCTAGGGCTTCATGGGTGCTAAAACGCATCCCCGTCCTTGTAATAAATACTAACTTTTACTTATTTATTTTTAGTTTTTGAGTATTGGTGTTTGCCTGCATGTATGTATGCACTAAGGTATCAGATCTCCTGGAACAGGAGTTATAGTCAATTGTGAGCTGCAATGTGGGTGCTGGGAATTAAACCTGGACCCTCTGGAAGAACAGCTGGTGCTCTTAGCTACTGAGCTGTCTCTCCAACTTCTTGTAACGTAAACTTTTTAAACAGCATTGCCCAGCCTTTTAACTAGTAGGCTTCTAGAACATTTTCATCTAATGGTTTTTGGAACCCAAGCCAGCTCTGATGTGACTCCAATCCAAATACCCCGTCCCAGGTTATCTCTTAGCCTGGAAGTCTATATTTTTCACAAGATCCAATCCCTTTTCCAGGTAATGGTGTTTGGCTCATTTTGTAAACCAATGCTTAGAGGCTAGGAGGCAGAACTTTTACAAGTCAAGCACTGGTCTAAATACAGTGACCCAGCAAGAGACTTTAAAAACAACACATCTTGAAAAGGCACTGCAAATGTCTCGGACAGGCTAAGGTCACGCTGATGTTGGAAGGAGAAAAAGAAAAATGCATAGAAAACTGAGTTAAATTCTCCCAGATCTGCACAGGCATTTCAAGGCCTGAGGAAAACCAAGAAGAGGATTCTGCCTTTGAGACCCAGTTTCACTTTCCTCCGACTCTGTCAAGACCTCCTCCAACTGGGGAAACAGGGAAATTGTCTCAGGCTCAGATATGACGACCTGAGTCTGAATCCTCAGCAACTTCAAAGTCCACCAAAGTGGAGGGAAGCATAAAACTCTAGGATTGGGCTGAAGGATCCCCAGAGCTCATTAGTCACCAATCTTACTCATCCATGAACTCCACGTTCAGTGAGAGAGAGGGTTGAGTGAGATAAAAGGAGACACAAGATGTTAACCTCTGACCTCCAAAGGCACCCTCATGTACACACACACAAACACATATACACACACAATCACAACGAGCCAAGCAGCAACCTTTCAGGTTGGACTATCTGATAAAAATAATCCATAGGAAACAGTAATGACTGCTTGGATGCACCTTCCAAGGCACAGAGTTTTAAACTTCCATTTTAATAAGAATCAATACCAGAGGCCTTCACCCGAAAGAAAGCCTCTCCAGGTGGAATTTCAGTGGTGTGAGAGGAGGTGATGGAGGTGGGTGGGGGGGACGGGAGGACCTTGCTTATCTCAGCAAAGAGGAAAGGGCTCCTTCAGCAGGACTAACATCTCACCCAAACACTCCGGGACACCTGCTATGTCTGTGTCAGAGGACAGCACCCTCTGGTCCTGCTGGGTAAAGGAACTGTGCCCACAGATCCAGGAACAGGTCCTATTATTGAGAGGAGAAGAAAAAAATAAAAGAGTGTTCTGTACGACAACCACAGGTTTAAGATGCCTCTCATCTGAGCTGTGTCACACCTGTGATGTTCAGGGTATGTTGTAAGTTCCTCAGATTCTTGCATTAGCCAGATGGCTTCCCAGTCACCACTCACAGCCTTTTAAAAGGAACCGCTGTCACATCTCTGAAAGTAACAACGTGATCTTATGCAATCAGAACTCCTTGGGGAGTATCCAAGGATGAGACACGACAGTCTCCCCATCATTTAACCATAACACAAACACACACTCAATAGGAAATGTGGAAGTAAAAGTCTCCATCTTGAAGCGTCTGGGCCTGTAACTGAGGCTGACTCTAGGAATTCAGCCACACAGGGCTCCCAAGAATCAGGCCCAGAAAATGTGTGGTGGTGGGGAGCCCAGCAGGGGAAAAGAGAGGTAGTACATGACCACCTAACCAGAAGATCCAGGCCTCTTCTTTGGTCCACAGATCTAGCTCTCCTCTTCTGTCAGCTTTTTCCAGAAAAACAAAGAGGCAGGGCAACATCACTGCCATGATGAGGGTCCCTAGTAGGCATAGTGCGTCTTTGAAAGCCAACCTGGTCTTACGTTTAAAGAGGCCCCACTTAGGGTGAGCTCAAAGGGAGACACTAAGACAGTAGCAAAGCAAAGAGACAAGCAAAGGAGCATGGGAAAAGGGACTCCAGGAAGCACAGTGGAACCTCAACCCTCCCTCTCCAAGACTCTGCCACAATGGTAGGGTCTAAAACCCAAAGGATGCCAACACGTCTACTCATTGGGAGCAAAGAGCCCCCAAGTCACTTGTGGCCTCTGTAGGAAATTCAGGCTTTCTTAAGTAGCAAAATATACAACTTTGCACACACCCTCCTGCAAAGCTTTTCCAGAGTGGCTCTCATGAGAAGACCCCAGAAGTAAACTTGAATTCCTCTATGCTAAGATGGCTAGATGGGATACGTACAGTGTATACACCCAGCTACATGTAAATCACAGGTAGTGCCCGCAGAATGTATGCCACATTCGTTTCTGATGCATAGATTATATTATCAAGAATATATTAAGGGAGAGATGACCAGAATATAAACGAAGCACTCTAAGTATCAACACACATACACACACACACACACACACACATCAACATGAACTGCCCTTGAGTAAAAAACACCATCACCCCCCCCCCACGCTTTGAACTGTTGTTAGTAAGACGTTTCTCTCTAATCACAATATTGAGGTCAGACGAGAAAAAAAAAATGACAGAAGGCATCTAGAAAAGTTGATTGCACTGGGTCTTAAAAATCTGTACACAGAGAGAGGGGTGATAAGTTTACTCGCTGTAAATATGCTGGAATTAAACTCCAGTTCTCTCACATCCGTCTATTTGGGGCAAATGTACCCAGCAAGCACGCCATGAAAACTGACATTCATGTTGGCAAAATACAACCAAGCTTCCTTTCTGACATGTACCTTTTTTTTTTTAAGCTAAGCTCCAAGATAGCATATTTTGGAGCATGGGGCTTCCCGCAGTAATCAGCTAGGTTTAATGCTACTCCCCTTCCCGTCCCCGTCCCCGTCCCCCCCCCCCCACCCCCGCCCCGCAGCTGCTAAAATACTGGCTGCAACCTGTGTGAGGTTTGTGGGGCCCCCGCCAGCCTCGCAGCCCCAGGTTCTAGGAGACAATGCATCGCTTGGGAAGAGGGGCTGGGGACCGGGGTACCTTCACCATAGTTGTTTCGGAGACAGGCACGCAAGTCGATTGTAATGGCAAGAATCACTTACTCAGTTACAGCAGCGCTGCCGAAGGAATTATCCTGAAGGCTGAAACAGAAACAAGAAAACATGAGCCAAGTCCGGCCGGGGAGCCGTCTCCCTAATTGCTCTCCCCGAGTTAGAGCATGCACACAAACATGGCATTGCCAGGCAAGTCTTAGGGCTTGCCCCGCACGCTCGCTCTACCTTGGGCTGCTGTCTGCACATGCTCCTGACGACACCCCCAGCAGGGGCCCAGCGGCACGGGCGAACCACAAAGCCCAGCAGCCCGCGAGGCTGCAGGGACGATGGGGCGGGGCGCCGCGGCGTGCGACCCGGGGTTGCAGCCGCAGGACGCTGGGGAGGCTCCGCGCAACCCTGGTAGCCCGCTAGGAGCGACAGGGAATCCAAGCCGCTCAAGCCTGCCACCTCAACCTGGGCTGGCAATACAGATGTCCCCCGAGTGGATGCAATGCCCGCCTCCCATGGCTTGATACCTCCCCCACCCCCGCGCCCCGGGGATGGGTGGGGTGCAAAGATGCATCCATCGCTTTTTTCTGAAAGCAAGGAGGGATCGAGAAAGGGGAGAGGGAGAGTTTTGTCTTATTTTCACAGTGTGTTGGCTTTTATTGCCTAGAACAAAAGAGGCTCCCAAGGGCCGGCTGTATCCCCTACAGGTCGTTCTGAGCTCTTGTTATTTCATTCTGCTGGAGGAAGCGCCCAGCTCAGGACCACAGAAGCTGTGAGTGATCGAGTATAGAATGCTTTCCAGGCCCTAGCTGGTGCGGGGAGGTGGACCCCTAGACCCCCAGCAGCCCAGCACCTTCACAAACGATGGAGAGATGAACTCACAAATGCGGTTCCCTCGGATAGAGGCTGCTCTGTTAGGGGAAGGGAGGGCCTATGAGCCCCACCCCCACCCCGCCTTATTCTTGCCTGGGGATGTTTGTCCTGCCCTCTTCGCGTTGTTCGCGTCTCCTGCCATGTTGTCCTTGACTTGAAATAAACCGACCTCTCTGAAAGACAGGTCTCCGGAATTTTGAAGTAAGATTTCATGAAGTGTTAATTCCTCGCGTGTAAACTATACTACCCATCTGTTCTTAATCGTACTGTCCCGTGGAAGTAGGTTCTAGATGGCAGACACGTCACGGGGGTTGGGGGAACGTGAAGTCTAATCGCGGACTATCTCCCCATGAATGGGTCTGAAGCTGTTGGTTTCTCAAAGGCTCCTCCTGCACTCGGACTCTGGTGCCAATTCTGAGTAGTCCAGAGCGGGGAAGGACCAGATGTTCATTGTGTAAACATCGCCAGTGATCCACCTGGGATGGGAAGGAAAGAAGCTTTCAACTGAGAGACAGGAGTTAACGTCCAAGTGCTGAGGACCCATTGGAAGTAAAAGGAAATGATAAATGTGCTCCATAAATCCAGATATTCGATAAGAGACGAGTTCTCAACAAGCCATGAGCAGAAAAAGACCCAGCGTGGCTTGTAAGGACCGTTCATACAGAAGAAAGACAAACGGGTTGGTTCGGTATATTATGGCCGAAAGTTAAGAATACTCTAGAATAAAAGCCTGCCATTTAGCGCTGTGCAAGTAACCACTTCAGCATTTTTACCACTCATCCAATTCTTACGTTGCTCTCGTCCTATATCTGATATTTTTTTTTGTAAGTGGTTTTCAAGTACCTTTTTAAATGAGATGTCCTGTTCACCTTGGAATACACAATACTGATGGATATCACAAAAGGCTCGTTGGGAGGCCCTTGGCTCATCTGAACAACAGTTCAGGGAAAGTTCAAAGGGATAGGGGGGAAATTATTGCTCAGATCTGTGAGGAAGCTTGAATGTCTCCCAAGGTAGCAAGAGGGCTCAGACTTCCCTGTGGCTTTATGTGACATGCTCAGAACACAGTTTTGAAAGGAGGGATGTGATAAATTCAAAGAGCAAGGAAAACTATTTCACCTCTTCAACTTCAAAACAGGACTTAGGTAGGCAAAAGGATGTGGACAGGTTGAAAATGAAAGGGAATGACAAATGTACTCAGTGGATGTGTTTCTCACTTAAGGTCATTGTAATACTTAAGTTAAAAATACCAGCTAACTTCAAGCCTACCAAGGGGTTCTGAGAAAACATTACCTGGCTTTGTTTGATGAACTAATGAATGATGGACAAACAATTCACATACTTAAACACTGTGTCAGGTGCAGTTCCTGTTAACCTGAAGCCTTTGCTATAAGTATACACACACACACACACACACACACGGATAAAATGTACAGTGTACAGTTTAATAAATAGAGTAAGGGGAAACAAAGAGGCTAGATTTGAACATGATTAGCTCAACTTCATGCTAAAGGTTTCAGTTCTATCTTTTCCAAAGGTGAACATCTGAATTTCATACTTAATACCAATAGTTTGGGGTTTTTTTTTCTTTTCTTCTTTCTTTTATTTATTTATTTTTTAATGTGCATTGGTGTTTTGCCTGCATGTATGTCTGTATGATGGTTTCACATATTGGAGTTACAGACAGTTGTGAGCTGCCATGAAGATGCAGGGAATTGAACCCAGGTCCTCTGGAAGAGCAGTCAGTACTCTTAACTGCTGAGCCATCTCTCCAGCTGCATTCCAACTGTCTTCTTAATCATGGAATTTCCATTCCAATATACCAACTTACCTCTGTCAAAACAGAGCAATCACGCAGTGCACAAGAAAGAAATCTAGGAGTTCAAGACCAACCACTTATAAGTAGCATAATTAAAAAGAAAATCACAATGACTCACTTTCCTCATTCTTAGATAGAGATATAACTTGTCTCAAGGATTCTTCCAAAGATTAAGTGACAGTCTTGGAACCAAGAGATTAAAACTTTTTAAACAGTTAATAAATGCTAGTTTTATCCCTCTTCTCATTATTACAAAAATGAGCAACATTTGACATGAAATTTGGAAGAGAAACCAAGTGACTGTGAGTGGATAATAGCTTTATAGACAATGCTGTCTTTCTACTTCCAGGCTTCCATGCTGCTCCACAGCTTCTCAACACCTTTGAAAACATCATAGAATTTTATATTTTACTAGACATGAATAGGTTGATCTAGTTGGAATGGGCTTCATAGACAATGGTTGTGTTCCCTTTGTAACTCAATTTAAAATGTTTGCACATCCCTGGAGGACCAGACAATTCTGAGAAATCACTTTCTGGGGGATGCCGGGGCATGGGGCCAGAATCTTTACAATGCCCGGAAGACAACAGAGGCCTGCTCTATTGGCCTGGACACAGTGGCTTGGTGCTTCCTGTCAGTCCTCCAGGGAGTAACCAGGTCTCCTGGTGTGTGAAAAGAGGACTCTTGCCTGCCCAGAAGATAATTTTCCATTAAAAATATTAGATCCTCTCCCTCACATTTCTATTCTATAATCTTTGGCAGAAGGGAGCCCCACTCTCTGAGTGGTTATTGTCCTCATCTAGTGAAGACTCAAGAGACACCTCTAGTCAAACACATCTCTCTAAAATTAATGTGTTTGTATACCCATCCACTTTTGTCTAACAGTCTCTCTCTGTTCCACCTAACTTAAAGTGTACATTCAGTGCAGATACTTGGGAAACTGGAGTATCAAATCTTACAGAGGATTCTGGATATCATGAAGCCATGGGAAGCATTTTAAATAACATTGAAAAACCAGTATCAGGTGGAAATGTGGTACCAGGAACCAAAGAGTAAGGATGGCATCAAATAAAAACAAGTAAAGACAGATACCTGGAAAGATTTACGAAACCCTTAGTTAATTGTGTAAATGTTGTGTTTTTATAATTATAATACAGTGGGTGTTGAATGTGAGACAAAGATTCTTCATTTGCACTATTAAATATTTTCAGGGGTTCAGCAAGATGGTTTAGCAAATTAAGACTCTTGCACTGAACTTGAGGACCTGGATTTGGTCAAGGAAAGAACCATCTCCTACAGGCTGTCTTGATGTCCATGAACATGCCATGGTATGCATGCACCAGGCCAACATACACTCATATACACATACATACAAATAAATAAGTAATCTTGAGAAAAGATGATTTATAATCCCTCTCCTGGAAAGGATATAATCTCTCATGTTTCTAAGAATTAAGTTGCTCTTTCAATTAAATCTGGAATGAAAGCTAAGAATCTTGTTATACTTTCATCAGGTTATATCTGTTCTGCTGGGGGTGGGGGGAGCGGTGACTGAACTATCTAACCACATAGGTCCCCCTTGTAGTGATAACAGGTGAACATTATCCCTACCCTATGGCCTGTGGGAATGCCATTCTTTAGCTGGGATGTTCAACTGTGAGCTAAGGACATCTTCCTGAAACTCTCCCAAGCCTGGAATCACCTGTCACTCTTCTCCACTTTATTTGCTCCATCAACTCTGTACTGAATGCCAATCCATTCAGCATATGATTGTTTATGAACAATCAGAACAAAGGTCCTTGGGTCTTATTCACCATCATAACCTCAGGGTTAAAATTTGTATCTACCAAGTTAACTAAGTTTGTGGAATGAAATTAATGAGTGAATATTTAGTTCCAGTTTTCAAAACGATGCTTAACTTACTGGGGTTTTTTTGTCCCCCCTTCTTTTCCCTATTTAGTATGAAAATCTCTAGTTCTTTACTTAGAAAATAAGATTTTCTCAAGACAAGTTATTTTCAGGCAATGAGGCTATCCTCTACCAGACATCCCTCCCTCTTTTCCTCAGCAGGGACAACAAACAGATTTCATGCTGTTCCACAAAGCCAGTGGGTGGTGCTGGCTATGTAGGTGTGGTTCCAGTCCAACCAGGAGAGGTATAAGCTGGTTCCTCTGCTGTGTTTGCAATGGAGCAATGGAGGTAGAATTGCAGTAGGCTAGGAGTGAGCATTGGAGGTGTCAACCTGGCACCTATAGAAACAAAGACCCTTTTAGAAGAAAACAGGTTTCACTTTCAGTACTCGTGCTTGAATTAAATTTCAAAGGGCCAACGAAGCCTCGATACTGCCTCCATACCTTTGTAGTTGCCCTGTCTAATTCTTTCTCTTAACACACAAACTTCCAGAATAATCTGTGGCTTGTTTTTAAAATCTTTGGAGCCCAGAAGTTCATACTCCGTAAAGCTGTTTCCCTGGATGTCCATTTCTTGAAAAAAAAAAAAGAAAAGAAAAGAAAAGAAAAAAAGACAAATTGAGCCCTCTGTCCCTGTTACTTCCACCCATAGCTGGGGTAACCCTCAGAACTAACCTACTCCATCTTCTTGTGTCCATCCAAATACTACCAGATCCTTCTTTAGATCCCCATATGACATGATTAGACTCTCTCCCGAATCTTCTGTGCACCGAATAAAACGTAGGTGTAGCCCCTTCCCTGCATATGTGTGTTGGGGGTTTGGTCTGGTGCTAATTACTGTCACCCAATATCTGGTTGCAGTCGAGACGACCACATTCCTACATACATTGGTCCTTTTTTGTGTGTAAACCTTGCTCTACCTAATTTAAAGTTAATTGGTTAATAAAATAGCTAGAAGCCTGTAACTGGGTAGAAGAGAAGTAGGTGGGGCTTAGGTGATGCAGACCACTACAAGGCTGGAGGAGGAGAGAGGAAGGAGAAGATGCAGCAGGACGAAAGGAAGCTGGAGAGAAGGAAGTCGCCATGAGGGAGTAGGGGCGATGAGCAAGTGGACAAGAGAAGTCTGCTCTGAGGACAGACTGAGGGAACAGAAGCAAACCAGGCAGGAACTTTTATGGTAAGTAACTTGGGGTGTGTAGCTGGGAAATAGAAAAAACAGTTTAGAGAGTTGATGCCTGCCCAGTAACTGTGCCTTAAAGCTTTTATAAATCCAAGAGGTCTCTGTCTCAGTTGTTTGGGAACTAGCCAAGGTAGAGAAGCCC
This sequence comes from Psammomys obesus, assembly GCF_907164565.1. Lineage (NCBI taxonomy): Eukaryota > Metazoa > Chordata > Mammalia > Rodentia > Muridae > Psammomys > Psammomys obesus. The sequence continues at coordinate 9,587,600 of NW_026585698.1, read as the reverse complement.
TCTTGAGTCTAATATCCATTTCCACAACAATTGTGACTCTAGGTGTGGTCTGTTCACAATAGGAAAATAAGATTTCCACCTCCTTAGCTTTGACATTATGTTTTTGCCCGTGGCCCGGGATCCCTGAGGGTTTTCCAGTTGTGTCATACCTCCAGCTCACAACATTGGAGTTAAATGATGCTCCAGAACCTCACTCGTGCCACCTAGAAGGAGAGGAATTGTCTTATTGAATGCAAGAGCCAGTTTTGCATATGTCTCTTTCACGAAATTGTTTGACTTGGTATTTTATACTCCTAAATCCAACCTTTCAGATCATTGTTGATACGTTTTAGCAAAGATTATATTATCACCCCTTCCAGTTTCATAGACACAGTCTCCCGTGCATATAACTTTTCCAAAGAGCTGTAATATTTACTAAATATAGTCTTATTCAATTCATGTTGTCTGGCTCATATAAATTAGGGGAAATGACTCAATAGTCACTTAAAATATCAAAATTTAGACTATTTGAAATTACTTTCATTCAGGTTTGGGGTAGAAAGAAAAGAAATGAGAAAAAAAGATCTCATACTCAATATATGAAGTTCTTTTAGGATGAGAAACAGCAAAGTGGGGAGCCCAGGCTTCTGCGGCAGCAAGAAGACATGAATCCAGGGAGGCAGAAGTAACATATCTCTATCCTTCAACACTATCTCCCCCAAGAAAAGAGGCAGTACTCAAGCTACAGTTAACACAGGTCTAAATTTAAGGCATAACCCAGAAGAAAAACAAATCCTTGGTTAACATAAATTAGTACAGTCAAGATACCTAGACTCAGCGGTGGCACACACCTTTAGTTCCAGCACAGGGGAAGCAGAGGCAGAGGCAGATGGATCTCTGTGAGTTTGAGGCCAGCCCCATTTATGGAGCTAGTTCCAGGACAGCCAAGGCCACACAGAGAAACTCTGTCTTGAAAAACCACAAAATAAACAATTAAAAAAAAGGATACCTACACTCAAGGCTGGGAGGAATATGAATTTCCTCCCAGCCTTCAAAGAGACATTGGTAAATTCTTTCACTTCCCACAGTTGTCATTAACTACTACCTAAAACTACCTGTTTTAAGTCACTCTTTATGTGCACTCTCTGAGAATGGACCACATGAGGCTGCCCACAGCTCACCTGCAAATCTCCTTATATAAAAGTGCCTGTGACAGATTTCAAAAATTAGCCCCGGATCTCTTTAAAGTTCTCAAGCCATAGATGTTATTCTCTGTCACTTCAATGGCCTAAAACAGCCACTTCATTGTCTAGCTTTTGAGGGTCGGGAGTTTCAGGAAAGCTCTGCTAATGGCTGACCCATGTACTGATTTGCTGGGGCATATGTCCTGCAGGGCCACCTTTCAAAATGGCTTCCTTATGGCAAACAGCCCAGCGTTTCTTGACCTTTCTCTCCATGTGCCATTCCATTATTCAAGTGTCTCCATGGGTCTCAAACTTCTCATGACACACTGATTTTAGGGCAATCTGTCTTTTTTCTCAGCTTCCAAAACGCTAAGGCCAGTCAACTTAAAACTTAGCTTCAATTGACATATAATCATTCTAAGTGTTACAGTTCTGAGGGGAAAGGTTTCCCCAATGCACACATTGTGCTAAAGCTCTGGAGGGAAGGATATCTTGACAGTTGGGAGCCAAGGAATAGCACAAAATCACACTGCAGGACAGATCTTACACAAGAGATTTATTGGAAAAGACACAAGAGGGTCGCTGCTTCTGCTTGGGTGAGAAGCAGCAGAAAACTGAGCAGGAAACAGGCTTTATTTAGGGTTTCTTGGAGATGGAGTTTTCCAGAATGCATATTTCCAGGGTGGGGACTGGTGAGATTTCAAGTCCTGAGCTTGGGGCAAACTCAGGGATTGGTAGAATATAAAGCTCAGGGTTTGATGGGTTTTCAAAACCCAGAAGTGAGCTTGGACTGTTTAACCCCACAATCATGTCTGCCATACTCTATTAGCCAATATATATGCAAATCATCCCAGATTCAAGGGCAGGAGAAACAGACTTTCTCTCCTAAGTACAGTCACCTATTGTGGTTTGAATGTGAAATGTCCTCCAGAGGTTCCTGTGTCTGAACACTTGGTCTCTAGCTGGTAATTTAGGGAGATGATGAAACCTTAGGAGGTAGCATTTTGCAGGAGGAAGTGGGTCATTGGAGTGTGTCTTTAATGTATGGCCCTACTTCCTGTTTACTCTCTCCTCCTTGAGGAGTACAACCAGCCAGCCTCCTTCTCCTGCCACCATACATTCCCTGCCTGCTGCCATGCTTCATCTGCCTGCTGTCAAGCTTTCTCTCAATATGATGGACCATATCCCTCTGGAACTGTAAGCCAAAGGAAACCCTTAAGTTGTTTTTGCCAGGGTATTTAGTCATAGCAATGAGAAAATAACTAATATACCATCTTTCTTCTGAAACAGACACTCACAATAATGTTTCTAAGAGCAATTCTTCTATGTGGTTGTTGTTTCACCTTTGTGAAGATGAGTCCATCTTGTAGGATCACCACTGTTTACACATATGAGAATGTTTCAAAGGGCAGAAGAAGAAAGACAAAAGAATGATATGCTCGCTGGTAGTCTGCCTCATTAAAGTTCAAGCAACAGTCATTGACAGTTTTGTTTCAACAGCCTGTCATGCCAGGAACTGTAAAGTATATTTCAAGTTGTAAGTCATTTGTCAAATATTGACAATTGTGAATAATTCAGTTCCTAAATAATAAATTAGAGCAAGTCCAAGGTTTTCTCTGCAGTAGTCTCCCTCTTGCATGCATACACACCTAACTCCATTCATCAGTAGAGACAAAGGGGTGAACTTGTTTCAGCTTTTTCACTGGAAATTGCTCAACACCAAAGCACCCCAATGGAAAACTTCCACACCCCAATCATCATCCATCACCTACATCTTGGAGAAGAAAAACAAAAAGATTAAAAACGTGCAGTTTAGAGCCTGTTGCTGACCAAGCAGCAATAGCTACCTGGAGAACAGCTGGGCAAAATCCAATTATGAAAAAAATTCTGACATTCTTTGCTGACTGTTAGCACTGGCAAAACATGGCCTAGTCCTGCCTGCTTTCTTTCTCTCTCCTTCCTCGGGCCCTTTTCCCCTGAGAGTCTGCAAACTGCCGTAACAAGACTTAGAAAAATATACCAGCTACCAATTGAACTGGGAAAACAACTCAGTGTTATTGTGCTTTGGTAGAGCAGGGACTGGAATGGTGTTCGCCAACACTGAATACAACAAATACATATCTAGCTCTGGAAGCCTAAGCTCTTACTCCACAACTACTAATAATTAAAACTAGTGAGTATGTTTTAACACATAATTAAAATGTGCCCTTTATCACCATCTTGAGGTGATGATTTGTTCCACCTCAGAAGGCCTTCTGACAAGATCTGCTCATTACCTGTGGATATTGCACACATAACCACAGACAGTAGCATTCCCTGGGGCTTTGGAGCACAGAGCCAGCTTCTCATATTTTGCTTGAATTCCTCCGTGCAGGGTTTGACTCACATCACTGCTGGCTGTGTTGTCACTAGGGCTGACTGGGTACAGTAAACGACAGACTTCTCACTGGCCTCAAGAAATCATTGACGGCTCCACAGGTGGAGGAAATTACCACCAAGCCTGACAACCTGAGTTCAACCTCTGGCTCCTACAATGTAGACTGAGGGAATCAACTCTCACAAGTTGTCCTTTGAGCTACAACACACACACACACACACACACACACACACACACACACACGAAATCAACGTCTATAAACAGCAGTTTAAATGTCTACGTTTTTGCCTCCTATAGAAATGCTGTTCATATACTACAGAAATGGCTCAGCTGTTAAGAGCATTGGCTGTTCTTGAAGAGGGCCCAGATTTGGGTCCAGAAGCCCCTTGATGGACGAATAAAAAAAAAAAAAAAAAACCTCTCTGGCCTCCAAAGGAACCATGTACATGGCATATGTAACACAAACAAATATATGTAAAATACACAAATACATGTAAAATAAATGTAAATACATGTAAAATAAATAAAGAAATTGTTTTTAAAGAATTGTTCATCTAATGTCTGTAAGGCTGAAAGCTTAAAAGCCTGTGAGCAGAGAAGTGAAGAAAGAGTACAGAACACAGGGAGATTGGGGAGGCAGAAGCTTCATTTCATCATTTGCACCTTATTCTCGAGTGGCAAGTGACTCATATGCTCTGAGTCTGGATGCTCCACCCACCGCAGGCCAGTGTTTGGGGCTCTCAGCATTTACTAATATTGCAATAGCATTGATTAACATTTCTAACCCCTGGCTGGTTTTACTTATTAGTCATTTATTCTGTTAATGCAACGATCTGGAGTTTAACGAAAACGTTCCACCCACTTAGTTAATTTGGTGGCTTTAAAACCACTAAGAGTCACAGATGAAGAAGGGCCCAGCTGGGTTGAGTTGTCAGCTTTCATTTTCTGGGCCATCACCCTGTGAACAGCTCTTCTCTGCTTACCTGGCTGGCAGCAGCGGCTCGCCTATGACACGCCTTTGAAAACACCCATCTCTGGTTTGGGTCTAGTACTCACCTCTTCCTGTCTCTGCCGTATATTGCTGCTATCAAGGGTGTAGCCACTCTGACCGCCATGGCCTCCTTACCACCGTGAACTGAGATCCCTCAGAAACCATGAGCCAACACAAACCTTTCCTCCTTTAAGGTTCTTCTGTGGAGTATTTTGTCTCAGCAACAAGGCAGTAACCAACAGGGTAGCTAACCTTTTCAGGAATCCAGTGCCCTAAGATTTCGTTGGCTAGATGTAACGGTTTTTAGTGATTTGGTCAGCTTGAAACCTATGATTTGTGGGTAAATATAAAATTAAACTTGTATGTCTCATTTTTTTGATAGGGAGAAGAGCCAACAGACAGAAGAGGGGGAGAAATAGAGAGATGAAGAAGAGAGGACAGGACAGTACTAAAAGAAGGTGTGGTCAGGAGAGAGGAAGCAAAGGGGGAAAATAAAAAAGGATAAACCAAAAGAAAAATAAGAAAACTATAAATGGGTGAGAGTTTGAAGTTAAAACTGCAGGTAACTAATTACATTAGTTAATTTTTTCCTGTTAATTACATTAACAGGAAAAAAAAAAAACGACTAAATAAAACCGGTGAAAGATTGGCTAGTTGTTAGAAATTTGAATCAATGCTATTGCTTTGAAATGTTTTACTAAGAAATGTTTTACTAAGCACTGTCTCATTCTTGAGATGTGGGTTTCCAGGTTCCTCTAGGAAATCTCAAACACCTAATGAAGAAATTGCTTTCTCCGTTTTGAATAAAATGGGGCTATTTCTTATCGTTTTTTTTTCCATTCTCTATGGAACATGGAAATACAGCTTACATTTCTGCAAAATAGTGGGTAAATTGCATTTGGTGGGCTAGCCCAGCTGCCTATGACATCACTGCTCACAGAGTCTTTTCTATGAGAGAAGCTCAAGGGGCAAAGATGGCACTTCCCCTCCACTGTAATGAGGAGGAGGAAGAGGACAGGTGGCTGAAGCTTGGCAGCTTCTGAGGTCAAGGAGAAGGCTGAGAATGAGAAATAAGAAGTAGCAAAGGTCTGAGATGGAGGAGTATGGGTGGTTGGAGGCAAGGGGTGTGTCTGCATTTCCAGTCAAGGTCTGAGATTCCCCCTTGTGTTACTTCTCTCTTATCCACCTCCTATCCTAACATTATGGGAGGTAGACCCATGAAGAAGGGGTCCCTTCATACTCTCCAGGATCTAGAGTAAATGTAGTCACTGATATCATGTACCTCTGAGCATGGTGGTATAGACGGAGGCTTAATCTGTGGTGCTCAGGAGTTGGCAAGGCACTGTTTACTGTGCTTTCTGTGGTCAGCAGCTCTCTTCCTCCTTCAGTCCAGTTAAGTCTCTAGCCATTCTCCCATGCACCCCCTCAGTCTCACTCAGTATGGCAGTCTAAATGAGATATTTCCCATAGTTAGGTTCCCGGTTAGTGGCTGTTTGGGAAGGTTTAGGAGGGATGGCCTTCCTAGAGGAAGTATGATACCGGAGGCAGGCCTTGAAGCTTCAAAAGATTTGTGCCATTTAGAGTTAGCTCCACCTGCTTCCTGTTTGAACTTTGTGACCTGAGCTCTCTGGGTTCCTGCCACCACATCTTGCCATGATTCTCTGCATTGATGGACTCTTATTCCTCTGGAATGATGAAGCCTCAAATAAGCTCTTCCTTCTATAAGTTGCCTTGGCCATGGTGTTTTACCACAGCAACAGAAAAGTAACAAATACATCCATGGGGCCCAGCTTGTCTTTGAATCCATTGTGTATCCAGTATACGTAAATGTTAAGAGACTAAAAGAGACTCTCATATGCTACCAAAACAACCAACTGATAAAACAAAGCTGAACTGATCCCCTTCTGGTAAGGAAGGGATTCTGTCTTGGATGAGTTATGATGCCCTGAATATGTAAAGATGTCGCACTTACGATATTGAGATCTAGTTCAAGGTGAGTCTACCACTGGGAGGAGGCATGATTAGAGCGACATGACATCATGTGATACAATAATCAATGATCTAGCAGCACAATAAGGTAAGGACTTTGAGGTCAAGAGTTCCAAGAGTCTTAGACTCAACAGTTGATCGGTGCTGTGTTGGGGAGTTGAGTCACCTGATAGACATTTAACGCTTTTATGAGAACATTCTATGTTGGAGAAATACATTTGTTGGCAACACTTGTCTTTCCAGACAAGAGTGCGCCAGTGTGATGGAATCGGACTGATGGAAGCAGTTGGAACAGTGACATTATTAAGGCAGCTGAAAAAGCCAGGGTAACACACACACACACACACACACACACACACACACACACACACACATCAGTTCTGTGGGAGTCATTTGTGTCCCTAGTGTCTCCCAGTCCCCTCTCACTCTTGTTGTCCTTTGCTACAGTATCTAAGACTATTACTTATTTTCTTAAGCAAAGCAGTGCTATCTATCTCATACACACCACAGTAATTATGCAAACTCTGTAATAACCAGAAGTTTCATACACTCGCTTCTCCAGTTCTATTCTTAGCTTTATCGGGGAAGCCAAAGAAATAGCTCTAGGCTAAAAATTCGCTGTTACACTCTGGCATAAAAAATGTTGAAGACTGTTCACAGCCTCAGAAAGCTCCGAACAGAAACCATCTCCTTATTAGGCAAACAGCCAGGCTGAGCCACTCTACCAGAGAGAACTGGCAAACACCAGTTCAACATGGGCTTTGTGGAGAGCGAGCCAAGGGCCACTCCGTTCCATTTTAGTAAATTAGACCATTCTTCTGAAGGAAAAAAAAATGACCCTAAAGAAAGTGAAGTTTGGACAAGATAGCTTTTGATTTAAAAAGAAAAAAAAAAAAGCCACAAATATTAGCTGTACATGTTTATCAAGACTTTATTTTTATTATGGGGGGGCATGTGCATGTGAATGCTGGTGCCTAAACTGGGGGTGTTGTACCCCCTAGAGCTGGAGTAACAGACAGTTGTGAACTGCCTGGCATGGGCGATGAGAATCCAAGTCCAGTCCTCTGCAAGAGCGGTATGACACAAGCTCCTAACTGCTGAGTCCCAGCATTCGGTTTCTTGACTTTGCTGCTTCAAAACCTACTGTCCATGAGCTTGAGAGCTTTTAGGGACAACAGGAAAGTGCACACATGGAGAGGCACATACAGAGCCTGTCGTCGGGAATCTGCCAGTGTTTCAGCTGCACGGTCTGCCTGAGAGGAGCAGTTAAGTCCGAGAGCAGAAGCAGAGGGTGGCAGGTCATGAGGGGCTGCCACAGACGGAACTGATGGAGATACACACACATCAAAAATAAATCTTTTTAAAATATGTGTATGTGTGTAGTGTTTGCATGCATGCTGTAAGCAGAGGTATGTGACTGTGCATGTGTGGGGGTCAAAAGAGTACACTGAATGTCCCTCTTTAACTCTCCACCTTACCCTTAAGGCAGGGCCCTTGGCAGCAGCTGAAGCTAGACTTGCAGCCAGCAAACATTAGATGTTCACCCGTCTCTGCTCCTCATGGCATTCTAGTTGCAGGTACACAAAGAACCATGCCCACTTTTCACATGAGTTCTAGGGATTTGAACTCAGGTCCTCATCCTTTTGTACTACGTGCTCTTACCTACTGAGCCATGTCCTCGGCCTCATCATGAATACTTTTGAGCAGGATCCTGGGATGCTTAGAGCTGAACTTCAGAAGCATAAATTGACAACATTCTGAACAAAGACACATCTGTGCTGGACCTCAGGTTTTACTACTATTGATTCACTGATTGATTATTTTTGTTGTCTGTTTATGGTTCTTGAAACAGGGTCTCAGGTAGCCTAGACTGTCCTCAAGCTCTCTATGTAGCCCAGGCAGGCCTTGAACTCCTGATCCTCCCCCCCCCCCCGACACACATGGTGGGATTACTAGCATTAGGCCAACACCCAGCAAAAGTCTGGACTTGTAATGAACTATTAACAAGCTCCCAGTGATCCTGGCTCTTGAGACCTGATCGTCCAGCTGTCTGTGTGACTCCTACTCCTGTGGCCTCAGTCTCTGGGGCACCCTCCCCCTCATGGCTTGGCTTATATTTTGGAACTGCAAAGCAACCGTGTCTATACAGTCTGTTTCTGCACTGACTCTACCCCAGAGTGCTGAGAGAACAGCTTGAGTCAGAGAAAAGGCAAATTCACTTGTCATCCCTCCTCTTGGTGCAGGGATGCAAAAGATTAGTATAGTGAAAAATTTCCCGGGAATTCTGAGCATCCACTTTGCCTGTTCCAAGGGGGCTAGAGGCACTCACAAAGGAGAGGACACTGGGAGCGAGGAGTATCTCCCACTGTGCAATGGCTCACGCCACTCTAGAGCATGTTTCAGTTGAACTACAGTATGCTGTCCTGGTTAAGTAAACCAGCTGCAGGGTTCACACGAGAGAGAGAGAGAGAGAGATAGCTTTTGATTTAAAAAGAAAAAAAAAAGCCACAGATATTAGCTGTGCATGTTTATCAAGACTTTATTTTTATTATGGGGGGGGCATGAGCATGTGAATGGTGGTGCCTAAACTGGAGGCGTTGCACCCCTAGAGCTGGAGTTACAGACAGTTGTGAACGGCCTGGCATGGGTGATGGGAACCTAAGTCCAGTCTTCTAAAAGTGGTAACGCAGGTAAAGGACAAAAGCAATTCTTTATATTCATGGATGGATATAAAACTGTTTCAAAAGATGGTTGGAACTGAGGGGTATGTGCATAGGATTCGATGATAAAGTTGTTTTGTAATATTGCTTGTGATTGTATTTTACCTAGTTCTGCTGCTGCATTGTTTGAACATGATAAAAAAATGTGACCTTGATAGGACAGATACTTCATGACCATTTTAAGATCAAAATATTAAGAATTCATTAACAGTTCTGGTTCCTCTTGCTTTAGGAGAATGGGGCTTTTACAAAAGAAACTCAATAATTAAAAATAAATCCCCAAACTATGATAACTCACAAAGAATAGCATTGCTACACTAGACCACCAATTATTTTAAAAATACTGATTGTAGCACCACAAATTATTCCCTTGGCTAGAATGAAAATATTAACAACTTTCATGTAATAAATACAAAGTATTTCATAAATTATCTACATCTTTGTGTTACTACTTGTATAAAAAGCATTACTCTCTCTTTTAAAATACAACCGTGTATGTGCAAAAAAGTAAGTGGTCACCTTTGCCCTTTTACCAGATTTAGATTTCTACTCTAACCTTAGAACACATTCCTGGAGAGGGGAGGTAGCTTAGCAGGTAAAGTACTTGCCAGGCAAACCTGAGGCCCTGCAGTTATTCCCTAAACAACATGTATTTTAAAACCTTAAGGAAGCTGGGGTGTCAGTACGCAGTTTTTATCTCAGCAATGAGGGGGGAGAAGTAAGAGAACCCCTGGAGCTTATTGGTCAGCCAGCGTAGCCTAATTGGAAAGTTCCATATTTAGTGAGAAACCCTGTCTCAGAAAGAAAGGAAGAAAGAAAGAAAGAAAGAGAGAGAGAGAGAGAGAAAGAAAGAAAGAAAGAAAGAAAGAAAGAAAGGAAAGAAGGAAGGAAGGAAGGAAGGAAGGAAGGAAGGAAGGAAGGAAGGAAGAAAGAAAAGAAAGAAAGAAAAGAAAGAAAGGAAGAAGTGAACAACCCTGAGGAATGACACTCCAGGTTGACCTCTCACCTCTACATGCACATGCATGCATTCACATGTAGCAGTATATACATGCATGCACCAGCACACACACCACACACACACACACACACACACACACACACACAGGCTTGACTTTCTTTTATTGTCACAATGTATTTATTTGATTGACTTGCTTTATAACCTTTAAGCATTTGTACTCTTGCCCCAAGCCTCTCAGATGTTAGGGACAGGCCTGTTTCCAGAAATATCTTTGTTTACTAACTACAGTTCGTCACTGATACCAACGAAGTGGTAAGTAAATTGGAGAGACTAAGCCTTTAAAAGAGTTTAACCCATAGAGAAAGCTCCCAGAAGAGTCTTGAATTCATCAACCCCACAGAGGCCTAGCAGGCTGTAAGGGCAGCAGAATTTGATGTGGGAGAAATAGAGAGTCCTAGGAATGGGGCAACTGCCTCCCTCTGGGCAGCGCTCATGCCCTATCTGGAAGGGGCATCTGTGTTTCAGGGTCAGCCCACTGCTGCCACATGGGGATGTGGGCGAAGGATTGCTAGACCGTATGCTTTAAAAAAAAAAACAAAAACAAAAACAAACAAAACAAAAACTAAAGTGTTGTGGATATAGCAAGTGACAGCTTTCCTGGGGTGCTCAAACCCCAGGTTCCATTCCCAGCATGCCCAAGATGGGGCATGATGATTCTCCCCTGCAAACCTAGCTCTTGGGAAGTGGAGGCAGGAGGGTCAGGAGTTCTATGTGCTACTCTAGACCACATAGCAAGTTGAAAACTAGACGTGAATACACGAAACCGGCTAAAAAAATTTAAATCTTTGGGTTTGAAAAAAAATGTGTTAACTATGTAGAACTAATAGTATGTTCATGGGCAGATTATATTAAGTTGATGTTTTAACAACTGGCCTTTCTTGAGATCCTTGTCCTCTGAGATTCTGAAGTCTTCATGAAATCTTCGTGTGTGTGTGTGTGTGTGTGTGTGTGTGTGTGTGTGTGTGTGTGTAGAGCTTTATTTTTCTGATATAAGCATTTATGTTTATATATTTGATATTTAAAATGACAAACATCACTTAAACAACATTTCGATATAAACTACAGACTGTGTAATTATTCTTCTGAAATGACCATGATATCTTGAATAGCATGCTCTGAACATGCTCTTTAAGCAAAAATCCTATGTAATCAGAAATCATGGGTATGCTGTCCCCCAGGCCTTACCCAGCCAATCAGATTTCAGTTTTCATTATCCTCTGCACTGAACCAGGATCTTCTTCTATGTTCCTGGCCTCGGTCCTCAAATGAGTTTCTTGCTTTAGCTGCAGTAGCGTGTCATCTCTTATCACTTTGCAAAGTATTTTCAGTAGATGAGGTCTAAGCTTACACAAATAGTGAATTTTAGCCATGGAAAATCTTTGGACATCAAACATTTCAGTATTATAAACATGGATTCCCAAGGCTCACAGATACCAGTGAACTTGACTAGGGTCGAAAGCTAACAACCAGCTGGGCCTCACACTGGATTTGGACAGTGAGATATCCTTTGCCACAATATCTTCCCATCTCATGCTAAAATTTCTGGTATGGTTTGTAGATTTTTGTGATAGTTAGTTTTATGTGTCAACCTGACTGACTCATGGGTGGTTTTTATCAGGGTGTTCCTGGGTAGCTCAAATGTTTAAATTGGTAGGCTTGACATTAGATATTATATTTATGATATGATATGATATGATATTAGATTAGGAATGGATGGGGAAGCAATTATGCCCTCCATTATTTGGTAGGCCTCTTCCAATCAGACTGAAGAAACAGAAAGATGGATCCTTCAACAATAGGTTTTTCAATAGATTTCTCTCCTCTGTCTGCATTAGCATCTCTTCCTGCCTGGTAACCCTTGACCTTGAACAGTCTATGAATTCCAAGAACTACTGGCCCATTTTGTAAATTATATATATACTTACCAGCCTACGTGGCTGTGGAACTCAATGACTTGTAATAAATATGTGTGAGTGTGTAAAACATTGGCTCCATTTTCTGGTGAACCATGACAATTACAGCACTCTCTTCCACAATGTCTCTGAATCAACCTATTTTTCCTGCTCAGTAATCATTTGCATGCCTACTAGAGTCTTCTTTCATTTTTCTCTTCCTAAATTTTTCACAAAGTTACAAATTTTAGATCAGACCGAATGTTGTCTGACAAACAGAACGATGCTGTCGGACTACCGACCACCCTTCTGGATCTTTCCATCGCTGTCAGCCTTCACAGGAGTTTCACTCATGTGTGAGTTAAACTGTTGGGCATCCCTGACCTCCATCACATGACCAGTCTTTCCTCTGCCTCAGAAATTGAAGGTCAGACTGGCATCTTATGATGATGACAAGGGTCTGGTAATATTGTACAGAAGTGTATGGTAGGGGGAGCACAGATTCCTGAATAGTTAAGATTAACTAAAGGGAAACTGGGCCCAGAAGGAGGCAGGCACATGTATCTGCCCTCTTTTCTGTTTCTGTGGGCTCCATTCAGGAACATGGCTTTCTCATTTGCTGCATGTGACTTCTGAGTGATAGACATTTTTCTGTCCTTCATGGGGACATGCTTGGCAGTCCTGAGTCACATCATGTTGTTTTTCATATAAAATACCCACACTTATACATGTGTACATGCACAGACACATACTCTTAAAAATAAGCTCTTTAAAAATCAAAATGTAAGTTATACATTTCTATAGTAGTTAAATAATCTCTTGCAATAAAATTTATGGAATAGAGAAGAGTAGTTGATGAAATTCTTGGCTATCTGGGAATTATAATCTTTTCACTTGAAAACTTTGAGCCTGGGCCTATAGATTAGCACAAACAGTATACTGCAGGCTCCCTCTATGGCATCTAAAAACTGTTGAGTGTTTTGAGCGATAGTCCCAGCATTAATCATGATTACGAAATTTCAAACACAGAGGCATTACAGATGGATAACCTTGAACTGCCTGAGATCCCTCTAACCAAACAAATCTGTCATCTGTCTCCTCTTAAAGTGACAAGCTTAGGGTTATAGTCTAGCAAATCCCAGAGCCCCAGGGCCTTCCTGTTAGGGACTTCAGGCTTGGACTCCTTCTCCGAATTCATCTGTGAAAGTATTCATTCCCAGAACAGAGAGTATTAGAGGCAGAAAGCCTTTATACATGATTAGGCCCAACTGAGCTCCTGGAATGAACCTCATGAATGGAATACAAGGTATCAGAAAACTAACTAACTCACTCTCTCCACCCTGTGAGGACATAAGAAGAAACTGGCTGCCTATAAGCCAAGAAGATGGCCACCACAGCACCCTGACTATTCCCAGCTACCATGACTGTGTCAAATATATGTTTGGTTTGAGACCTTTTGTTACAGCAGGGATTCACAGATGAATATATTGGAATTGGTAATTTGCCCCTGATCCAAACTAGACATGTCTTTCTCTTTAAGTGAATCTGTAAAAGCATAATCAGAAAGGAACAGCAGATCACCCATGAAGGGTTCACAGGAAAACCAAAGCGTAGACATTGTGTTTGAAACGCTCTCTAAACAAACCACTAAAGAAATAAACTTCCTGTGATCCTCAGAATTGCTAATGTGTGTTTCCAAATACCTTAGGACTGGGTCCCATGGAAACAGGACTTAATCACTTAGTCCAAAGCCACAGTTAGGGTATATTCTGGCCAGCCAAAGGAACAAAAGTACCATCTGCAGCTTCTTAATTGTATTTGCCCCAAGAGTTAATTTAAATTTGTTTAGTGTATTATGCAAAGGGAAAAAAAATTATCTAAAAGTCCCAGCTTTTCACAAAGCCGGGGCTCACAGAAGTCAAAGCACACATTTAAGTTACTTACACCCCAACAACGAAGAATTCTATAATTAGAGATTAGCCAGCTGCAATCATTTCTGATGCTTCAGGCAGCTGGAACAGGCTGATTTCATCTCCGTGTGGCAGGCTAGAATGCCCCATTTTCAGCAGAAAAGTGAGACGTTCCTGCAGAGAAAATCACTTCCCCCAGCCAAATCACTCATAAAGTTCAATTTTTTTTTTCTTTTTGGAACCTATGATGTTCCTCCCCCCACACACACCTTCACATCTCTCCCAGCTAAAACATTTCCATCACCACGTAGCCGCTGGGTGAGATGCTTAGACAGCCTTTCATACTGACTTCAAATTGGACATCATTAGGAAAGATTCTCTTGAACCAAATCCTATATTCAACCCGAGTGTGAAAAGATCTACTCTGTTTTTTTAATTTTTTTTCACTTCTGGTACATGGTTGAGAAACCTTAAGATGAATAACCATGGCAAAACAATGACATCAGCCCTCACTATTCACGCAAAGCAAGCATTGCCAGCTCAAGGCTGTCGCCTCACACTAAGTCAACGGAACTGCCCATTTCACCTGAGCACTGTTCCTAGAATCCTTCCAGTAAGAAGATAGATGCTATTTTAGCCACCATTTCTCTCTCTCTCTCTCTCCCTTTCACACACACACATACACACTGCTCTGTCTTTGTGCTATGATACATTAGTTAGTTTTCTGGTACTGTGATAAAACACCATGATCAAGGCAGCTTATAGAAGGAACAAGTTTATTTGGGCTTGCAGTTCCAAATGGATAACAATCCATGATGGTGGAGACAGAGCAGCATGAGGTGGCAGACATGGTGGCTGGAAGCTGGGAGCTGAGGGCTCAGATCTCCAACCACAAAGAGGAAGCAGAGAGAGAGAGAGTATGTGTACTGGAAATCATCCAAGGCTTTGAAACCCCAAAGCCTTCTGCCATGATACACTTCCTCTGGCAAAGCCATACCTCTCAAGTTCCCCCAAACAGTGCTATTTAATGTTCAAATACCAGAGCCTATAAGAGACCTTCTCATTTAAACCACCACAGATGGGACATGGCTCTACTTGTCAATTTTCACACAAAGCTAATAAATTACCCATAAAAGTATTATGCAACCTTGTTCGCTACAAGGATGGCATCAACACACTAAAAAGCTTCCAAAATCTGGCAACATCCATTGTTCAAAATTACTAGAACCAGAGTTTATGGGAATAGAAAAAAAAAATCTACTTTGAGTTCAGAGTTATTTGCTAGAAGTATACTCCTCATTCTGTAGTACATTGCTGACTAATTCTTAACAAGATATCTACTGCCAACAATTAAGCAAACCCTAGAAAAACATAACATCACTTCCAGAACACAAGTATTTTAGGAATGGAGTTATTCTGAAGGAAATCACTTAAATAGTTGACACTGAAAGAAACTACGTGAGCTTTGAGGACTACATAGTTGGGACAGCCTGGCTTAAGTTCCCAAAGACTTCACTCATCACATAGGACCAAGTGTTCTAGTTATCTGGTCGACCGGACTCTACGCTCCATCTTCCATAAGTTAGCATCTCACCTGTGTTGCCAAACTCACTCACATTTGTTTTGCAACTCCTACTGAAACTGGCCCTCAGGTGCACATTTTGCTTCAAAGCTCTGACTCCTTTGTATGGGCCCACAAGGTAAGTAATGCAGGAAGCAAAGCTAGTACTTCTGCCTCTTGTTTGGGCTGGCACTTTGACTGAAGCCACAGAGGAAAGTTGTTGACCTTAAGTTCAAGTCACCTTGAATTCTAAGGAGAGCAATCTCACAGGACAGGGCCCAACCCCCCATCCCATAATAAGAACAATTACATACCTGAGATTAGAGGCTATCATCCTTCATGAACGGATTCACAATTTATTGGTGTATGCCTGTATGGAGGCATGTCAGAACTGCATATCAAGTGTCTTTCTCTATTGATACCTGTGTTAATCTTTAAGGCAGACCTGGAATCCACCCTTTCAGCTAGGCTGGCTGGCTCGAGAGCCCCGGGATCCTCCTGTCTCCACCTGGCCCTCTTCCTCTGTCTTGCACTGGGGCTACCGACACATGACATACCCCTGTTGGATTTTATGTGGGTGTGGAAGATCAGCTCCTCATGTATGAGCAACAAGCCCTTTATGTACTGAGCCGTCAACGTATAAAATCACCGCAGTGTCTCTACGTTCATAGCACATGATCTGAAAACACACCATAGGACAAATCCCTTTAGCAGCAGAATCAAAGGATCAAAAGAATCAAATAAAATACATGAAAATAAGTTATTTAACAGGAGCACTGAAATGTTTTTAGGCTGAAGATGGGGAAATATTGAAAGAGATCAAGTGTGTGTGTGTCTTTCTTGATCACTTGCCCCTCTAATTTCTGAGACAAGATATCTCTATTAAACCTGGAGCTTACCCATTAAGCGAGGTTGGCTAGCCAGTGCACTCTGGGGATAGGCTTATTTCCACTAAAGTTTCTCCTCACCAGAGTTGTGGTTATAGATGTGTGCTGCCATATCAAACCTTTACACAGGTACTGGGGATTTGAACTCAGCTCCTCATGCTTGGGTGACAGGCACTTAAGCCATTTCTCTAGTCTTGAGATTTAAGATTTAACTAAGTAGAAAAATAGCCCATGTCTTTGGATAATTTATTCTTGTCAAGATAGCAATATCAGTCCCATATCAGTCTTATAGGTTCATTAAAATCTTGTAAAAAAATCCTTGATGGGGTATGATGTTTAGCACGAATTGATTGTTGTAATTCATGTAGAAATGCAGGGAACTTAGAATAGCCAGAAACAGCTTAATGAAAAAAACTGAGCTTGGGTATCTCACACTTCTTGATTTAGAAATTTAATACAAAGACACATTAATTGAGATTACTTACAGATCAATATAAAGACAATTGAATAAAATACGACTTACAGATAAATAGTCGCACTTGTGGCTACTTGATATTCAGCAAAGTTACCAATGTCATTCAACAGAAAAGGGTAATTTCATGGTCATGGGCCTCCTGCACTGAAATCTCTGTGTAGTAAGATGTGAGAGTCTAACTTTATAGCTTCTTTGAGTGTGCGTGTGTGCTTTTGGTGAATAACTTTAAAATATAGCACTTTAAAATATGCAGCCCATTGGTGTTATTATAACAGAATACTCAAGACTGGACAATTTACATATAACATCAAAATTTGTCACATTTCTGGAGAATGGTAAATCCAAAATCAAAATGTCAGTTAAATGTGGTATCGCTCAAAGGCTATGTCTGTTTTCAAGATGGCACTATGATTGTCATGTTCTCTTTTGGCAAAACAGCAAGGATGGCCTATACCAATGACACCTTTGGGTGTTGCATATCACATATTTATATGATGGTTCATAACTGCATCAATATTACTGTTGTTATGAAATAGCAACAAAATAATTTTATGATCAGAGGTCACCATACCACGAGGACATGTATGAAAGGGTCCCAGCATTAGGAAATTTGAGAATGACTGACCTGGAACGCTTCCCTCTATTCTGTTGTAAGACACTATTCGCACATGAAGGTGGGAATCTGGTGATTCCCGCAAAGACGTATCTCTTAATACCATCATGGTGGGGACAGTGTTTCACAGTGAATTTTGGAGAGGACACTACCATGTATATCATAACTCACATTTTTCTCAACTTCTAATAATCACTCTGCATGATACAATAGAAGCACCAGCTATGGCATATTTTCACTGGCCAAAACAGGGCTAATTGGATTAGCTGTGGGTCTCTGGCTGGGGGCGGCTGGGAGAATGCAAGGCTGAGGATATTGGAAAGGGAAAAGAGATGCTTGGGAAAAGCTTCTTGATTAGTCTTGAGGATACCATTCTCTCTGCGCTGCTTTGAAACACTGGGAAAATGAGTTTGTGGATGGTGGATGTACCAAAAAGGACATAAAAGACTGACTGAGCTTTTCTGCCTGGCACTGGCTGCCTCAATCTCTCAAGTCTATCATATTTCCACTGTGGAATGAAGAGCATGTTCTCATGAAATCTGTTTTGCTAAGAACAAACTCTCTTAGTGAATATAAACAATTATGTAAAAAGCACTCAGGAGACCTGGCACAAAAGAGAGGTCCAATAAACATCATATTTATTACCCTTGTTCTCGTATGAGTTGGATCATGTTAGCTAGAAGTTTTTTGTTGTTGTTGTTGTTTTATCTGAAAGGTACTGTATTGTAATAATGCTATCTACTATTGTATTCATTATTATTACTGATGTGAGTTTTTGACATTGCAAATCTTTAATTCTCTTCATTGAAAAAGAGAGAGACGTGTAGAGACCTGGAAACCTACTTGCTTTTTCAGATGGCAGTAATTGGCTGGGGTCTAAACGATGCCTGATTAGGTGAGACCAAGGGCTTGCCGATTCTCATTTTCTACTTCCTGTAGGCTGCCTTGGGACTGCTTCGCTGAGGTCAGCTTAACTTTGGATTGCCTCACTAATGACAGTTATTTCAACCACCAAGTCGAGTCCTCCATGTCTTCATGACCACGCCATCAGCATCTACCATGACACTCACCCGAAAACTAATCATGAGCACAAATACTGATGCAAAATTTGAGCTCATTTGACACAGCCCCTGAAGGGACTCGGAATGGAAGCAGTGTCAGCTCTCTGAGAGGATCCTGGAGACTCAGTGGCACTCTTGCTCACCGGACAATGACATACTGAATGGAGGATTCAGGTTACTTGGCTTCCAATGATTCTCTACTCACTTAAAAAGAATGACCTAAAGGTTTCTTTTCTGAGTGTATGAAAGTTTTATAAAATAGTGGTTTAGTTGGACTGTCAAAGAGGCTTAGTAATGTGTTGTGTTTTTTTTTTTTTTTTAATTTGGTGGCAAGGTGCACGAGGATTTGAGCAAGAGCTGCTGACTCAACCCACGTATGTTAGCATGCCAGCTGTGCCACACGCTTTCTGCCCATATGCTCTCTCGGGCTTGCTATCCAACCTTCATGGTTTCAGTTTCATTCTTGTGCATCCAAAACACAAATATTGCTGACCTCCACAGCATTCGTGTGGTTAATAAACTATTTAATATTTGTGAAGTGTTTATAACGGTATCTAACCATCCAGAAGTGCTCCCTATAAGGTTAGCTATTTTAAGTGCTTTATAATAATTAGTCATTGATTTTATTATAATCATCGCTTCAAAGAATTCTCCCTTCTTCTTTAAAGATACAGATTTTGGGGCATAATCTACTGGATGTGAATGGCTTATTCGGTTTGAACAGCTTTCTTTTTACTGAGATAGCTTGGTTTTCATTTGAGGCCAAACCAAGCAAGGAGTCAGCCTTTTTCTTCTTGAAACATTAATGTAAAACCAAAACCTCACTCGTAGTTGAGGAATTTATGATCTATAAATTTTAATAACAAGTGACTCAAAATCAAGTGTGCAATGCCACCCTTGATTGGATATGTCCACATTAATTCTAATAACATTAACTTATGTACAACTAAATGAAAAAAGTCTCTACTACCCAATGTTATTTTAAAACATTTTTATCTTTATTTATTTATGTGTGTGTGTGTGTGTGTGTGTGTGTGTGTGCATGTGTGTGTGTGAGTGTGTACCACATGTGGTCAGGTGCCCCAAGAGGCGAAAAGAGCATGTTGGATCCCTTGGAGGTCAACTTGAACATGGTTGTGTGCTGCCCAATGGGGGTGCTTCCGAACCAGGATCTGCTAGAAGAGCAGCAAGCACTCTTCACTGCTGAGCCATCTCTCCAGTCCTCTGCCCGATGCTATTTTGTTTTCATTTTTATCTACACTAACAAATTATAGTTGTGTTGCCCTTACGAAGCATGATGTGACATTCTGGGCTAGGCATGCAGTGTGAGGCGAGGAACTCAAACTAATCGGCATTTTCATCAGTTCCCCGTGTGCCTTTCTCATCGTGAAACATATGAGGCTTACTCTCCCGATTGCTTTGAAATGTGTGGGCCATAGACACCTTTATCCCCTGAGCCACCTTGCCAGCCCTCAACCTTGAGACATGTATCTCACTGTTCTGGAGCTTGCCAAGTGGATGCGGCTTGCTGGAAAGTTAACCCTGGGGATTGCTTTCCTCAGCCTCCCTAGCACTATGATTACAAGCGTATGTCATGCACACACACACACACACACACACACATACATACACACACACACATAGAGTAAGCTAATGTCAGACTATCCTATCTCCTCAGCCCAAAAGCTCAATTATCATAAAGCCAACTTTAACTGCTAGTTCTCAGAAATATCAAAGAAACCCTTTCTTCCTCTCACACACGTATAAAAAGTGAGATGCAAAGTTGCAAAAGCGTGTGCCGTGAGAAAGCACTGTAGTCCCAGCTGACAGGAAACAGGCAAGATGTACCTTTGAGAGTGGGATATCCAACGTAAGGAGTTCAAGACCAACCTGGCCGAAGACCGTGACCCCGTCTCAACCTCAAAGCAAACCAACAGACAGGGTACAGGCACACCAAGTATGTATGGCAGAAGTTGGTTGTTGAGAGCCCACTTGTGGCTTCCTTCCTCCCATACTCTGCGCATCTTCCAAGCCCTTTTGAATGATGTCTGTGCCAAGTGCTACCCTGGTCATATCTCTGAGCTGTATGTTTGTTGTTTAGTAACCTCCCTGTGATTGTGTCTTCTGGGAAATGGTGTCAGGAGAGGTGGTTCAGAAGGTAATTTGTAGTCACACCCTCTCCTTGACGTGGCTTCCTTTTTTAGAGACATGATCATTTCTCCTTCAGACAGTTGTCATTTGAAACAAGTAAGAGTACCCTCCTGAGGGGGTGGGCCTACAAGTGTTGAAAAGCCAGTTGGTGAAGGGATTGGTTGATTTATGGAAACTCAAAGGCACCTTTAGGGCCTGACCCACGAGGAGTGAAAGGCTAGCCCTCAACAAGGGCCTGTGGCTCAGCCTAGAGCAGCTGCCTACAGATACCGTTATCCGCTTGTTCTAGCTCTTAATCCTGTGTGAACACGGGTTTTGTCTAAAATTTTATCTCATGGATTTTTTTTTAATCCTTTATCTGCTTGGCTCTTAGAGCTTTAAGTCTTTAATCCCATTGACCTCTAGGCTTTTCTGCTTCATCCAAAATGACGTTTATTTTCATTTACTGTTGACTGGAAATCTCTTGCCTTCGTTGGCATTTATAGTCTCCCATCTTCTCATCTCCTGTTCTTTCTTGGCCCTCTTAGTCTTTCCTAAGCTGCTGTTTTTCTCTGTTAGTGATGATGGTGGCGATGGAGGTGGTGGTGTCGATGGTAATTCTAGCAAAGGGTATGATCATAGAAGTAGTAGCTACAGAGGAGACCAAGAAATAGGGAGAATCTCTAAGAGTTATGTTTTAGGGTCTGAAAATAAGGCATCAAACTCCAGATAGATTCCAGAAGAGAGAGGGTAAGGCTTGAGAGTGATGGGCCAGGGGGCCTGGAACAGCTCCTGATGTTCTTTCCTCTGCCTTTCCCAACCTCACTCACTGCTGCCTTCTGCCCATCTTCCTGCTGCACCATTGATCCTTTGAAGAGTTTCAGAAGACTATTTACTGAGAATTTATACATGTTCCAGAGAAAAGCTGTCTGACTTTTCAGACTGAGTTCTGAGCTTAGCAATGGTTACATTCCACTCAAACTTGGAGAGTAGAAGAAAATCAATGAGCTATGAACTGTTCTTCAAATGGAAAGTGTCTTAGAAAATACCTGTAAACTGACTTGAGATGAGGCTGTGTGTGTGTGTGTGTGTGTGTGTGTGTGTGTTTGTATCCGTCCACTCAGACAACATGAGTCACTCTCACAGCTCTGCATTGCAAAGCCTTCCACCATGAATCACCACACAGGCCATGCCTCCTGGGTTTACAGTCTTCTGTACCAATCTTTGTGTCGAGTTTACTTCCCCACTTACCTGCATTCTCAGCATATCTGTTTTCCATTGAAACAAAAACACATTTTGCTCTGTTGTCGCGATGTCCTGTAGTGAATGAGACAAACGAGGGCATACATACAGCCTTCACTTGTCACTGTCCTGTCACTATCTAAAGCCTGAGTCTCAACAGTTTACTCCTTTCTCTTCCGTCAGGGATTCGAGCTTAAGATGAGTCTATTTCACTGTGTCACAGCAAATGTGGGGCTTTATCCAAGGACCTGTTTCAAAACAAGCCTTTGTTAACTTAAAAAAGCAAAACAAAACAAAACAGATCCAGCCTTTCCTTTAAATCAAATTTAAATGTTTTATTCCTTAAAAAAAAAAAACAAAACCTTCAGGTTTAAAAATTGATGTAGGAAGATTTAAGTTATTGTATTTAGATAAGACATTTGGCCATGACAGCGTCGTGAGTGAGAAGCAGGCGTCAATGCGTGTGCAAGGCTGAGGTACTGATGAGACTTGGGTGCTTTCGGGTGGACGCTCTCTCATTTCATAAATCAAACTCGTCACTGCAAACAGGGATAGTCTGAGTATGCCTGTCAGTCAACAACTTCAGTGCTCAGTGACCCAGCCAGTTCAACAAGTGAACAAACGCAGAATCTCAACAATGCACACAAAACGTCCTAGGACAGTGTCCTGCCAACGAGCTGAGCTTCCTCAAAGGGATGTCAGATGACTGGATGGAGAATGGAGCCATTCCATTGTTGTTCAAACTGCAACCAGAAACACAACCGAAAAGGCTCATTCATGCTTTGTGAGAATTTTCATTGTAATTCAAGTGTTCAACGCATAATAGTAAGACCTTCAACACGGGCCTTCTCCGGATCATCTGGATGAGCCCCATGAGAACACAGAATTCTAGAAGGACCTTGATTTGGGAATTTATACTAAGATATCAAGAGGTGGTCGGGTCGGACTTTTTGAAGAAATGGTAGACTAATGACCAACAAGGCAAATGTTCAAAAAATGTGTGAACATTTGCCAGGCTGTGGTGGCACACACCTTTAATCCCAGTACCCAGAGGGGCAGAGGTAGGTGGATCTCTGAGTTCGAGGCCAGCCTGGTCTACAGAGCAAGCTCTAGGACAGCCAGGCCTACACAAAGATCTCAAAAAGCCAAAAAAGGAAATAAACAAAACCCCGTATTTGAAAATTAATAGGGATCCTAGCTGTTTCATCTATGTAGAGAGTAGTAACAGATGAAAAGGATGGGAGCCGGTGATACTGTTTGGAGACTTAGTAGAAGAAGCTGTGCTAAAAAATGCATACATACTCATACTCTCACACACCCACCCTCACACTCACACACAACCTCATACACACCTTCATACATAGACACCCACCCTCACACTCACACACAACCTCACACACACCTTCATACATAGATACCCACTTATACACACTCTTATACGCAAACACCCACTTTCTCACTCACACACACCTTCATACAGAAACACCCACTCTCCCACTCACACACACACTCATACACAGACAACCACTCCCCTACTCAGACACACACAGATATGACCTCACACTCTCCCACTCACACACACACACCCCTGCACAACCCCCCCCCCCCCAGAGCTTCCTTCTTGCTTACACAAGCATCGAGAGGGGCTGAGCAGGAAAAGCGTTAATGGTCTGCTAGATAACCGTTAATCGCTAGAGGCATGATGGAGAGCGGGCTGCTGAGTGACTCACACTCAGTAACTCATTTTTACCTAACCAAAACATCTGTTATGTAACAGATTTCTTGAGACAGAGACTTACCATAAAGCCTAGGCTGGGTCCATGGTATTCCAGGTGTGCATGGTCACAATTTTTAATATTCGGAAAAAAAAATATTTTATTCTTCAGGAACAAAACACTTATTATTCATTTACATTCTTTATTATTTCCTACACCTGTTTCTAGCATGACTGCAAGCCTTGCTTTGGGGGTGAGGATTCCAGCCAAAGAACAAGCAAAGGCTGCTTCCCTCCTCATCTGGAGAGAGTGTGAGGCGAGGACTCACTGGAGCAAGTTTGGCGTTTTTTACCCATCTTCCCCCAGCATGGGATCTTCGGGAGCTTTCCCTTAGGTGCTGAACTGAGAATCTTAAAAATAAATTCTTTACTTTTGACACAGCTACATATCCAATGTGACTTTAAGTGTCAGGGCTTGTTGTTGTATTCTTAAAAAAAAAAAAAAATTAAAAAAAAAAAACAGTGTGTGTGTGTGTGTGTGTGTGTGTGTGTGTGTAGTATATGAACACATGTGAGCATGGGACAAGGGTGGGGTGGGGTGTCACACTCATTTATATGGAGGCCAGAGGAGGATGTCAGGCACCTGGCTCTGTCACTCGGCCTTATCCTCCTGACACTGAGTCTTTCATTAAATCAGGAGCTTGTAGTTTTTCAGTAAGCCCCAGCAATCCTGTCTCCACCCACTTACCTGCTTGGCCGCCCTACTGCAATGGGCTTTATAGAAATGTGTGGCCACACCCACTCTCCCTCCCATCTCCCCCCCCCCCCAACCCCCTGCCCCGAGTGCTTGAGGGCTAAACCTGGGGCCTTGTGCTGATTTATCAGTAGGAACCTCTACTCACTGAGCACAGCACTGTGCATCTCAGGAGTGTGTCCTGTCTGCCCGTTTTTCTTTTAATTCAGAGCTTCCTGCTGCGGAAGTACTTGGGGATGAGACAGAGATCCGGTTTCCCTTCCATAGAATATAGAGAGATATTTGTGCTATGCAAATGTTATGATTTCGCTATAGTGAACCAAGAACCAAACCAGCACTAGCATTACCGGCAAAAGGAAAGGATTCAGTCCAAATATTTTGGCATCAGATGTGCAAGCAAACAAAGAGTTTGTCCTCACATTTAACTGTCTTCTGGCCAACACTTATTACACTTTGCACCTGGTCTGTTCAGGAGACATAGATGACGTGAACGCGAAGCTTCCATGTTTCCCGACTCTCCCTGCCGTTTCTATCTTTGTTCTCCACGTGTGCTCCATTCTGTAAGTGCTGTAATCTGCACTTTAAAATGTAGGCCTCAGCAACTTTCTCCTGTGTCCACTAAATAAGACAGAAGACAGCTGCCGAGGAATGGCAGGGAGGGGCAAAAGTCCTTGCTCAGCTCCAAGTAGGGCAGACACTCTCTCTTTCCTCATACTTTCTCAAGAAGTATGAGCTCCACTTTGCCTCTGTTGGTTGTTAAAATATACATCCGCATTTGACTAGAAACTTAGGCACCATCCATGTCCTTAAATTATTATTATTATTATCATTATTATTATTGAAACAGGATTCCATTATGCAGCCTGGACTACTCTTGAACTACGTAGTCCAAGCTGGCCTTGAACTCAGAATCTCCCTCTGCTGATTCCAGGGAGCTAAGATCACAGATGTATGCTACCCTACCCATCCTCCCAGGTAGTAACTGTAAGTACTCACTCTCTCCATTGCTTTTCTCTTATGCACTACTTTGCCAGTCAGCGTAGCAACTGTCTCCATCAGAAAACCCGCTGCCCATGGAGCTGGAGAGATGGCTCAGTGGTTTAGAGCACCGGCTACTCTTCCAGAGGACTGGGTTTCAATTCCCAGCAGCCATATGACTGCCCACGACTGTCTGTAACTCCAGTTCCAGGGGGTCTGACACCCTCAGATCAATGCACATAAAATAAAATTAAATACATTAATTAAAAAAAAAAAAAACAGAAAGAAAATTTCTGCCCTACCTTAGTACAATCAAATGTTGAGTCTTCCCAACCTCTGAGTCCTTACGTTGGAACCTAACCACCCTGTGAGTCTGAATTCATAGATGGGGCCTGTGGGAGAAATTAAGGATAAACGGTTCCTAAGAAGAGACAGGAGTAAGCTGTTCTTTCTCTCTCCCCACACACATTAAGGCCGTGTGACGACAGAGTAACAGTAGCAGGCTATGATTAGGGCTCTCGGTGGAAGCAGAATGGATGCAATGCACCCTTCTGTACTTTGGGAAAATAAACCCCTGTGCTTTGAGCCACTCAGCCTGTGGTATTTCCCTACGTCAGTGTGAGCCAATGAGGACAGACCCTTGACCATAACTAGGGTTTCTAGCAGGCACTGCCTTGTACAAAGCCTTGCTTTCCTTCTCAAAATTGTGGCCATGGCTCACCCTGAGCCAAGAATAATCTGAGGGTTCCAAGTTGAGACAAAGCTAGGGGTGCCCATCCTGTTTCTCGTGAGGGTTGCCTTTGCAGCTTGCAGGAAGCTGCTCAGGCATTGTGTCTTCAGTGTGTGCTCCTCAGGGAGGGAGAATGAGTGACTCTCTGGAGTCTCAGAAAGACATTAATCCTGTCAGATGCCACTTAACCCACATCCCTCCTTTACATCTGCCGTCCACAGATACACAGGAGGCGTTAGGATCTCAGTATTTGAAGCTGATGTAGACACTCAACATTTTATCCATAAGAAGGGAGGATGCTGAAGATGCCATTTTGAGAGTTACCAGAGGCCGAGGCGTAATGTAGACAAAAGAACCTTAAGTGGGCGAACGAGGCAAAGATACAGGGTGGGCGGGGGGGGGGCGTAAAGTGGTTGAGTCTGGAAGGCAGCGCCGTGGTTCCGGTTGTTTCTGAGGCTTAACTGTGCTTCTCTCCTATTCTAGCAATTTCATGCTGGATTTATTCATTCTTTCAGGCTATGCGGCTAAAGTTGGGCCTCTGTCACTCATGGTGTCCAGTGCTGTTTAATGTAGGAAGCATTGACTTCCAAGCTTCATGCAAATCAAGACTCAGAAATATGTGATGGAACAAGATGCACACTTGGCCTGCTGCATGTGTGTCCTCCTATAAAACTGCTGGCACAGAATCGTCTTAGTGCTCTGCTTTACTCCTTAGGATTCGAAGCAGCTTTTTACCACGGTCACAGTCATCTAAGGATCTTGGGAGAAGTCACAAACATAGTGTCTTGTATTAAGGATAAATATGAATCTATTTCTAGCTGGAGGCACTAAGACTATGCTCTAAGATTATTTACGTATGTGCGTGTGTATGCATACTCGAGTGCACTGCCCACAAAGACCAGAAGAGGGCGTTGGATTTCCCCCTTGAGCGGGAATTATAGACAGCTGTGGGTTGCAGGACATGTGTACTCGTCATTGAACGCCAGGTCTTCTGCAAGAGCAGTTTTCCAGCTCTTAATCGCCGAGCCATCTCTCCTACCCCCGAAACTATTCTTTGAGGAGCCACACTGTCCACTGAGAAAAGGAGCTTAGGATCCTGAACACTGGAGCCCAAGTCAGGCTCTGTCGCATAGAAACTTAGCCAGGATTAGGAAGAGCAAGTGCCTCTGTGAAGTAACAGAAAAAGCTACATGGCCCGCACATTAGTTACGCAGCCAGACAACAGGCATGCTGCGTCGATTTCAATTCTAGTTTTCCCCCAACTTGAAGGTAACTTGTCTCGCTGTTTTATTTTCCGAGAAGACGGATCTCGGAATACGCTCACTTGGAAACATCTGTGCCTCTACAACAGACATGGGCCGTGGGAGAAATAGACAGGAACGGCTGCGAGATTGGTCGGCGGCAGAGAAAAATGAGGTCAGCCAGGGTTCTTTCTGAGCGTTTGCAGCAGGCTCCTCTCATTTGGCTCTCCCAGGGGTCTCTCGGTGTGCATGTGTTCCATCAAATTCGTTTCTTTCTGCTGCCCTGATAAAATATTCTGAACAAACGCAACTTAGGGCAGGCAGGATTTATTTTGGCTTACAGTTCCGGGGCGGGGGGGGGGGGGGGGGGGGGATAGAAGCCATGACTTCAGGATATGTGTGAAGCCAGTTGGTCAGTCAACAAAGAGATGACATCTGCGCGCAGGAAGGATAGCGAGAGGGGGGCGGGGGAGGGGTGGACGTGGGGCTATAAAACTCAAAGCTTGCCCTAAGTGAGGTTCTTCTGCTAGCAAGGTTTTGCCTCTTAAAGGTCCCACACCCTTCCCAAACAGAACCAACAAATAGAGACCAAGCGTTCAACTACTGTGGAGGACTCAGACCAGCACATTTGGTTACCTGTACATTCTATGCCTCTCCCTCAGATCTCCTTTTATTCAAATCTTGGATTTCCTCCAGGAAGTATGTTTGTCTATGAGGTAAGGGATAAATGCTCATTGAAGAGATACAGAGATTGCCTTTACACACATTAAAATTGATTCTTCTTCTTCTTCTTCTTCTTCTTCTTCTTCTTCTTCTTCTTCTTCTTCTTCTTTTCTTTAGGGAAATATTAACTGTGAGTTTAGTGTATTTACATAATGTATTTATATCATTAAATATATATATTAAATGTAGACATATTCTGCTTCTTGGCATCCGTCTGTGACTTTTATAATTAGCTATTTTAGGGATGGGAGGATGGTTTAGTCAATAATGAGCTTCCTGCACAATACTTAGAACCGAATTCTGTCCCCTGCACCCTTCTGAAAAGCTGACCATAGTGGTCCGTGCCTATATTTCCAGTGCTGGGAATGCCCTGGAGATCACTGGTCAGCCATCCCTGCCCAGTCCACACTCAGGCCCTGGGGTGAGACCCAGTCTTAAAAAAAAAAAAAAAAAAAAAAAGATGGCTGGCACCTCCCAACACGTGAGGTTGACAACTGCCCTACATACACATCTCCACACATGTTGCCGCTCACACGTGCACACAGTATTCAATCTTCTCAAGTAATAGTTTTATAGTTTTCCGTTTAAAATACCTCGGTTATTTGTTAAGCCTATTTCTATGTATTTTATTCATTTTGCTGTTATTGCTAAAGGAAAATCTACACTCTAGGCTCAAATTCAGTTAGTATACAGGCATACAGTGGATTTTGCATACTGATCTTGTTTCTAGCAGTCTTTGTTATTATTCAAGATTAACTAAACATAGTTTTTTGATTGCTAATTCTTGAGTACACAATGAGAATATAAATAAAAAACAACAACAACAACAACAACAACAAAAAAAACAGAAAAACAGCAAAGAAATGCCAGACCACTTCCAGTATCCTAACTGGGAACATATTATTATGTACATTATAAAATATATCAATATCCAAACTAATTAGGAATGCACACTTTACATAAGGCAGGAGGAGATAAAAATATTGAAATGTGGAGTGAAACAAAACTGGAATCGAAACTAAAGTTGAAATATCTCAAACACTTGAGGCTCAGTCTCTCTTAAAGAGGTCTTCTGGGCCTGCCAATTAGAAACAACTGAAAACTTACACAATTGGTCTAAGTTCCCTCTATACAGTTCCCATTAAATAGAGTGGTAGAGTGTTTGCCTAGCAAGTGTGAGGGCTGGAGTCCCACCCCAGCATGGGCGATTAAAAAAGAAAGAATTAGGAAGAAATGAAAAGAAAAGGGGGAAAATAGAGAAACAGAAATTGAGTAGCACAGTAAAGGTGGAAAAGGAGGCCCAAATGAGAACATTAGGGGGAAAAATACAGAGGAACTCAAGGAATAAAAGACCTCGGGCTCATTCTCAACATAAAAGGCACACTGTGCTGATTTTGTGCTTTTACATACAGACCTAAGTTCAATCTGCTATGAGAAATTCTGTGAGGTGTGCTGGCACAGGCTGTCATTCCAGCTGCTCAGCAGGCCGAGGCCAAATGATCCAAAGGCCTGAGCTGCAAAGCAAGTTCTAGATCCACCCAAACACATTAGCAAGACCTTGCCTGACAGTGTGCAACACGCTGAGGAGGGGGGGGGGCTGTCTTCGAAGCTCAGAAGTAGAGTGCTTGCCTGGCTTGTGCTGAGCCGTGACTTCAGTACCCTGTACTGGACTTCTACATGTCATTTGGCCTTTGCGAGTCTCTGAGTTTTCCAACTACAGGGAAGCAATAGGGTCAGGGCAGAGTCGAGTAGAAAAGTGGCGAGATAAGTAGGAGACAGGCGGCAAGATTGCCAAGCGACTTTCCTTGGGTAAAGCAATTTTGGCACTTCAGTCTAGAAGTGACAGAAATGATGTGCTGTGATTACCGTTTTTCTCCTGTTTGCTAAGAAAGGCCACGGCTCCCTTTATTAGGTGTGTAAGCGCCTCTTCAACCTTAAGCCATCTTCACTTGGAGCCATCTTCACTTCACTACAGCTTAATACAGGTGGCTCAGCTGCCTGACCGTGGCTCCTTTTCTCCAGAGGAATCTAGGCCCGCAGGCAAGTTTAACCATCTGAAAGCTGCCGCTGCAGCCCCAATAAGTCAAATCAGAAGAGAAATGAAAGGAACCACCAAGCACTCAGTGTCAGCCACAAGAGAAAAAAGAGGATCGTGCTCTCACTTCCACGTGTGGGGACTAAACTGGACTAGGCAACAGAATGCCTCTCCGCCTCAGTAAATACCAAGGATGGCAGGAAGATCAAAGAAATTTACCTTTTCTTATGGAAAAGCTTCTCATTCCAACTTCTGGGCACCTAGACTTCTCATGTTCCCCATGAGGTCACTGTAAAGACAGATTTCAGGTACAGAACAGAGCTCCAGGGAAGGAAGATATCAGGGCTCGAACCCGAAGACCACTTGTTCATCATTTCTTTTAAGTGTGTTTTGACTACGTTCACTTAGACCAATTTGGTGATCTGCGCAAGCAATAAATGTGGCAATGTGGGTAATGCTCTATGGATATGGGGGGAGGGGGTTAATCACTTTGGATGGCCCTCTATACATGTGTATACATGGAGCACTAAGAGAGAGAGAATGTGAAGCTGTCTGATGCTCATCGTCAAGGCAGGGGAATTGGACAAAGAGGTGGTGAATATGATCAAAATATATACATGCATGAAATTCTCAAAAACTGTAAAATTAAAAGTCTAGTTAAATACTTTTAATCCACTGACCCAAGAGCTACCTGAAAGAGGAGCCAGTGTGACACAGTCATTTCATTTATGGTTGACTTCAGAATAACACACCGGAATATTTTCTGAAATATTTAGTAGACATTTTTGTCACTGTACTGGCTCATGAAGAAACCCAACGCTCTTAGCTTCCTTTGCTAAGGATAAAATACCCAAAAGTTCATACAATGTTCCATTGCATGGCTTCTCTATCAGTTTCTAAGCAGAGAGAGAGAACAGATAACCGCTAACCCGGAGTGAGGATATCTACTCACCATTATTGGCGTCTCCATAGAAATTAATGTCCGCATCCATCTCTCCTCAACGATATCCTCAGGTAAATCAAACAGATCATGCTAGACTCGTGGATTGGTAGACACACAGGTGGGAGTGCACGCCTCCAGCCCTTGGCCATTCACATAAGGGAATGTTCCCAACAACAGCAATGAAGATCTGACATCAACAGGTCTGTTAAGTGGTATTTTGAGATCATGCCATAGTTTGTCTTCCTCTTTAGACACAGCCTTTGCTACTTAGATCCTGGCCATCCATCACAGCTCATCCTTCCCTCCGGATAAGTTCTCTTTGTTGTCTTCTCTAACAGTGAGTCCTTACTTCTCATTTTCCATATTGATCAATTCTCTAACTTGTGGGTCCCATCAATTCACTACAGTTTAAAAAGCCCCTTAGGAGAACACACGATGTAATCAACCATATAAAAACCTAATGGTAGGCTACTATGCAAACCAAATTCATTCTGCTGTCGATCGATTGATTGAACATACAGTAACCGTGACGAAGGCTCAGACACACAGCAGGGAAAAAAAATTGCTGAAAAAATGACTGACTCAGAGATTGTCCCTTTAGCTTTAAACGTCTAATAATGGAATCTTTTCTCTCCAGAAGGCCATGCAATTGCTTCTTCCTGAGGAACAAGAGTAAATGAACCAGCCTTTTACGTTTGTGCTAATTCTTACATTTCAAGTAGTTAAAAAAAAAACCAGAATATTATAGGACATAAGAGAACTATATGATTTTTAAATTTCAGCATCCATGAATGCTATTTTGCTGGAACATAGCCACACATATTTGTCTAAATATTGTTGAGGGGGGCTTTTTCCTAAAGAGATATAGCTGAGTAATTGTAATAGACACTCTAAAATATTTACTTCCTGGCTTCCAAGTCACCAATAATGCATCAATGTCCCATTAAGTAAAGAAATAAGATCACTTTCCCTTGGAGTTGTTTAACCAAGAGCAACTCCCAATTTTAATTACTTACTCCATGCTTCCCAGATCTTCCATTTTCTGTCTATGTGCTGCATGTGTCTGAATCTGTGCCTGCTTGGAGGCTGTCTTATGAATCTGTTGTCCCTGCGTCTATCCCTTCTGTCTGTGGGTATGTCTGTCTCTCTGTGTATCTGTCTTGTTTCTATGTGATTGAGTGTGTCTGTGTGTCTTTCTGCTTTTGTCTGTGTCTCTTTCTTAATTAAACAGGATAGAAAGCATCACATGAGGAAGGAATGGGATAATGTACAGAAATCTTCAACAGTTTTACAAGGATTTAAGTCACTGGCTCCAACTGATTCCAACTGGCAAGATAATTAACATCATTGTTCATCAACCAATATCCATAAATGGTTGCTTTCAACCTATATGGTAGATTTTAGGAGAGAATCTGGTAGCAAGTCTGACAGATGCAAGTTTGGGATCTTGACCTAGTCAGAAATAAGCATGGATCTTTTTGGTGGCTGATGGGCAATCGTGAAGGAGACATGCTCCCCACCCTTTCTCTGGTGTTGCTGAACAGTCATATCTTAGGCCTGCAGCTTTTCCCACATCATGAACATCCAGGATCTTCCCATTTCTGTTCCCAGTCATGAGATCATCCCTCTTTTCTAGTTGCAGCAAAGATCCCACAGCTGACTGTGTCATGGATCAAGTGTGGTTTGGGTTACTATCAAAGTACATATACTGTGTGTGGGCCGGGATGGCTGTGCTAAAAATGACTGGGAAAGCAGAGAGATAGCTACTCAGCATTAAAAACAAAAACAAGAACGAAAACAGGGGCTGGAAAGATTTGATGGTTAAGAAATTTCTCTTCCAGTGGACCTGGGTTTTGTTCCCAGCACCCATGTGGCAGCTCAAGGCCATCATCAACTCCAGTTGCAGGGGATCAGATGCCCTCTACTGGCCTCTGCCAGCAAACACATGGTGCAGCAAAACACATGGTGCACTACATACAGGGAGCCAAAATACCCAAGCACATGAGGCAAAAATAAAGAAATACATTTTGGAAAACCCTAACAGATGGTCATGTACAAAGAAAGAAGTACATTAGTTCTTCCTTCTTCAGGGGTAATATTTCATTTTTAATTATCTTTCTTTTTTGATTAATTTATCTTTTATCAATTACAGTTTATTCACTTTGTATCCCAGCTGTAGCCCCCTCCCTTGTCCTCTCCCAAACCCACCCTCCCTACCTCCCTCATCTTCTCCCATGCCCCTCCCCAAATCCACTGAGAGGGGGGGTCCTCCTCTCCTTCCCTCTGACCCTAGTTTATCAGGTCTCATCAGGACTGGCTGCATTGTCTTCCTCTGTGGTTTGGCAAGGCTGCTCCTCCCTCAGGGGTTGGTGATCAAAGAGCCAGCCACTGAGTCCATGTCAGAGACAGTCCCTGGTCCCATCACCAGAGAACCCACTTGAAGACCGAGCTGCCATGGGCTACATCTGTGCAGGGGTTCTAGGTTATCTCCATGCATGGTCCCTGGTTGCAGCATCAGTCTCAGAAAAGACCACTTTGCTCAGATATTTTTTTGGTTCTGCTGCCCTCCTTGTGGAGCTCCTGCCCACCCCAACCCCAGGTCCTTCATCTCCCCCTTCTTTCATGAAACTTCCTGCACTCTGCCCAAAATTTGGCCATGAGTCTCAGTATCTGCTTTGATACCCTGCTAGGTAGAGTCTTTCAGAGACCCCCTGTGGTAGGCTCCTGTCCTGATCCGATCCCTGCCCTCTCCCTCTTCTGATGTCCATCCCATTTGCCTTTCTGAGTGAGGATTGATCATCTTACCCAGGGTCCTCCTCCTTGTTTAGCTTCTTTAGGTGTACAGATTTTAGTGTGTTTATACTGTATTATATGTCTACTAACCACTTAGAAGTGAGCATATACCATGTGTGTCTTTCTGCTTCTGGGATACCTCACTCAGGATGATCTTTTCTAGTTCCCACCATTTGCCTGCAAGTTTCATGATTTCCTTGTTTTTAATAGCTGAGTAATATTCCATTGTGTAAATGTACCACAATTTCTGCATGTATTCCTCAATTGAGGGACATCTGGGTTGTTTACAGATTCTGGCTATTAGGAATAAAGCTGCTATGAACACGGTTGAACAAATGTCCTTGTTGTGTACTTGAGCATATTTTGGATATATGCTGAGGAGTGGTATAGCTGGATCTTGAGGTAGCACTATTCTTAATTGTCTGAGAAAGCATCTGACTGATTTCCAAAGTGGTTGTACAAGTTCACATTCCCACCAGCAGTGGAAGAGGGCTCGCCTTTTTCCACATCCTTTCCAGCATGTGTTATCACTTGCGTTTTTGATCTTAGCCATTCTGATGGGTTTAAGTAGAAATCTCAGGGTTGTTTTGATTTGCATTTCCCTGATGACTAAGGAGGTTGAGCATTTCTTTGTTTCTCTGCCATTCGATATTCCTCTACTGAGGATTTTCTGTTTAGCTCTGGACCCCATTTTTTTACTTTTTTATTTTATTAATTACAATTTATTCATATTGTATCCCAGCTGTACCCCCTTCCCCAACCCTTCCAATCCCACCCTCCCTCCCTCTTCTTCTCCTATGCCCCTCCTCCAGTCCAATGATAGGGGAGGTCTTCCTCCACTTCCATCTGACCATAGTCTATCAGGTCTTATTAGGTCTGGTTTCTTTGTCTTCCTCTGTGGACTGGTAAGGCTGCTCCCCCCTCAGGTGGAGGTAATCCAAGAGCCAGCTCATGGGTTCATGTCAGATTTGCAGTTCCCTGATGACTAAGGATATTGAAAATTTCTTTAAGTGGTTCTTTACCATTCAATAAACCTCTATTGAGAATTCTCTGTTCAGAGGTAGTTCAAAAGAGCTAATTAAAACACAAAAACAAAAACAGAGAACACAATGCAATGCCAGGCTAGAACTCTCTACTGCTTTGATGCCTTTTCAAGCAGCAGCCACCAAGGTCCTAAGAGCAGAGATCCATCAGGCTTCCATGAATTAATTCACTGATGTTTCGTACCTCACAGTTAACTGCCATGCCCAGCAAAGACATCTTAATTCCATCTTTATGTAAATAATATCTGCCATTTATCAAGGCTCAATGGGGAAAAGATTTAGATGATTGACCGGCTTGGTGCACAGAAGGGAGAAACGAAGTTCAGAACATTTTTAAAAGCAGATGGTGTCACCCAATGGCAGAACGGCTATGTCCTATCAACATCCTGAAATGTGACTGGGATGGGGCCGGGCAGGAAGGACTAAGGAGAAGAGAAGAGTTACAGAGTCTCTTCTTGTCTCATTGTTTTGCTGCAACAGGAGCCTGGCATGCTCCCCAGGTGTCACAGAGGCTCCAGTTAGCATATAAACTCGGTGCAGAGTCAGTCTGCCAGACATTTCCATTTGCATTAGGAAAGCACCCGAGAGGGTTTTTAATACAGATTTCCAAGGATAAGGAAAGTGCGCAGTTCAGCAGTATGACTCACCGGTGAGTCAGCTGTTAAAGTCTGTCATCACTCCAATCACATCCCAGCGTTATGCCAGTGATTGGGCCCTGCTCGGCTCAATTTAAGTACCTTCAACTCAATCTGTCAGTCTCTGCCAAGCTAGTTCACCCTTTCCTCTGGGAGACGAGACTTGACATCTGCGTGCATAGAATGTGACGTTCTTGAGAGCTGTATTGAAAAGAAATCAAGAATGGTGATCTGTGAGGTTTTGTATTCGGTTTCCAAATGAGCAAGGTGCCTTACCTCTTTCATTGTTAATTTAGGCCTGTTCCCAAGCATTTAAACCGTCATGGATTCAACAGACACACAGCTGGACCTTGAGGTAACTTCCAGTTTGTGTGGAAGACATGGGCTAGGTGCTAAGCAGGCACCAATCTTCACCAATGTGTTTTCAATTCCCAGGCTCCAGAATGTCAACTCCTTGGAACTTCTTTGGGAATAAAAGTATAAGAGTCTTTCTTAATTTGTCTCTTCCAATGGTCTGATTTGTGTTGGAGCGCTGATATTTTTTTAATATAATGTAATTCTTTCAAATCTAAGAAATGTGTTTCCATATCTTTTAGGCCACTGGCAGCCCCAGTCTATAATAAACAGAAGTACTGCCAGGCCTTTTAGCCTCTTACATGCTCTTGCACTCACTTCAGATGATGAACAAGTTAGACTGTCTGAGTAAAGGAAATGGAATCTGAAATCCTGTTATATGTTGTCGGTCAGGATTTTTCCTTTTCCTTCTTTACTCCCTGCTTAGACACTTTCCTTTTCAAATTGAATGTGGTACACCCCAGGCAGGTTGGAGAAAAATGGTTTCTTTGTAGACTGAATGAGCTATGAGGAAACCAGCAGGGGACAAGCACGGAAGTCCATGTCTTGATTAAAATGGAAACAGGACGAAGATTGCTAAGAGGGGACACAGAGGTCTCCACAATCTCCACAGAGGTCTCACAATTTGTCCCCATAAGCAAAACCATAAGAAAAAGATGTCGGCTGAGGGCCCCGCACGAGGGGAGGGCTTTGCTGAAAACATCAACTACATTTGCCTGCCCATCTCCTCTTCCAGTAACCTTGAACACGGGCCTCCTTCCCTGCTTTTGTGTCACATACCTTGCATAGGGCTGACTTGGCCTGGTCCCATCAACTGTGGTTGACACCCCATTAGATTAACAAAAACTAATCATTGGCCTCAATAAGTTATTGGGTTTGGGGATGAAACCCAATTCATTACACAGGAGCCCCAGAGCTTCTTTGGATGTACGTGGAAAGATCCAGTGGAATCTTTCCCATTTGCTTTCAGATGTTCACACCACTAGGTGGGGAACAGGTGCAGACGTTCATAGAGGGCATACCTCAGGAAGAGATCAAGATGGTAGAAAATAAGACCAAAATGACAGTCACCCACACGTAAATAAAATACTTCTATTCTTTGAGTTCCTGAACCAAACTGTGGTGGTTTAAATTAAAGGCATTATGAGGAGGTGTGGCCTTGCCTTGTTGGAAAGTGTGTCACGGGGCAGGGGGGGGAGGCTTTGAAGTTTCAAATGCTCAAGCCAGGTCCAGTATATGTCTCTCTTCCTGCTGATCCAGATGTAGAACTTTCAGCTCCTTCTCCAGCACTGTGTTTGCCTTTGTGTAGCCATCCTTCCTGCCATCAGAGCAATGTGCTAAACCTCTGAACTGTAAGCCAGCCCCAATTAAACACTCTCCTTTATAAAAGTTGCCATGATGGTGGTGGTCTTTTCATAGTAATAGAACCCTAAGACACAACTGAGTCGGTTTTCCCTTGAAAGTCCCAGTTACATAAGCCTTAATTACTTTGTCATCTGTCTTTTTTTTTTATTGTTACTTGTGACTGGCTTGATTGACACACTTACCTATTTTTATTTTTATCCTGGATTGACAGGAAGCTGAGGAAGGTGGTAAAGAAATGAAAAGGACAAGGAGAGATGTTCCGTCTACCAGGAGCCCTTGGAGCAATCTCCACCTCGAGAAACAAAGAGCAGATGTCCTTTCTCAGCAATCTGTTTTTCTTTTGCTTGGTGCCGTAGGAGAATTAGCATCTGAAGAAAATGTTCTCTGCACATTTCATTACTCAGCCCATCTTCTCGTGAGTCTCAGCTGGAATGAATTTTGATGCCTTAAGATGCCCACTCCATTTGTGTTATGACAAGCTAATCTTTAAAATGCACCCGGGTTCTGAACAGTACGTGGGTTAAGACTGAATCATAGCATGAGCAATGATAATCTCTTACAATAAACCCTCAACTCTTCTTCTTAAAGCCTTTCAGCTACAGCTATTCTTTACAGAAATAACTTTTGTCAAATTTTTTATATATATGAACACAACAAAGAAAATCCACTCTTGCATAATTTAGGGGACGAAGACTCTCGTTGTGATATTTTTTTTTAAGTAGATGAATATTTTGCTTGGATGTATCTCTATGTACTACATGCATGCCTGATGCCCAGAAGACCAGAAAAAGGTGTTAGAGCCTCTGGAACTTGAGTTACAGATAGTTGTGAGCTACACATGTAGGTGCTGGGAAACGATCCCAGGCCCACCTCTATAAGAATGGCCAGTGTTCCAAACCACTGAGCCATCTGTCCAAGCCCTCAATGGCCTTCTTCATTACTTTATCAGGTTCCCCATAGCACTAATGTTAAGGTTTTTTTGTTGTTGTTGTCTTTTCTTTTCGGGGGGGAGAAGGGATGAAAGCAGCTAAAACAAATGACTAGGTTTAAATAAAAATTTTCATTTTCTTGGAATCATTTTTTTTTCCCAAGTGGTCTGAGTCAGAAAGCAAATGAGCTTGTGACTCATTATCCTCATCTCAACATGTTTACAGTAAGGCTTCATTTCTTACTTATATTAAAACAATTTCCTTTTGGGCCAATGAGATGGCTCAGTGGGGAAAGCATTTACAGCATAGGTGTGTGAAGAACAGGTGAGTTCAAATCCCCACAACATATGTAAAGCTGGATATGAAAGCACACATCTGTCACCCCAAAGCTCCTATGATGGGGGGGGGCAGAATTCCCACACATTTACAGGCAGACATTTCAACACAGAGTGGAGAACAAAAGACCCAGTCCCAGGAAAGGTGGAAGACAAGAGCTGACACTTGACATTAACCTATGACCTCCACAAATGAACCAGAGCACATACATACCTGTACTCACACACAAAGGTTTTGGTTTTTTTTGTTTTGTTTTGTTTTTTTTTTTTTGAAGAATTTCCCATAGCAATCCAAAACCCTAAGCATGGCCTCTCTACTATTCTGACAGTTAGCTACTGTCTTAAATAAGGAAAGGCCAATCCACAATGAGAATTTGGAAACTGAGGTTCATCTCGTCCAACATCCCTAGATCTATTTCTTCTTTGAATGTGATGTGACATTGACTTGCATCTCTCTCAGTATTCATGATTCTGATAATCAAGCAATACTTCCCAATGGTCTGGGTGGCTGAGAAAAGTTACCAGTGAACCACAGAGTCTGTATAACACCAATCACATAATTTAAAAGTAAAGTAAACTCAGATAGTACAGCTGCTTTATTGTAAATCCCTTTTTGGAAACAACTCATTTCTCTACAACACACTGAATCTAATGGTAGCAACAGCATTATGGAGGAGACATTTGTATGAGGGTCCTGAACAAAATGAAGCTTTGCAGTTGGAGTCAAGGGAACGATGGTAGCTCTTCTCTCTAAGGTCCTGACTCTCTTCTGGATTTGTCCAGATCCCAGCAATAATGGTAATGGCACAGGACTTGAGACAAGAATTCAGCTCTCACCTGGCTTGGATTTCAAAGATTATTGTTTGGGGGAGATTTCAGGAGGACATTTTGCCTTGCTGAATTTCTTTCCTTATATAGAAAATAAAAGTGACCATTCCAGGCTGGGTCAAAATTTACTCCCAAAACATTTGCATACAGGACCTGAGGGACTGTCCAAAGGAGCTCAGGAATTGAATTGCAACCTTTAAGACACTGATATTTATCTGACTTTGGCAGATAAATGAAGAAAATATGCTCATAGAGAAAGAACATGGCGGTCAGGCACTGGGAGAGTCAGGGATTAGAGCTATGGAATGTTCTGGAAACATTGGGGTTAGGAATCCCTGTGCTTTGGAGCCCTGCAGAATCTGAGCTCTTTATTTCCCTGTTTATTCCACCTCTCTGTAGAAAAATGTCCACATCTGCTTCAAAATGGGCTACTGTATTGTTAAGCTTTACCTTACTACAGTGAAATGCCTCAAGCAATTAACTTATAAAGAGAAAGGCTTTTTTTTTTTTTTAAGTTCTCAGTTTTGTATGTTCGAAGTCCAAATGGCAGAGCAAGGACTAGCCCCTAACTGTGTCACCTCATGGAATCCAGTGCATAGATGACAATCGTGGCAGTGAGTGGCAGGAGCAAGCAAGTGGCAGAATCTCAAAGAACAGCGGAAAACAAAGTGAGGATAGTCCAGTCCTCACTGCTTCCTTCAGGGACACATCATAGTCATCTAAAGAATCTCCCGCAAGGCCCTGCCTCCACAAGTCTCCATCACCCCCTGTCCTAGATAGCTTCAGCTGTCAACCTAACAGTCTAGAGTTATCTAAGGGAATCTCAGTTGGGGAACTTCCTCCACCTGACTGGCCTATATGCAAGTCTGGAGAGCTTTTTCTTAATTAATGGTTGACAACTAATGGAGGGCCTAGTCAACTGTGGGTGGTGCCATCGCACAGCAGGTGGTCCTGGGTTTTATAAGAAAGCAGGCTAAGCAAGCCATGAGGAGCAAGCTAGTAAGCAGCATTCCTCCATGGCCTCTGCTAAAGTTCCTGCCTTCAGCTCCTGCGCTGCCTTCCTCAGCGATGGACTATTACCTGGAAGTATAAGATGAAGTAGACCCTTCCCTCCTTCAAGTTTTTGGTCCTGTTTTTGTTTTTTTGTTTTTTTTTTTTTTTTTTAACATAGCAACAGGAAAGCAAGCCAGGCTACATACTCGATGGTATAACCCTGCAAGACACTAAGTGTCTAGTCAGGCCCTTTGGGAGACAAGCAATCACCTTAAATAATCATAGCTGTTACCAGGAAAAAAAAATCCATAATTCCTATAAACTACTCTTTATGTGCAAAGACTATGAAAGGAATTCATTATTCACCTAGGTGATAATTACAATGTTCAAGAGACTGGACACCTCGAATATGCCCTATGGTGGTATTTTGTATGTTTGTGTTACAGTCAGCATACATGATACACATTGTTACTTCCGGTTTATAGATGAAGTACAGAGAAGTTTAGTGAGTATTCGTGAATCTTAAAGGTAATTATGAGGAATTAGGAAGCCCAGTGGATTCAAAAAGAAAATCGCACTGAGGTGGGTGGGGCAGCCCAGGAAATGGACAACTGCTTTCATCTCTGTGGAACTAGCCAAGTGTCTCCAGAGGAAGCATTCTTCCCCTCCTGTAGTAGCACCAGCCAGCTTCTGAGATCTTGGGGCCTGACAGGAAGGAAATCGTCCCAGCTTTGGGTAACAAGGCCACATAGGCCATACATGCTCATTGATCTGAAAAATCATGCCACGTGAGGAGGAGGGGTAGGGCTAGATTAAATTGAATAAGGAAAATCTGGGTGTGATGAAGCTGAAAATGCTGTTATCCACAAGAACCAATGACTCATGAAAACAACAGCAAATAAGAAGAAATGTAAGGCGACCACAGCTAACACAATTGCTAACTTCTCATCAAGCTCTAATTTTCCATCTATCAAATAGCAAAGCAGAACAACAGAAAACACTTCTAGAACACAGTTAATGCTAGAGTAAGGTGATCCCTCTAGCGCTGCCAGGAGCTATAGACACTGCTAAAAGCCTTTTGGGAGAGGGACTGGAAAGCCATTCCAATGACCATTAGATGCCACCATCCTTTGACCCGTGTGATTTTACTCACAGAAAAATAAGCATAGAAGATCATCCAAAATGACAGGGAGCCCGGTATAGCAAAGTTGCCATTATAATAAGACAAAGCGACACCTCTTGAATGTGCACAAGTCAAAAACTAGTCCCGCAGGAGTCTGTGGACTTGTTCACTCATTTGATCAACACAAATGTGGTGCTTGCCCTGGGCCACACATTGCACTAGACACAGGTTCACAAAGGGATGGAAGATGGGTATCTACCTGGCTCTGAGCATGCTGGGCTTATGTAAACACAGAGAAAAAGAGAACATTTAAAAACTGAGCTTTAGGTGTTCACTTAGAGCTATTGGTCCTCAGACAGCATGAGACAGCTTATCACACCAAGAGATAAAATGTACAAATGTGAGCACATCATGCTAGAAAGTCTGATTCAGGAAAAGCCCAGATAAGCAGTGTGGTGGTTTGAATAAAATGGCCCCATAAGCTCATAGGGAGTAGCACTATTAAGAGATGTGGTCTTGTTGGAGAATGTGTGTCATAGGGGGGTGGGTTTTGGGGTTTCAGGTGCTCAAGCCAGGCCCAGTGTGTCTCACTCTCACTTCCTGTTGCCTGAAGATCCAGATGTAGAACTCTCAGCTCCTTCTCCAACACCATGTAGGCCTTCAGGCCACCAAGCTTCCCACCATGCTGAAAATGGACCAATCCTCTGCACTGTAAGCCAGATCCAAGTAAGTGTTTTTCTTCATAAGAGTTTCCATGCTCATGGTGTCTCTTCACAGTAATAAAACCCTAAGTCAAGCAGCATCCTGTTTGTATTAGGTTAGATTCTCTCTGTCTCTCTCTCTCTCTGTCTCTGTCTCTCTCTCTCTCTCTCTGTGTGTGTGTGTGTGTGTGTGTGTGTGTGTGTGTGTGTTTTGACAGAGGATTTACCAGGATGTCTTACAGGATAAGGAGCCAGTAGTCAACAATGGCACCTCACACTAGAGAAGCTGAGAAGCCAGTAGCTGTTCAACCCTCCAGGTTGTATGTCTCCATGGACCTAATCTGGTGCTGAGGTCCTGGAAGATTCCTGCAGAGTTGCTTGTCTTCAGACCACTTTGGAAGACCAGAGAAGCTGGACTGTGACATCAGCAAAGGATGGCGTCAGCGGCAACAGGGCATAGGCATGCTTTCTGAGAAGCTGAAGGCACGCAGGTAACACAGCCTTCTCTTTGGAACTTGATGTCTGAGGTACTGGTTGGAAAACACTGTGCACTGGGACAGGATCTTTCCCCCTCATTTGGTCCTTCTTGGAAATGCCTTACAGATCTGCCCAGAGGCTTATCTCTTAGTTGACCCTAGATCACCAGAAGCTGAAATAGTGATTAACAACAACACTTCAGATTTGTTTCTGAGCTTCCAGCCAGGTAGAGGAAAAAGGATACATTCTTTTTTTTTTTTTTTTAATGTCTTTAATGACTAAAGATCACGAGAGTTTGCAAGAGAAATATGTTTTCTTGTTTTCAGCCAGTCCTAGTTAAATGTTTTCCTTTATAAGAGTGGCTGTGGTCATGGTGTCTCTTTACAGTAATAGAACCCTAAGTCAAGCAGCATCCTGTTTGTATGAGGCAGGATTCTCTAGAGAAACTCGTTATTAGCATGTTTCTGCTAGGCCCAGCACATGGGAAGCAGAGGCAGATGGATTTCTCTGAGTTCAAGACCACTCAGGTCTATATAGTGAGACTAGGACATCCAGAGCTGCATTCTGTCTCAAGAAAAAAACAAATTATTAAAATTTGGCAAGGTAGCCAACCACCTTCTGTGAAACAAAAAGGCAGCTTTGTGGGCTGGGAAGTGGCTCAGTGCTTGAGAGCACAGACTGCTCTTGCAGAGAACCCAAGTTCAATTCCCAGCACCCACATCAGGCCTCTCACAGCTACCTGTAACTCCAGCTCCAGGGATCTGATACATCTAGATTCCATGGGCACCTGAGCTCATGTGCATAAACCTATACAGAGGCACACAGACAACACATTTTAAATATGAAATAAGTCTTTGGGACTGGAGAGATAGCTCAGTAGTTGTCCTTGCAGAGGATCAGTGTTCAATTCCTGGCACCACGCAGTGGCTCACTATCATCTGTAACTCCAGTTCCAGTGGATTCTATAACTTCTTCTGACCTCCACAGGCAGTGTGCAATCATACATGTAGGCAAAGAAATTCATATACATTAAATAATTAAAAATTAAAAATAAATTAAGTTTTAAAAGAAGAAGAAGAAAGAAAAGAGGCAACCACTTCTCCCTGGAAAAGGCACTTATGGGAAGTGGGAAGAATCTTAGAAAACTAGAGAATGTGGGGGGGGGGGTCACAAGACTGACACACCTGTGTTTCATTTTGCTACTGCATTGACAGTTCAGTTGCCATCATTTTAAAGCTCAGCAGTGGACCAAACCTTTCCATTACAAAAAGCTACCTTTATAATAGGAAGGGCTTGACTGGCCACTCAGTCAGGGGTGAAAGATCTGTATAGAGGCAATTAGAATGCTGAGGTGGTTTAAATGAGACTGTCCCCCAAAGGCTCGTGTGTTTGAACACTAGCTTACCAGCAGGTGGCGCTGTTTGGGAAGATTGTGGAACCTGTGGGAGGCGGAGCCTTGCTGGAGGAAGTACATCACTGGGGGATGGGTTTTAAAAGCTTGTAGCTTCCTCCCATGTTCCAGTTCCTCCTTGTCCTCTCTGCTTCCTGTATGTGTGTGGTTGAAATGCAATCAGCCAGCTCCTG
The DNA here is from genome assembly GCF_907164565.1 of Psammomys obesus. NCBI lineage: Eukaryota > Metazoa > Chordata > Mammalia > Rodentia > Muridae > Psammomys > Psammomys obesus. The sequence goes on along the minus strand of NW_026585698.1, from coordinate 9,543,293 downwards.
CCCCAGACACCACTTCATTCCTTCCCAGCCATGATAGAACTTACCCACTCTGGAACTGTGAGCCAAAATACACTCTTTACTCCTTAAATCGTCTTTAAAGACCAGAGATAAGTATCATGGTATATTTTATTACAGCAACCGAAAGTAACTAATATAAATATAAAAAATATAAATGTGGAGCTCTCTTAAAAATTATAATGAAAAGTGAAATTAATATTTAATTGTACTGATAATCCTAGAATATCTTGAAGGTACTCTGGTCCAAATTTACAAATTTTGTAAACAATTTAGTCAGTTTAGCATGATTGGATGACAACATAAAAACATTAAAATCTCTCCCTATTGATGAACCCACCTGTCCATCCTATTGGCAATATCATTTGTGCTATAGTAAGAGCTGAGGACATTAAAGGTTTTCAGCTGGCTTGGTGCCACCATGAAGGATGGACTTTTTAAAAGGGCTTTTTCACTTTGTTTCCTGCCCCATTTGTGGCCACCAAAGATGACTTTACTGTCTCTTAAGATAGAAGCAAGAAAGCAAATAATGGTCAATGCCCCCCCCCCAAAGTGACATTAACAGGCACTAAATAGCCATTGCAACAAACATTTCCTGCCCTTCTCCTCTTCTCCCCAGCTTCAGGACTTGGAGTGGTCTGAGGCCAAGAGGCTCCTGTAGGAGTAGAATAGACATTTTGATTCCTGTTGGGGCCGCTCAAAGAATGGAAGGCATCTGGAGATACTTCATTTCATGCTGAGAAACTGGAAAGTTTCTAAGAAAAGCCTTCTGCCAACCTCTTCCCTTTTGGAAAGGAAAATCTCTTTCTTTATTTGTGGTTTCTGTCTCCTTTATTGCAAAACAATTGCCCTGACTCCGAGAAGCCTGATACTCCCACCTTGGTTTTGGTTTAGGATCACAGGAAAAGTTGCTGTGTGTGAACTTGAGCCCCTCCCGTCATGATTCCTGTTAAAGGAGAAATGAACAGCTTTTATTCATTGAGATTGGACTTTCTATTCCCCAAAGCACAAGTAAAATCAATAGTACATATGTTCCTTTTCAGCTGCTAAAGAGTCAGCAATTATTTCTTGCTACTGTTTCAGGCTTCTGAACTGGTTTTGTTCTGTACTTCTATCTTTTCGGTTTGCTTTGGTGTGGTGTGTGTGTGTGTGTGTGTGTGTGTGTGTGTGTGTGTGTGTGTCTTTAAGAGACAGAGAAAGCACAAAGTTCAGTGGGTTGGGGGTGGGGAGGATTGGGAGGAGTTGGAAGAGGGGAAAACATTTTAAAGACAATAAAAGCCAGGATTGGTGTGGCATACACTAGAGGAGCATTCACACAGCAGAGGAGGCAGAAGTAGACAGATTTCTGTGAGATTGCAGCCATTCTGGTCTACATAGCAAGTTCTCGGTCAGTCAGGGCTACATACCTACAGACCCTGTCTCAAAAACCAGCAACAACAACAAAAGCCAGATTTGGAAAAAAGAAAATCATTATCAGAGATAAAGCTTGGGCTGGAAGATGATTCTGTGGTTAAGTTCTTTTGCTGCTCTTGCAGAGAATCCAAGTGTCTTACTTACTTTTCCATTGCTCTGAAGAAACACCATAACCAAAACAGCTCTTATAAAGAAGGCATTTAATTGAGGGTGTGCTTACAGAATTAGAAGGTTAGTCCATGATCATCTCAGTGGGAAGCAGACAGGCATGGCATTGGAGTAGTAGTTTTACATCCTGTTCCACAGACAACAGGCAGAGAAAGCAGATGCTGGGACTGTCATGGGCTTTTGAAACTTCAAAGCCCAACCCCAGGTACACCAACACCAACAAGGCCACACCTACTCCAACAAGGCCATATTTCCTAATCCTTCCCAAAGAGTTCCACTCACTGGGATGAAACATTCAGACCTATGAACCCATGTGGGTCATTCTCATTTATGCCACTCCACCAACTTTGATTTCTATCACCCACACTGGGCAGATCACAACCATCTCTAAAACCAGCTCCAGGGGAGCCAATGCCCTCTTCTGGATTCCTTGGGTACCTGCACTTGTGTGAAAGTACTGACAGAGAGAGAATTTTAAATAAGATAAATCCTAAGGAAATAAAGCTCCAGGCCATTCATCTGATGAGTGACATCTGCCTGCAGCATCTGCCCTCTGGTTTGATTGGCATTTTCCAGAATATCCTCTCATCAAAATTTCCCTGGAGGAGCCGCAGAGAGTAGCTCTTGCCACCAAGTGTGATGACCTGAGTGCCATCCCTGCAACCCACACAGTGGAAGGAGAAAACCAACTCCTACAAGATGTCCTCTGACCTCACCGTGCAGGTCCACACACATGTATATGTACACACACATACAATAAGTTAATTTTAGGCACACACAAATTATTTCAGCAGTTACATGAGAGTTACAGTCTGAAAACCTGGTAGATGTCCAAGCCCTCAGTGGTGAGGTTCTCCTTCCATCTCCTGCCATTCTCATTATCCTTTACTACATGATGGCCAACCCTATGGACACCTTTCTCAGCCTTCCTTTGATGGCTAGTCTTGATGGGACTTCAAATCACTATGGAAATGCCTCTGCCTATATGACTATGAGGGGATTTTTAGTGAATTCCACATGTACTGAGCCATCTCTATGATCTCATCTTTAGGAGCACCCCAATGTGGTCCTTCATACCTGCTGACAGTCCATTTCCATTGTCCATCCATGCTCTGGACGGCCATGCTCATGTCCACTTACTATCTCTACCAATTTGTTTTCTTTAGGTACGTCAGCTTTCCTGTTATCGAAGTGTTAGTGGGGAGAGGGTGTGTCAGTCACATACCAACAAACTGTGCCATGCCTATAGAAATTGGCTACTTGTACACTTTAGTGTAGTATTTCATGTTTGTGGCTTAATAGTTTTGTTCAATAAAATAGTTACACACGGGTTATTAAAATTATTTAGGTCTCAAATCATGGCCTTTGATGTTCTACCCAGACTTCACCTGTAAGGGTCAAATTGTTGTATATCTTGATTGATTTTACCTATCTCTGTGGACCTAGCCTGAGAAGATAACCTGGAAAGAACTCCAATCACTGTGATCCCTGAATACCTTCATCTAAAGCCCTACTGCTGGAGCATTTGAGTAGAAAGCTGGAGATAAGAGTGCTTGGGTTTGAACTCTTATCTTGTACAAGAGTACAAGGCACAGGTTTTTCTGATTTTTCTGTTTTGTGTAAGGACAGAAGTATACATTTCTGTTATGGAAACTTCCTCTTATCAATGATTTTATGGTTTGGATATGAAGTATTCCCCCAAAGGCTATAGTCTAGACAACCTAATTGTGATGCTGCTGAGAAGTAACAGATCATGGTGGCACTTCATCAATGGGTTCCCATATTAATGAGTTTGTACCAAATGAGGTGGTCCCTGTCTGGAGGAGGGCAGTCTCTGGGGATATAGCTTTGAACAGTGGGTCCCTGGCATCTCTTCTCTCCTAGTCTTCTCACTCTCTCCTTTCCTCCCTCCCCTTTCCATATCCAAATAGTCATGAGGTAATGCCCCTTTCTCTTTTCTCCATCACATTCTTACTTTCTCTGACAGTGTCTTCTGGAAGGATGTTTTAGCCTTCCCTTGAGCCCAAATGGAGCCAACTGACCATGGACTGAAACTGTGAATTCATCAAATATTTTCTCCTCGAATTTCTTTTCTCAGTTATTTTGATACAGTGATGAAAATTAACTAACAGATATGTGCAATATTAGAAAAATGAACATTCACTTCCTCAACCCAGTTACCAATATCCTAAGAGTAGATTGTGGGGGTGGGGGAAACAAGATTATTGTAATAATTTTTATTCTAATAATTTTTAAACAATAATATCTAACTTTTATTTGGCTTTTATAATATTTATATTATTTGTCTTTCATAATATGCAAGGAACCTTTGTATATGTGAGTTCATGAAACACAAATAATATTGAAATGAACTGTTATTATCCCAATTTTGACCATATGATAGCAAAACTAGAAAGCTTATTTAAGTTGCATACTCTGCCCCAGAGCCTGGGCATGTAACCACTTTGTCACAATCACATGAGGATCAAGAGGAGACAGACAAAGCTACAGATCCAGGGGGCATCTGCCATCCTTCCTCTTATTTTGAGTCAAAGTCATGCTCCCATAAAGATGCTCTTTGTTCTAAAAGAGTCACATTGCTACTGTCATTGTGAGCAGTGCCATTCACGGTGGGCTCAACTCCTCTCTCCCACTGGTTGCTTCTTGTCCTGACCCAAAGCCCACCTCCTGTCCATCATGTGATACTTGCCTTTGTTCCTACAGCTGCCAGCTGTATCTCTGCCTATTCAATCTTTCTGAGTCACTCAGTTTTTTGAAAACAGTCACATGGCTGCTTACTCAGTTGCATAGGACCAGGCGGATGAAGGAACGCATGGATCCCCGGGCTGGACTGATAAAAAGCCTTGTTGAAGCTCAGGGGTTAGCATACAGCCACAGCAAAGACAGCCTAGGAAGGCACCAGATAGGAATGGGGCTTCTGACAGCAAGTTCCTGAGTCCTTTCTCAGTTGCATAGAGGACGTTTATTTCCTCTTCAGGTCCAGACCAGCAATGTATACATGACCGCTTGGATTCAGAACCACGCCCTGGGCAAATATGAGTTCTTTATACTTTTGTTCACATCGCCCGAACCTGACCGTTGACCAGACTCAATGACAAAAATCAAGATAACCTAAGCCTGGGCTGGATAATCTACACATATAGCGTCTAAACACAGAGCTGACAAGCTGAGACACAGCATTCCAATCCAGCTTGCACACCAACCAGCTTAAGAACTCAGCATACTTCATTTGGGTTAAAACCAAGAGTCACCCCTGGTTTTCCAAGGATGAGCACAACTGAGAAAAACAGCTTTGATTTCCTAGTTTAGTTACACAGCTGATGACGGTCCACAAACATTAAATAGAAAGTTCTGGAAATAAACCATAAGTTTTAAATTGCATACCATCTGGATAGCATGAGGAAATCTTGTGCCATCCTGCTGTGCTCTTTATGGGACATAAATCCTCACCCTTTCCTGGGTATCCATACTGTATCCACTACCCAAGCATTCATCACTTAGGAGCTGCCTTGGTTATCTGATCAGTCATTGCAGTATTACAATGCTCCTGTTCAATTAATCCTTATTTTACTTATTAATGGCCCCAAAGTACAAGCAAGTACCACCTGAGAAACCCCCGAGTTGGTCTCTGTTCTTAAGATGTGTCAGACACATGGAATGATCCTTTACATGGGCTGTTGCTAAAATAAAATTGCTTACATTCCCCCCACCTCCTTCCCCCTAAGGTCACAACAACCAACTAAGCTTCAATTCCACCGAAGTTAATTCTGGGGAACTAATGAGGTTGACGGGAATTCCTGAGAGCTCATGGCTGCTTACTGGAATGTGGGTGCTCCCATCCAAGAGGCCTTACAGGAAAGTCTTTACTCAGGGTGGATGATGGCTTTCCCAGAGCTGTATAAACGGATCCACCTTCCCCTAGGCTTCCCCAGTTTATAAACTCTAATCTCTGTCTGAGGCCACAAGGCTTTGTGCTGTTAGGAAAGAGTTATATACAGCAGGTGGTAGGGAGTGGCTGGAACTCACAGGAGGATTTCTATGACCCCGGGACGGGATGGATGGTCGGTCAGTCGGCCGGTAAACAGTTGACAAGCCCAGCTGGGATGGTCTTTGAAAGCAGGTACAGATGAACTCTCCAAGATGGCAGTGGTTTGCCTCAGAGGTAATTGTGTACAACCGTATTTCTGTATTCGCTGGCTTTGTCATTACTTAGTATGATCTTTCCACGGTTCTTCAAAACCCTATTTAAAGGGTAATTTAAAATAGGTTACATTTACTTAAGTTGTGTGTGTGTGTGTGTGTGTGTGTGTGTGTGTGTGTGTTGGTATGCACATACCATGCACCACAGTGCAAATATCACAGAAGAGATCACAGAAGACAGCTTTCCACACACCATGTGGTTCCTGGGACTAAGACACAAACTGTCCACCTCGGTGGCAAATGCCTTTACCCACTGAGCAACCTCGATGCTCCTGTGAAAAGTGTTTTTCATTTCTATTTTATAGCTAAGGTGGGAAATGCAGAGATGTACCTGGGCTCATGGCAGACCTGGTCTCCAGGTGCAGAACTTCTCACTTCAGCCTCAGAGATCTCCAGGAACATGGGGAGTGGCTATAAAGCCCTGTTGATAGGAATTAGAAACAAGATTTTATGTTTTAATTTGGTTGCTAAGTCACTGAAGTAGGTACAGACTGACCTTGGGATTTTTAGATTCAGCTGTTCCTTTCAAAAATGATTACTGTATGATTTTGAACCATTATTTCTACCGTAGATTCACTTGAAAATCTAATGGAAAGTTTGAACATGTGATCTTCAGGAAAAATGGGGACACACCCATACACACAGACACATAGCAAATGCATACATGCCTGCTCTTTCTCTCTCTCTCTCTCACACACAGACAAAGAGAGAGAAGTACACAAAGATACACACATGCACATACTTGGACATACATGCAAATGCATATGGCTACACAAACACACATACATACACGTGAACACACACATGCATACGTGGGGACACATATATACATGTACATTGACATGACACAAAAGCATACAGACATACACACATTAACATTCACTTGGACGGACATTCACATACACACACATACACAGACACACACACACACACACACAAGCAGTGCGTTGGATTTACACGCTCCTTAACCTCGCGCAAACACCCAAGGTTAAGGACCCACAACTCCCAGCTCCTTTAGCTTCAGAACTCTTAACATGCCTGCGATGCAAAATGCAATCCTGTATTTTTAACAAGGCGTTTAGAGAAATCATCTTCCCCCTGCTTCGGCAGCAAAATCAGAGTAACGCAATTCAGAATTAAACCAGCAAGTGGATTTACTTCCCAAAAAAGATCACTGGAAAGCAACCCACAGGCCAAACCACAGGACAGGCGCCCCTTAGAACCTAAGCTTCATTCCTAAATTTGAGGTGCCCCATTCCACCACACGCAACACTGTGTTATTAGCAGGCCAAAAAAACAAAAAACAAAAACAAAAACAAAAAAAAAAAAACAGAACAACAACAAAACAAACAAACAAACAAAAAAAAAACATCATGACCCAGGCTTTAAGTAAATACTCATTTGGGATGTATGGAAAATGTATGTTTTTGTAGGAAAAGTAGGAGCTACATAGATAAAGGTTAAAGAGGGTTAGCCGGGTTAGGCGGTGGTGGTGCACACCTTTAATCCCAGCACTCTGGGAGGAAGCGGAAGGAGGGATCTCTGTGAGTTCGAGGCCAGCCTCGTGTACAGAGTGAGTTCCAGAACAGCCATGGTTACACAGAGAAACCCTGTCCCGGAGGGGGGGAAGAAGTGTTTGCAGAGTATTCAGGGGACCCGAGCTAGGAAGCAAAGGGATGAGAAGACACGTACTGTATGTGTCATTTTCTCAGAGGGAACCCGTCCGTGTTCACGCAGCAACACGGAGAAGGGCAGTCGGGGGCTTCAGAAAGCCCTCAGCTAGAAGGAAAGGCGTGGGGGGCCAGCACGCGTGGTGCAAACTTACCGCTGGACAGAGTTCAGTGCACCGCCTCACTCCAAAGGCCCACAGCGGAGTCGGAGAAGCTGAGCATGCGCACGAGTCCTCACTACCGGTCCACGGGAAACAGAAAGGATATAAAACAGCCCAAATGCTCAGCGACCCAGCACGCCTGTGGAGCGGGATTTACGTCAGGACGTTCAGATGATTAATATTAAGATGAAAAGCCAATGACACAGAGAGCAAAAAAGGGCAGTTTCCAAACTGTTTAAGCCGGACTCTCTCATTGTAGGAAAAATCATTACATGTCCATATTCCTTGGGGGAATTTAGCAAAAAGTTGACGGTAGTTTTTTTCCTATGATAAGGTTTTAAGAATTTGTTTTAATCTTTAAGTGTGTGTGTACGTGTGTGTGTGTATGTGAGTGAAGGAGACAGAGAGAGATTGTGTCCAGGTGCCCTTAAAGCTCATAGGTGTTGGATTTCCTGCAGGTGGTTGTCAGCCCCCTTAATGAGTGCTGGAATCTGAGCTCAAATCTTCTGTAAAAGGCATACACGCTCTTAACTGCTAAGCCTTCTATGCTACATAAAAAAAAAAAAAAAAAAAAAAAATCTGTGGGTCAAATTTTTTTCAACAATAGTCAGAAAGGTGATAAAGTAAAGTAAGTAAATAAATAAATAAAAGGTAATTTTATTATCTGGCTGAAAATTCTTATTTTGTGAAAACTCACATTGCCTGGGGTTTCTGCTAAGTTGTTTTTTTTTTTTTTTTTTTTTTTTTTTTAATCCAGCTTATTTTGTTTTGGTGTGTTTATTTGTATCTGTCTCGATATGTTGCAGTTTGAATAGGCAAGCTGTGGCCTGGTGACCGTCACCACCCCTGAGAAGCTGAAATAAAGGCCATGTTTGGCCATGACACTCAGACTCACAGAGGAAAAGGAGACTGGATAGTCCTGCTTGGTGACCAGAACAGACTCACATAGCTGCGTGGCCTCTTCACCACTGAGAGGTTATTAAGACTTGTGTGCACGCAGTGTGCCGGAAGACGTTTGCTTCTATAAGACACATCTCTGCGCTGAAAGGGTGTATCTCCCAGCTCTCACGACAGGTGCAAAAGGCACTCTTCCTTAACGCCAGACTCCTGTAGCCCTGAGAGTGAGTTCTTCAGTCATCCTTCTACCTCAGACACAGGCACACACACAAACACACACACACACACACACACACTGTTTAAAAGGGTAACTTTAAAAGTAGAAATTAGAGCGCAGGGGAGGCACTGGGTTGGCTGTGCGGGTGAAATAAGGAGTGTTGAAGGAAAGAATTAGATATGTGAGAACATGCCAGGCACAACCAGGATAACACAGAAAGCTAAGATTCACTTTCAACTAAGTGCGCCCTGGCGCACGTCCGTGTGTGGGCTTACTAAATAGGGAAACTCCTCACCAAGCCTTGGACACTCGTCTCCGCCACTACTGTTTTCAATCTGCCGACCTTTCCGGAGTGAAGAACGAGTGACCTTTAGGCCATCAGAGACTGACTCAGGATTATTATTTCCACCGACTGACCTTCCTTAACGCGAATCAGAAGCGATCAAAGCGTTTTGGGTTTGGTTTTCTTTTTTTTTTTTTTTTCCTTTTGCTAAATATAGATTCTGGCTGGTCACAAACTTCATCTGAGGCCTGGAGAGGTGGCTTGGGAGGAAAAGCGCCCACCACACAGTACAGGGGCCTCTGTTCCGATTCGTGGAACCCAGACATTTTGAGTTACCTAGCTAAGTACAGAAGGATGTCATGGGGTTATTGGTCTCATTCACAGTTAGTTTGCTGCTAAAGACAAAGCAAAATTAACCCACTGTGTTTCGTAGCCTGAGTGTTACACCCCAAAATACCCTTTAATATAATAGTCTGCGCTCCAGGCCAAAGAACAGGAGATAAAAGGAGGTCATTTACTAAACGATGATGGAATTTTCTTCTTAATACGATCTTCTGATTACCCAAGGCTTAGGCAGAACCAACTTTTGCCAAAACCAACTTTCTGAAATGTCTGAGTCATTCTGAAATGTGCACTACAGAGAATGAACTAACTCTGTGTCGAAGCTGTGCTGCCAACATTTCGTACACTAATATGTGTGTGTCCATACATGTGAGCGTGCATGTGTGTATGCATGTGTGTGTGCATGCTTGTGCATGACATAGACTATTTTTAAGCTGTTTCCTAAAAGGATCCCAGTTATGTTTAGGATCGGAAATGGCAACTTAATAACTAAATCTCCCTGCCTGGGTTTTGCCAGCTTTTCCTATCTGCAGCGATTGGCGGATCAGGGTTGTTGGGGTTCTAGGTGTTTATTCTTGTTCTGTATCCTTGTCTGATGTTTGTGGGAGGCGTCTGTGCACCCTGAATAAGAAACGCCATCTGGGGTTCATTTCTTCAGTTCTGTTCAGAGAGAACACTTTTGGCATTTAAATCTCAAATGGCTGAGTTGTTCTCGGGCTGCTTCTGTTAAAAAATCTGACAGGAACCAGGGCTGTGTTTCCCATCTGGGTGCTTCCTCGGCTGAGATTTCGTGGTTGTCCCACAGCAGGCTTGAATTCCTCTAACGGCATCAGGTTGGCTCGCTTCATATCTCCCTGATAGGCCTGCAGACACGCTTTGAAACCAGTTGTCCTGGCTCGGCATCCCGCCAGTGATTACATGTGCCGCCTTGTAAATTTCCAGCCTGTACACCTGAGGCTACTTCCTCAAGGTTCAGAAAAGCTGTTCTTCTCCATTAGCATGATGTCTCAAGACTGGGGAAGGGCCAGGCATGGGGCCACTTGATTTGTTCTATATTTTGCACAAACATGGAAGATTTTTTTAATGTATATCTGTCTCCAAACTTCCAGGGGAGGCTACCCCATGATCTAATTGTGATCAAAGTTCCACCATCCCAATTTATCACCCCTAGGCTTCAGGAGGCACACACGTGGGCTGCGCTAGGGCTCATCTTTAGTTAGACTGCCAGAGAACCAGAATTCATCCTTCACTGTCCGGAATGTGACAGGGACTTTTCTCCTACTTGAAGGCAGACTATCTGATTCACAACCGCCAATCACAGAACCTCTGCATAGAGGCCTTTCATTTGAAGAAGGTTTCAAACACCGGAAGTGAGTGTTGAGAGCCTAGATGCTGTCACACCATCCTTGCAACAACAACAACAACAACAACAAATTAAAAATTAAAATAAAAATGCTGAGCCCACAGAAAATCAGTCACATCTCTCAGATCATCAGGGAGCCAAGGTCCCAGGGCAGCCAGCGCCCTGAAATCTGAAGAGATTGTAGATGAAAGACACAGCCCAGGGTGGCTTAGGGAGCAGAAGTCACTTGGGCCATCTCTCAGATTTCTGGATGAATTTCTCTAAGCTGTATGCATACTGCTATGAGAAGATGGGTTCGGGGTGGGAGTGGGGTGGTTTCGAGCTCAGAGATGCCCCCTCACCATCAGGGAACATCCTTTTTACAAGGCCCGTTCATTTCATCATGAAAATCAAGACCGTCACGGTAAAAAGACATATCGAGGAAAGGTGGAATGGAATTGTTCTGAAATATATTCGGTGTGTTTTCCACAAGAAAGCGCAACACTTCCATGACAGAGACCCCAGCAGACCCTAGTTTAGCTCACATGGAAGACCAAATGCCTAGCCACATCCCCCTTTCAGGTTTGTGTCTCGTGCAAGGAAGAGAGAGAACAAACACTTGTTGATAGCCCATGGATGGAGGTCCGCTGAAAACCGAGCTAACCTGAAGACTGTCAATGCTGCCTGTCCTCACCCCTTACAGCCTCAGTGTCTTTTTAAACCTACCTTAAGTCATAGACAAGAAACGGGGATCAAGTGCCTGCACAGGAGAGAGACCAGAATTACCTCAGCCAGGTGACCGGCGTTAACGTCAACACTGAGGACTCCTGGTGACAGCCAGTATTTTGGTAGGATGAAGTGTCACCTCCTGAGCTTCCTCTCCGTAAATTAGACCACTCGCAAGTGAATAGCGGACAGGTAGCAACAGATCATTCCACAGAATGCTTGGCTTTGTTGTCTAGGTCCCAGAACAAAAGGGAAATCTGAAAAACTCTTGTCATGGTGGTTGCAGCTACCACGGGGGTACTGGGGTATAAAAAGATTGTAGGTAGCTGGGCATACTTCTGGGTGAAAAGCTGGTCTAAAACTCAGTTCTTTTCTACTGTAGAGCAAAAACGTTAACTCATCAGTGGCAGGTAGGTGGTGGTGCAGCCTTTAACTCCAGCACTAGGAAGGTGAAGCAGGAGGATATCAGGTTTGAGATGCACCTTTGCTTCATTGTAAGACCCTGTCTCAAGTCTGTGGGTGGCGTGTGGAGAGGACATTATGTGAAAATTAAGGGAATACAAGTAAACTCTGGTGTTTAGTTAATGACAGCATGGATACTCGTTCATAAACAGTAATTTTAAAGCAAGCTATCAATCACATAAAACAGGCGATGCTATCACAGTTTTTCCGTGAATTGAAAGCTGGTTTAAATCCTTTTTTATTGTAAAACAAAATGTTAACACATTGAGAACCGGAAAATTAACATCTTGGAGTGTTGGGTGGTTGGTTTGTTGTTTTTCAGATAGACCTTAGCTTGCAGTCGTAAGAGGAGAAAGTGTGCCAGTGTGAAGAAAAGTGATAGTGTTTCCTAAAACCAACAGAGTAGCAAAACAGGATGAAAAATAGAGCTTTAATCTTCCAAAGTATTTACGTTTAGCTTAAAGTACAGAAACAAATGCCACCGTGCGGTTAAACTAACTTGAAAGATTTTTAGTTCTATCCTCCAAACTGTTCATTATTTATTCCGAGTTCACGTGGAAGCAACCTGGGCTGCCCGTTCGTTTAGCCCCGTGCCTTGCTTCAGCTGGGAGTTCAACTCAAACCAGTATATGACTTCAAGGGGTCCTGTCAAAGGGGCAAGGAGTAAAAACACAACAGTTGGGCCAGATCCCAAATTGGAGGACAAAGCTGAGCTAAGGGGACACAAAAGAGGAAGAGGGAGGAGGAAATTAGAAAGGTCTCCCCTGGAGAGCACAGGCTTCCCAGAAACTCCAAGCCCTTGCAGATGAGAAGGGAACCATCTTCTCGGCCATGTTCATGGCACAGGGGGCGATGTGCTCAAGCAGGACTGTGGAAGCGAGCTGTGGTGGAGTCACCAGCCATCATCTGAAGAGACTGCAGACCCCATCGCCCTGTCTGTTTCCAGCTGTGCCTTGCACACCCCAAAGGAGACAGCTGAAGAGTTCTTAGCTCCTCCTTTGCAGTAGGTGTGGATGTTTTGGTGCTCCAGCATGCAGGCTTGGAATCTCAGCTACAACACTAAGGCCGGGGAATCACTATGCAAGCTGGATGGTGAGTTCAAGACCAGCCTGTGGGACTTAGTGAGACCTTGTCTCAAAAAAAAATTTTTTAATGTAAAAGAGGGCTGGGAGTATAGCTCCATGAGAGAATGTATGCTTAGTGATAGTGACGTGTAGTGTTCAGTCCCTAGCAGAAAATAAATCCTAACACACACAAGAACAGAAAGCAACTCTATTCATTCAAAAGTTTGAACTAAGCTTCTATTATTTTGTTCCAAAACACACACACACACACACACACACACAAATACAAAACAAACAAACCAACAAAAACACCTCTGATGCTGTTGTCAAGACATGACTAGTCTGCCCTGGAATGAACTACAGAGGTATCAGGGGCCAACAGAATAGGAGCTTACTGAAGCCCTGGGCTGCTGTGAAACAGGCAGCCATTCAGGAATCAGGCTCTTCTGGCTCTGTGGTTCCACCTTGCTTTAGGGCCTTAAAACCACTTGTTTCTGGGGTCACTATTCTACCCCCGCAGAGCCAGAAGGTCGATCTTGGGGGGCAGGGGTAGCCATCTCGGCCACCCTGGGAAGATGTAGAGACCTAATGAAAATCTGACTCATTCTCAGATCTGTGAGAATCCAAAGCACAAAGCAGAAAGAATTAACTTCTAATTTCACACCGCTGAGAGGAATTTACAGTAGCTGAAAAGAACCTAGAGAAAAGGCATCAAATCTTTGCCTGAGAATCTCCCATAGTGCTGCCTGGGACAGAAGGCCAGGGCCATCACTTGCCCTTTTGCCACAGAACACAAATAAATACAAACGCAGAACTGTTCTGTACAGAAATGTAGGTTAAAAATCTTCTAGTGATGTGGAGACTGACGCTACAACCCAAGACCACGCATGGACTGGACCTAGGACCCCTGCACAGATGTGAAAGAATAAAGCCCTAGCATAATGCTGGCAACACTATTTTGCAAGACTGGAGCAGTGCAGGGTCAGAGGCAAGGCAGGACAGATGCCCAACAGCAGGATATCTGCGGTTGGGCGCCTGAAACACTCTGGGCACCCAAGATAAGAATCGGGTACGTGACTCCGCTCACATCTGCCTTCCCGCCTTCCCTGTTCCGGGTACGTGACCTAACTATGGCTTTGTTCAAACCACCCAATCAGATCCCTGTAACTATGCTTCTCGCTTCTGTAACCGTGCTTCTTGCTCCCGAGCCCTATAA